>NC_067398.1:704477431-704812431 GCF_016432865.1 Antechinus flavipes | reverse complement strand
TCTCAATAAATTTTAGTGGTTCCTTGTTACCTGAAGAACCAAATATAGAATCTTTTTTCTTGGCTTTTAAAACCTATCAGATGGATGTGGCTCTTTTCAACAAAGAGATGATTCAGGCCAGTTCCTGATCTAGTGATGAACACCTAGAGAGAGGATTGTGGGGACTGAGTGTGAACCACAACATAACACTGTCACTCTTTTTGTGGTTGTTTGCTTGCATTTTGTTTTCTTTCTTATTTTTTCTTTTTGATCCGATTTTTCTTATTTAGCATGACAACTTCTATTCTCTTTCTCTTACTTGTGTACGTAATATACCCTTCTAGGAGGTGCAGGGAAGGGGGGGATTTGGAAAACAAGGTTTTGCAAGGATCAATGTTAAAAAAAATTATCCATACATAAGTTTTGAAAATAAAAAAAGCTTTAAAAAATACCAGAAACGAATTCCTTCCTATTTTTTAAAAAAGTTTTAGTTTTAGTTTAAAATTTTTTAGTTTTCTTAGATTGTGCTCCCCTCTTCACATTCTGTTCTATTAATTGTTCCCAACACAAGCCATTCCATTGCACACAAAGCAACTTTGTACTGCTTTCCCACACCTGGAATATTCTCTGCCATATTCTGATTCTTAGCATCCTTGACTGCCTGTAAGATTTAGTTAAAGTACTGTCTTTCTGCTAATGCAGATTTCCATTGATTTTGTGTCTATCTTCTATGTTTTGATTTATATATTTGTTTCCCCCATTAAAATGTAAGCTTCTTAAGGACAGAGGAGGATGTAGTTGTATATTCATACATACCCCCCCACTATCATCTTTACTGTCTCCTTTCTCTCTAAATGCCTTGAAATATCTTTATTTCCTACATTCATTGCCTATATTTTCTCTCCTCTCACTTTTCTCTTAACTTCACGAAGTTTGGTCTCTAACTTCAGCTCAACCAAAATTTCTCTCTTTAGAATTACCAGGAATCTCCTCATCACCAAAGTGAGCAATCTCTGCAATCTTCATTCTTCTTGAACTCCCTGAAGTGTTTGATCTGTAGCTCCTCCCCCATCTCTATCTCCATCTCTTACTTGTGTAGAGTAAGTATTTAATACATCCCTATTTTTGTTTATAAAATGAAGGTGCTGGAACCTTCAAGCTAAGAAACTCTACATTTCCTCTAAGCTCCAAGAATGGAAGTGAGTTAGTGAAAGTGGATTTAGAAGATAAAAACAGGATTAAAAAAAACCAATTTTCCCTTTACCTGCTTGATTTTGGGTCAATTACTTTTTCCTAGGACTCAAAATTAATTGCAAAATGAGATGGCAATCCTAAAGGATCTGCTCCCAGTTCAGATATTCCCTATTCTAAGACCCCTCCCCACTCTGACATCCCCTATTCTAAGCTCCCTTCCAACCCTGACATCCCCTGTTCTAAGGCCCCTCTAAGCTTTGAATTTATCTATTTTGAATGCCCTCTCAACTCTGACATTATCTGTTTTCACAAAATTGTTCTTAGTTCCGACATTCTGTGTTCTGAGGTTCTTTCCTGCTTTGACATTTTGAGTGTCTAATATCTCAGGTTGTCCTATAGTCATATGGACATTGTTGCTTTTTAGGACGGTATAAATCATTTATTGGAATATATGAAGGCATGTGATCTTCCTGAATTCTAAGCTAGACTATATCCCCATTTCCTTGGCTGCCCATCCTAGAGCTTCAGTGATTGGTACTGTATGTAGCCCCGTACAGGTGGATCTTGTTCCATGACTTTGCTTAAATATCTGTTTTCCCAGTCTTCCCTATAGGACAGACTCTGGAGAGTGGAGTATTCTGCCTTCTTCCTGATGGAACCCAGAAGAGCTGCCTCCAGCTGGCAATCTGGCTCTCTGGAACTGCAGGTGGAGGAGCCAGAGCTGGAGAACTTGCCAACATCAGTGGAACTCAGTGACATCCATCCATGAAAATAACTTCTACTTACAGAGCATCTGTCACTCAAAATGAGCTGGAAGCCTTTCTGCATCATGCATCCTTTATTCTCTTTAGCCTAGAAAATACAATCTAAAAATATACCTTGGGCTGCTAGGGGAGAGCAAAAGCTAGGAACGTCCTAATCTTTGAACATCATTTTGTCGTTTTTGAGTCATTCGGTTGAGCCTGACTCTTTGTGACCCTACTTAGGGTTTTCTTGGCAGAGATACTGGAGAGGTTTGCCATTTCCTTCTCCAGTTTATTTTACAAATGAGGAAACTGAGGCAAACAGAGTAAAGTGACTTGCTCAGGGTGACACAGTCAGTAAATGTCTGGCCATCATAGAAAGAATCTTAGGCAAGGAAGTTTCAGAATCTTACAAAAAGGAAAAAAAAATCTCCTGACAATGAGAGTTGACTCAAAGTGGAATGGGCTGCTTCAGGACCCCTTTACTGGAGGTTTGGGGGCAGCTACATGGGACAACAGAGAGAATGTTTGACCTGGAGTTAGGAAGACTTGAGTTAACCCTACCTTGGATATTTACTAGACACCTGACTGCAGGCAAGTCATTTAACTTCTGCCTGATCCAACTTTCCTCATCTATAAAATGCAGGTAATAATAGCTACCTTCCAGGGTTATTGAGATGAGATAATATTTGTAAAGCATTTTGCAAACCCTAAAATGTTACATGCACACTAGCTTTTATTATATTCAGGCTCAGATTGGATGATTGTAAGATTTTATTTTTTTAAATTAACCAACATTCATTTTCCTTCCCCTTAATCTTCCCCCCAATTCTGAAAAGAAGAAAAGTAAAATAAAATTTTTGCAACAAGTATATATCTTATAGCAAAACAAACTCCTCCACTGCCCATAGGGAAATGTCTGTTTCGTTCCCCATCTTAAATTCATCACCTCTAGGAAGAGGTGAGTAGCATTTTTTTTTAAATTACTGGTCCTATTCTCTAGATTATAGGGGTCCTCAAACTTTTTAAATAGGGGGCCAGTTCACTGTCCCTCAGACTGTTGGAGGGCTGGACTATAGTAAAAACAAAAACTTTGTTTTGTGGGCCTTTCAATAAAGAAACTTCATAGCCCTGGGTGAGGGGGATAAACGTCCTCTGCTGCCGCATCTGGCCCGCAGGCCGTAGTTTGAGGACCCCTGCAGAATCATTGGCCAGGAGGAAAAGGATTTCAGAGGGATTCTCGAACAGCTTTGGATTGGACTGAATGGTTCCTGAAGTTTCTTCCTACTTGAGATTATGTGATGAGTATCACATGAAGCCATTTTTAACTGTTAACCTTCTCTGAGAATCGGTTGATCTTACTCCCTTCCAAATGAGATTTAGTTCTAAGAGATAGAAGAGAATGTGGCGATATCGGCAATTAGAAAAAAGAGGGGATATCTCCTCAAAGGCACGTGAGAATAACTATCAGTCAAAATCATGATTTTGCTAAGAATTGTTCCCATCTCTAGTCCTTACAGAAAAACTCAGGCCCCCATTTTTCTCTGCTTTTGATATTTCAGCATTCAAAGGACATTGTGTTAGCCAATCTAAGCTCAGCCCTCACTGCTGAAGGAAAGGCTTTCATTTGTCTGTGATTAACTTATGTGCTTAAAGTGCTACAGTAATGCTAGCTAGTATTATTGTTATTATCATCTCAGGAAGGCAGTGTGATATGGGAGGAAAAAAATCCTTATTCTGGAATCAGAAGTTTTGTTGTTCAGTCACGTCCAACTCTTTGTGAACTCATTTGGAGTTTTCTTGGCAGACATCCTGGAATGGTTCACCATTTCCTTCTCCAGTTCATTTTACAGATGAGGAAACTGAGGCAAACAAGGTAAAATGAGTTGCCTAGAGTCACACAAGTAACCCTAAGTGTCTGAAGGCAGATTTGAAATGAGATCTTCTTCATTCCAGATCAGTTTTCAATCCATTACAGCATCCAGCTGCCCTGCAATAACTTTAGAGGTATACTTGAACCCAGGCCCTCTTACTCCAAAGCCTGTACTATTTATCCTCGCCACTCTTTTTCCATTCAATGCTTTTCCCGCCTTACCATGTTGTTGCTAATCTAGTCTCAATCTTTCAGTTTACAAATGAAGGAAAAGACGTTCAGCCAGAGGAAGACATAGGCCTTTGAGCCACATGATTATTAAATGGCAGCTCTTATGACTCTAAATTCAGTCTCCCATTCTACTAGACAGTACCATATTTTTTCTCACTAACCAAATACTTCTCCAGCTTTCCTCAGGCTATAGCAATATAGTTGCATCTAGTTCACCACTAGATTGGTTTCACATAAGAAGGTCAATCATTGCTGGTCATTTAAGGTTGGCAAGCCTCAGAGTGCTAATGAGGAAGCCCTTGTTAGGGGATGAGGCCCTTGGATAAGGCCATTTTTTGAGCTGGACTAGAATCATCCAGCAGTCTCTTCCAGATCTGACATTCTCTGATAAAATATTCTGTTCCTTAAGCTCCTCTCTAGTTACAGTCTTTTGTCTATGTTCAAAACTCTATTTTCTAAGGACCATTCTAGCTTTGACATCCTTTTTATATATGAACATTCTATGTTTTAAAATCCTTCAGCTTCGGTGTTCTAGAATTCTATATTCTGCAGTCTCTTCAAGCTTGGAATACCATGATCTAAGCCCCAGATGCCCATTTCCCCAGTTCTCAACACCACGCCTGAATCTTTGTTCATGGTTTAAGTGGGCATCCCCAAGTGATTTATTTTCTTTGATTGCTCATGGCCTGACTGCCCAGATCCATGAGCAGCAGAAGTCTGGGATTTCCACTGTTTTTAAGTCAAAGAGAGCTGGGCTTTTTCCAAATCATTTGGTCACATTTGATTTCACTTCATGTGTAGAATATTGGACTCTCACCATCCGTGCCCACTCTGATTCTAGGGAACAACAAGAGATGTTCACCTTAATCCATCAGATTCTGTCCATAAACTGATTAAGTGGGGAATAACAACTGACTATTTTTTACAATGATGGTATTTAATGTCTGTTATAGTGTGTGTGTGTGTGTGTGTGTGTGTGTGTGTGTGTGCAGGCTAGAAGGATACATATGAGTATATTTGTCTATATAGACAAATATACTCATACATACATACATGTATACATGTACATATATACTTAGAAATATACATACATACATATATACATATTTTTATTATTAATTTATTTTTCTGGGTTCAAATCCAGCTTTAGATACTTACAGCATAGGTAAACCATTTCACCCTCTTTGACTCATCTTCCTCATCCATTCAATGAACTGGAGAAAAGAATGGCACCCCACTCTAGTATCTTTGCCAAGAAAACCCCAAATGGGGTCATGAAGAGTTGGAGATGACTGATGTGACTCAACAACAATGATAATCTTGGCTATAACTTATTTATCTGGTCTATTAAAATATTAGAATAGGGAAGTTATCATATATATACATACACACATATGTATATATATTCTATACACAAACACATGTATATAGATATATATGTATGTATATATACATGTACACACATATATATACACTCTCCAGTTTCATAGATCAGAATAGAGTGAAGTAGAAAAAGTCCAGATTCCTCTTCTGTTAATTAAGGAAATGAAACAGTTGGACAAGATGATCTCAAAATTCAATTACTTGGCAAATAATTATTAAGCATCTATTATGCACCAGCCGGTGCTAGGTGCTAGACACAGAAAGACAAAAATGCAACTGTCCCTCCCATCAAGGAACTTCTTATCTTTAGAGGAAGACAACATGTACATACGTAAGTATATGTTAAATAATAAGAATATGGGGCAACTAGTGATGCAGTAGATAGAGTATCAGCCCTAAAGTCAGGAGGAACTGAGTTCAAATGTGGTCTCAGACACTTAACACTTCTTAGCTATGTGACCCTGGGCAAGTCACTTAATCCCAATTGCATCAGCAAAAAAATAAGGATATTCAAAATAAAATAATTATAGGATAATTGGGAAAAGGTATTAGCAGCCTTTGGATTCAGGAAAGTCCTTTTGTAGAAAGTAGGTGACTGGAATGTTGAAGAAAACCAGTCTCTTCTAGTATTAACATTCTCTGAATTCTTAAATCCCTTAAGTTTTATAAATTCACATGTAACAGAACTAACCAAAAAATGTTTCCATATGGGAAGACCCTGCCTCCTTGGCAGAATACAGAGGTGGAAGACTCAGAATCAGAGACCGGGGTAGGGTTATCTAACTTAGAATCCTGAGTTTTCCAAATAGCAAATAAACAAGCACTTATTAAGCACTTACTCTATACCAAAGACCGTGCCAAATGCTGGGGATACAAAGGAAACATAAAAATATTCCTGCCCCCAAGGTGCTTACATCCTCACAGAGAGACAGCATGTACATGTGTAAGGATACACAGAAGAGTTACAAAATGAATACAATAGTTTTATATGAAGTTTCATTAGCATTTGGGGTAGAAGTGAGGAGCAAGAAAGATTTTATGAAGAAGGTGGTTCTTAAACTGAATCTGGAAGGAAACAAGGGAGGCAGAGGTGAAGAGGGAAAGCTTCTAAGCATAGGCCCAGCCAGGACAAAGGCACAGGGATAATACCATGAAGTACCATGGGTGCAAAACAAGAAATGGGTATGTGAATGAAGAATTAAGGATGAAGCATTAATGTGTCCTATAGAAAATATGGAAAAAAAAGGAGCAGGGCTTTAAAAAATGGATTTCCAGAAGAAGTCATAGAGGGAGGAGGAAGAGAAAGGTGAAAGAAAGTCAGATACTTCATTTCTGGGATGTCCAGTGTCTAGGAATAAGCTCTTTGCTTCTTCTTCATTCTGTGATTCTACAATGCCTTCCTTCTAGGTCCCTTGATGCTAACAGCTAAAGTAGAGAGAAGCAAAGCCTCTTTTAAATGGTGAATAGCTAGTTTTAGAGCCAGAGGTCTCTTGGCCCCACAGCTTAGTCTCTGTGTCATTTCCTTAGGTGAGCTGCTGAATTTCTCTGGGTCTGATGCTGTTGTTCCCTCCACTTCCAACTTCCATAACCTTTGCTCTGGCTGTCTTCCATATTTAGAATGCCCTCGTCACCTCCCTTTCTTAGAGTTCCTAATATAAGCTGATATTCAGACTTGTAACCTACTGGGGTCAGAGAGAAGTATCTGAATATAACATTATCCCTAGCAATAGCTACTGGTTTCCTTCCCCTCCCTCCAATCTGATCACATTATAACCATTTTCAATATTTGCTGCATATAGTTCTATATGCATGTGTATTTTCCCCAGCTAGATTAAAAATCCATAATGGTAGACTATCCCACTTTTGCATTCCCAGTGCCTGAAACATAAGAGATACATAATAAATGCTTGTTCATCAATTGACTAGATGAACTGTGAGGTCCCTTCATGCACTATAGTTATGGTTCTATGAATCTTACAGTCTTAAATCTAGCATTGGAAAGAACTTAGAGGTCATCAAGTCTAATTTTCTCATTTTACAGATGAGGAAACTGAGACCCAGACATTAAATGAACTGCTCAAGTCACACAGAATAGGACATTTCATTTAGTTTCAAAATTCAGACAGCAATCCTGCCTACCAGACAGAGAATGAAAGTTGTTTTTTTTTTAAAGATCTTTTTGGGGACATTCTTTATCTCTCTTCCTTCATTCCTTCAGAGTTTTCTACTGGAGAAAGGGAGGGTCTGCTCTTTCAGTTTGGTCCCAGAGACCACAGGACCATCAAATGCGACTGATCAAAGATCAGTGATCAAAGTCAAGGTATCCAAATGGCTCCTGTGGCTGAGACTGGGTCCAGGGCTTTGATAAGAATGCTAACGAGGAGGAGAGAGAAGGGAAAAAAAGACACGAGAAGCCTTGATGTGAACATCACTGTTTGGGCTCAGTGGTAGGTTCTGGTCTAATGCATCATTTCACTGGGTACCTGGGGCAACTGCCACTCTAATCCAGACGCTCATTCCAAAGCCACTTTAATTGCAGGGCTGGGAGTGGTACTTGTTGGAAAGGTGTCAGATTGAATGTACGGCCTTCTGCAGGGTTGCCCGGAGTCTGTGCTTGGCCAGTCAGTTGGATATTGTCAAATGATTGTACTCAGTGGAGGGCTGGGAGTTCAGGGTGTGCATTTGATAGGGATTCTGGAGGAATGCTTGGGTGGAATATCAAAAATGATGTGACATAGTGGAAAAGGTACTTGACTAGGGAATCAAGAGACCTGAATTCTCATCCTGGCCTTGCCACTTATTCAGTCAGTGACCTGGTATCATAGAATTAGAAAATTGGAATGGGGATGGTCAGGGAGGGGGGGAATGATAGGATCTTCATGTTGAAGAACCTCAGAGGCCATCTAATAATGGTGAAAACTCAAAACCACGTCAGATAGATAAAAATGTCATAAAGGCTTTGATACAAGGAGGCAGCTACGTGGTGCTTGGCTTGGAATCAGCAGCCATTTAAGTGTGAAATTCTACCTCGGACCCTTATTAACTGTATGACCCATAGCAATGGACTCAATCTTTCTCAGTTTCTCCATCTCTGAAATTGGAGAAAATGGTAGTTCTCCACTTTATGTGGTTCCTGTGAGACTCAAATAAGAAAATAAGGAAGAAAAAAGAAAGGAAGAAAGAAAGTGTGAGAAAGGAGGGAGGGAAGGAAAGGAAAGGGGAGGGAAGGGAATAGGTGAGGGAAAAGGAAGGACAGGAAAAAGGAGAAGGGGAAGAAAAGGAGCATTTTTAAAATTCCAGGCACTATGCTAAATGCTATAGAATTATCATCTCATTTGATCTTCACAACAACTCTGGAAGATAGGTGCTATTTTATAATGGAAGAAATAGGTAGGCAGAAGTTAAGTGGATTTGTCCACGAACATAATACTATTAAATATCTGAGACTATATTTGAAGTAAGGACTTGGAATTTTGTTCATATTAAAGATATGACTTCCTTTGTTCTGTGTTCTGACTATAATCATAGGTTCCTTCTTGATTTAAAGCCTATGAACCAAACTCCAGCCCATCTTGAAATGTTTGAACTTGTCCAGGGAACAGAAATAAAGACAGTGTGGGAGTCCCACCTATTCCAAACGAGGAACACTTGGATGAATTCAGAATGCTTAACACAGGAAAGAAAAGTGTTGGAAGGCACATGAGAGCTCTTTTTAGCCTATAGAAGTGCTGTCGTGTAAAAGAGGGATTAAAAATGTTAGAAGGTAGTTCAGAAGTCATTTCATTCAGTCCAACCAGTACAAGATCCTTTATCAATACCCATGTCATATGATGGTCCAGCCTTTGCTCAAGTAATTCTAGTGAAGGGAAGCCCAACACTTCCAAAGGCAGTCCCTCCTACTGATAAAATGGGGAAAAGGTGTGGGATAAGGAACAGAATATTTAGACTCAAAGGGTAAAAACCCAAGAGTAATGGATAAATATTGCCTCACTCCCCCAATATGTAAAAAAAAATCCTAATAATTAGAGGTGTCTCAAAGGAGATTGGGTGGCTTTGGGACACTAGAGAATAAATGGTCAGTCATCATACCCTATAGTGGTCAGTGGCTGACCAGGATATGCTGTAGAATTAACAGTTCTTGAACTGGATGGCCTGGAAGATACTCTCCCAACTTCAGTTGCTCTTTCGTTCACTGGAATGCCTTTCAAATGTTCAAAAAGTGCTCTCATGTTCCCTTTGGTGCTTTTCCAGGCTAACCATCACCAGTTAGAGATCTTAAATATGAAACTGGGAGGATTTTTAGCACTCATCCAATCTGTTTATTTTACAAACAAGGAACCTTAAGTTCAAAGAAGGGGAGCAGTTTGCCCAAAGTCCACAGGGAATAAGTGACTGAAGGCAAGATTTTAACTCAGGACCTCTGACTTCAAACACAATGATTATTCCTGGAGCCTGAAACAGAAGAAGCAATTAATAATTGCTATTGCTTCTTTTCCATTGTAATAATCATCATACTTTAAACTTTTCAATGTATTTTACAAATATCCTCATGACAACCCTGGGTATGTGCTGGGAAATAATATTATTATCATCCTTTTATGAAGGTAGGACTTGAACTTATGTCTTCCTGATTCCAGGTCCAGTGCTCTATCCACTGCTCTGCCTAAGTACCTTCAAATTTATATAGAACTTTGAAGATTAACTCATTTAATCACTACAACAACAATGTGAAGTAGATACTGTTATCTCCATTTTACTGATAAGGAAACTGAGGCACAGAAGTGAAATGACTTTCCTAGAATTAATCAGCTAATAATCTGAGACAGTTTTTGCACAAGTCTTCCTGTTTCTCAGTCCAACATTCTATTCACTATGCCAACTAGTATATTGAAATACTTTTGACTCTGAAATTCAATGTAATTCACAGGACCATATGATTTGGACTTGGGAGGGATTTTTGAGTCTGAACCCTTCATTTTACAGTTGAGGAAATTGAAACTCCAAGGTGTTAAGTGGTTTGCTCCAAGTCACACAGGAAATAAGTATCTGAGCCAGAACTTGAACTCAACTTTCTCAAATTCCCAATCATACTAGGGGAGATTGGCATTTTTTAAAAAACAGAACTTATGATCTTTCTGGTCTAGGAGCTCCTTTTGAGGAAATTCCCTTTAGAAGTAGCAACATAGAGTGAAATGAGCAGGACCAGGAGATCATTATATACTTCAATAACAACACTGTATGATGATCAATTCTGATGGATGTGGCCATCTTCAGCAATGAGATGAACCAAATCAGTTCCAATAGAGCAGTAATGAACTGAGCCAGCTACACCCAGGGAAAGAACTCTGGGAGATGACTATGAACCACTACGTAGAATTCCCAATCCCTCTATTTTTGTCCACCTGCATTTTTGATTTCCTTCACAGGCTAATTGTATACTATTTCAAAGTCCAATTCTTTTTGTACAGCAAAATAACTGTATGGACATGTATACATACATTGTATTTAGCTTATACTTTAACGCAATTAACATGTATTGGTCAAACTGCCATCTTGGGGAGGAGATGGGGGGAAGGAGGGGAAAAGTTGGAACAAAAGGTTTGGTAATTGTCAATGCTGTAAAATTATCCATTCATATAACTTGTAAATAAAAAGCTATAAAAAAGTAGCAGCATATAGTCCTAGAAGCTGAGAGATGAAGAGATTTTCCCACCAATCAGAGAATCTGGGGGGAAATCACTTTTCTTTATCAAAGGTGGGGGGACTCTGCTCCTGCCCATAAATATGGGGAAGATACTGGGTGAATATTGTACTTATCATAGTATAAGTACCACCCACACCCTTTAAAGTAGAGCAGTTAGGAAATAGCTGTTTTACATCTCTTTGGAGACAGGAACGTTGGGTCCATTACATCTCTATTGAGATGAACTGCAAAATAATGGTAATAGCTCTGATTTGTAATGTGCATTAGCACTCTGGGCAGAGAATTATCCCAAACATGCTTGTTAGAGGAATTTGAGGATACTCTTCCCTGGCATCCCTCAGAGGGAACATAAATGTGCCAATTAACCCAAAGAGCCAGTTATCAGAGATTGCTAATGCAGCTAATTTTAGGGATTCTTTTCAAAATAGCCATTGGGTCAGGCATCTCAAATAATCACATTGATCCAAATGGTGCAGTGGTTGCTCAGCTCAGCAACGTGCATCTGTGCTAACTCAGCTGGCTCGCTCACTGAGTTAGACCCTGGCAATAATGAGAGCAAGGTCAGGAGTTCAAGTCCCATATAGAGAAATTTGTTTTGCTCTATTCTAGGTCCAATTTAAAAAAAATTCATTAGGCACTTAGTATGTACAGGCACTTCCTAGGTATTAAGATAAAAGGACAGTTCCTCAAGATATTTTCATTCAAATGGAAAGGAACAGTATAAATATATAAAATAATTACAAGGGAGTTAATAAAGGAGAAACATTAGGAGAAAGAGGAAAAGGAGGTGGTGCTTGAAATGGGTCTTAAAGGAAAACAGATTTTGAGAGGCAGAAATGAGAAAAGAATATATTCTAACTATCTCCGTGAACACATGAACATGGGGAATGGGCAAGAAAATGGAAATGAATCAGTGCCAAACTATCCCTAGCATCAGGAAAGCAGTAACACTAACAGTTTAAAACAAGTCCTCTTAAGCTTTGGTAAATTGAAATCAATGTGCATTTATTAAGCACCAACTCTGTGCCAGATACTTGTATTATGTTTTGGGCAAACAGAGTCAAAAATTAAGATGGCCCCTCCCTTTATGGAGTTTACAGTTTCCTGGGACAGAGGGACAACATGTATACAGCAAAATAAATGTTTGGTAAACACAAGTCATTCCCCAAAGTTGGAACATATTAACTATTGGAGGTAAATGCAAACTCTAACTTTGTCTCCCTCGACAGACTTTTCCATCCTTGAATACATGTCATAATCTCCATTAAGTCTTCTCCAATCTAGGCCTCAAATTTCCAATCTTTTATTCAACTAGTCCCAAGCAGCACAGTATCTAGTTTTTTTTTCCCCTTTGATAGACTTATCGATATCTTCCTAAAATGTGGTGCCTTGAAGTGAACATGTGAATAGACCAGGGCAGAGGACAGTTTCCCCATTCTGAACACTACTATGCCTTTCTCCTTTCAAAAATATTTTATTTTTCTCCAATTATATGTAAAAATATGTAAAAACAATTTTCAGTGTTCATTTTTTTAAAAAATGTAAGTTCCAATTTTTCTTCCTACATCTCCTCTTATTGAGAAGGCAAGCAATTCGATGTAAGTTACACATGTATAGTCATACCGAACATATTTCCACATTAGTCATGTTGTGAAAGAAAACAGAAAAAATTGAGAAAAGTAACATTGTTTATCTGTGCAGTGTTGTTGTTTTGTATAAATTGTTCCCGTTCTTCTCACTCCTTGCATAATTCGTTCAAATCGTCCAAGGTTTTTCCGAAACTATCCCCTTCATCATTTCTTATAGTACAATAGTATTCCATTGCCTTTGTATATGTTCGATCATTCCCCCGCTGATGGGCATCCCCTCAATTTCCAACTATTTGTTACTACAAAAAGAGCTACTGTGATTGTATCTTTGTACATATGGGACCTTTCTTTTTTTTTTTTTGTCACTTTATCATCATCCACATGAGAATAAGAGCTCTTTTAAGACATCTTTCATTTTGTATTTCTATTCTCAGTGCTTAAAACCTTACCTGGCATATGGCAAGTTCTTAATAAATATTTGTTGATTGACTGCCTAGCTGACTTACTTAGGCTCAGGCTATGCCTCTGACTCATTCTGGCTGCATGATCACTTTAGCTTTTGATGTTCTGATTACCTCTTTCAGAATATAATTTGCAGAGAAAATTTTGATCTTCTTTAATAGATTGTGCTTATTCATTCAGTAATTTCCTTTTCTAATGAAATCTGAAGTCCACTTTTATCCATTTTATACATACACACACGTGTGTGTGAATATATGTATATATAAAGAGAATTATTTCATATTTCTTTTTATATCCCTCGCCTTTAGCAGAGCACTGATTATTTGACTGGTTAAGTGCCTACTATGTGCTAGACACAGCTTCTTATCTCCAAGATTTTGTACATTGTACTTCCCAGCTCAGTTCACCAAACTGATGAAAATGCTGCTATAACCCCCTGAACTGCTATTATACCAGTACAGATCCAGATGTTTCTAGCATCAGAAAAGGGCTTCCCTTGTTAACCTTCATTTGGAAAGCAATTTAACTTCTTGACATTAAAAATTAAAATATAAACAGTCTAGGTGCCTGATTTAATGGACAATTAAAAAATAAATTAACAGTTAGGAAGTAATGAGCTAATAATTGTGTTATCATAACCATATTAGTTGAATGCTTTGAGTGGTATAAAAGGGAAGTGTAGAACCCCTCTGAAAAGAGGGGAAAGAATCAAACTCATATATCATGCATTTGCTCTTTGAAGTCACTTATTTGTCTGGTATTTATGTAGAAATGTTTAGATAGTAATGAGCATTAATGATGTGATTTAAAAAATGAAGCTAAAGCTATTGTCAAATTACAGGACAAGCATTTGGAATGAAGTCTTTCACAGAAACTAAAGGTTTTGGTTATCTTTTAAATCAATTATTTATGCTCCCTTCTGAATGGCCACATATATTCTACCTTTTTCTTTAAAGAATAAAGTTGCATAGGATTATTATTTGTTTTGCACAACAGTCTCTACAGGAATCTTACAATCCAATTTCTGGGCAAAGTAGAAGTGAACATAATCCAAAAAAGAAGAATTTCAGGACCCTGGAGAGAGCACATTTTTAAAGGTAGTTAAACTTAGGAAGTTACTCTGTCAGTCAAATATACATTTATTGAATACCTACTATATTTCAGGGCAGCCAGACCTGTGAGTACCAGGTCTGAAGTTAGGAAGACTCATCTTTGTGAGTTCAAATCCTGCCTCAGTTAATTACTGGCTGTAACACCCTGACAAGTCACTTAGTCCTGTTTTTCCCAGTTTTCTCATCCTCAAATCACTCCAGTATCTTTGCCAAGAAAATCCCAAATGCAGTTGGATATGATCAAAATGACTAAAGAAACAACGAATTATGTTCCAGGAACTGCACTGATCATTGGAAATACAAAAAGGGAGCAAAAGACAATCTGTACTCTCAGGAAACTCTGCCTAGCTATAAAAACACTATAGAAACATAATATACAAACAAAACATAGACAGGATTGTTAGCAGTAATCAGTATAGGAAAGGCACTGGCATTAAGAGGTATTGGAAAAGGTTTTGAAGAGGGCAGAATTTTAGATGAACTTTGAAGAAAGTTGGAAAAGTCAGGAGACAGAGATAAAGAATGAATGAATTCCAGACATCAAAAATAAGAAATTAAAATGTCTCAAGTTGAAGGATGGAGTATCAACATAGTATGGGGTGTGTATGGAGTTAGATATAAGAATACTAGAAAGATAGGAAAGAGCCAGGTTGTAAGGAGCTTTTTTTCAGTTCAAAATTCTCGTCCTCTCTACATACTCTTCCTCTACCCACTGAGAAAGCCAGATATACAAAGCTCATCATACATATGAAATAGTGTAAAAATCCTGCCCTTACTGCACTCCTCTATTTTTTGCTCCTAATCCTCACTCATTAGAAGTAAGTTTTAAGAGAACAGGTTTTCTTTTCATCTACAACCAAGACCTCTGACTCCCTCAAAGTCAAAGCCTGAGGTTGCTGAATAGCCCTTTAAAATTCCTCCTTAAAAATCAATCCACTTCCTTATTCTTTCAAATATCTAGGAATCTGGCTGAAAAAGGCACCAGTTTTTGTTTCTTCCATCCCATAAACCCTGACCCTGATCATCATAACCTGCTGCTTACAGAGGTTCGGGGAATTTGTGGAGAAGGCCACAAGGAGAGAGTTTCAAAGGGATTGAATAGGAATGGGGTGAGGGAATCAGTTACACAGAGGCTTATGAAGAGAATAAATGGGAATTGACTTTCTATTCTCTACTAGCTCAAAATCTAAAGTGCCTTCAAACCTAGACACTGATCTTACTTTGAAGTTGGATGCATCTTCATGCCTATTTTTATTTATTCCTAATAATAACCAGGTGAGATCATCAGTGTGTTCCATCAGTTAAGAATACATAATTCCAGAGTCAGAGAAACTCGATTTGAATCCTACCTCTGAAGACATGGCCTGTGTGAACTTGAGCAAGTCATTTAATTCCCTGGACCTCAGTTTCCTCATATATAAAATTAGGAAGTTCTGAAGTCTCTTCTGTTAAAAGAGGGGATTGTATGTTCATCATTCTATAAATGTAGAAACAGATAGATTGATAGATGGGACCAGCAGATGCTAGAATTAACTCAAAGTAGCAGTGGAGAGCCTGTATTTTAATGAGCATTTGACCAATGCTACAATTAATGGATCAATCTATTATTTTGTTGACTGTCAAGAGTTAAGAAGGTGATGCAAAAAATGTTCAAATTGCAGATTAAACTAAAAAGTGTATTTTTATTTATTGCTGAGGCAATTGGGGTTAAGTAATTTGCCCAAGGTCATGCAGCTAAGAAGTGTTAAGTGTCTGAAGGCAGATTTGAACTCAGGTCCTCCTGACTTCAGGACTGGTGCTCTATCCACTGTGCCACCTAGCTACGCCTAAAAATGTATTTTTAGAGAAAGACAGTTGTTAAAATATTTTTAGCATATCCATAGATAGAACCCAGATCACCAAGTAGTGGGACTCATATCTACATTTCTAGGCATCTGAATATAGTGGGGGAAAGGCTGAATTTGGAATCAGATGGTCCAGTTTTGAATCTTAACTCTCTCATTCACCTGAGTGACCTTGACCTCTCTGGGCTTTATTTTTTTAATCTTTAAAATGAGAGGATTAGACTAGATAATCTCCATCGTCCATTGAAGGAGCAAATCTTATAAGTAAGATGAGTTTTCTTTCCATTTGCCATGTTTGATGAAAAGCAGTTCAGAGAATATACAATTCTTTCCTGTTCCCATCATAGGGGCTAGACCCTGGATCTGTGCCTGCTGACAGGCATCCCTGCAGAACCCTGACTCTCAGAGGAGTCCAGGACACCTACTTGTCCCTGTGTCACACACCATCTGCCCTACAGGACATCAACAAATCCTTGGGCCGCTTAAAAGCCACTAGGACCAGGTCAGCTCATTAAAACCAGCCTGTCAAGGAAGAGTACATCCAAGGAGAACTGTTTAAATGGCTCAAACCAGACTTTGAGTGCTCCCAAAAGATTGCTCAATATCAAAAAACTGCTTCTCTTTCTCCATCTCCACCTGTTCCTCAGTCAGGCTCCTTCTTTTGGGAAGAAGGGGAGGGGCAGATCCAGCAGTAGGGTTGTCTGCAACTGGATCTCACCTGGGGGCTGCCATTTCAGGTTCCCAGACAGCAGCGACTTATGCATTTTTTATTAAACCTCCCTGGAATTGCCAGAGACAGTCTCTTCCAGGGAACTCTAAGCACCTTTTACTTTTATCATTTAATTTTTCTTCATATTAATCTGGAAGTGCAGGGAAGGAAAGAAGAAAAAAGAAGGGGGAAGAGAAAAAAGGAAAAATCAGGGGAAAAAGAAGTGAAGAAGAGGAAGAAGGAGATCAGGGGAGTGAAAAGAAAGTGGACAAAGAGGGAGAAAGAGAAAAGAACATAGAAGGAAGCAGCAGAGAAGAAAGAGGGAAAAGGAGGTTAGAAAGGTAAAAAGAAAGGGAATGGAAAAGAGAAGGAAGATAGTTAGAAGGGGAAATGAAAGAAAAGGAATAGAAAAGAAAGAGAAGGAAAGAGCAAGTGCTTTAATTTTTTTTTTTTTTTATAAATGGAGTCCATGAAACTAAGAGAGACCCATTTCATCCAGCAAGTCAGAAAATGATAGTGAACCTCTGGCCTGATTCTGAAGTCAATATTTTTTTCTTCATTAATTTAGTTCTCAAGATATTCTCACATGGCATTCCAAGAGCTCATAAATCAACTATTAGACATCAAAACTCCTGAAAGCTGAATGGTACTAAGGGAAACAAGTAGGAACTAGTTGGGAGATAAAGGGATTCTCCAAACATGCAATTTATTCATTTATCGAACAAGCATTTATTAAATATCTTCTCTGTGCTTGGAAGTGTGTGCTAGGTGCTAAAGATATTAAGAGAAAGGTCAAATAATCCTTAACCTCCAAAGGGTCCTTAAAATTTAGCTGAGGAAGATAACCAAACAATCATTCGACACATATCAAAGTGTTTACAATGTTCTAGGCACTGGGCTACATGTTGGGGATATAAATACTAAAAGGCAAAGTCTCTGGAGCTTACATCACACTGAAAGAAAAACAATCTATGGTTACCCCTTCCATGTGATGGGGGTTAGGGGAGAGATACCCCATGATCTGGAAATCCATGTAAACATTTTTTGTCTTTCTTTTCTTTAAATTTATATATTTATTTAATATTTTCCCCAGTTACATTCAAAATATTTTTTTTTACATTTGTTTTTAAGATTTTTGAGTTCTAGTTTCTTTCTCTTACCTCAACTCCCAATTAAGAAACCACATGTGAAGTTATACAAAACATTTCCATAAAAGTCAAATTGTGGGAAAAAAACCATAGCTCTTCCACCTAAAAACTTTAAGAAAAAAAAAATTAAAAATAAAGAGATAGAGAAATAGAGAATGCTTCGGTCTGTATTCAAATACAATCAGTTCCTTCTCTGAGTATGGATAGGATTTTTCATCATAAGTCCTTCAGTGTAGATGGTTATACTACTGAGATTAACAGTCATTTATAGCTGGTCATCCCAGAACATGGCTATTACTTTATATACAATGGATTTCACTTTGTTCATGAAGGATTTTCCAGTTTTGTTTTTCGAAGAACATCTTGCTCATTTTTACCTAGAGAACAATAATTTTCCATCAGAGAAACTTGCTTCAATTTTTTTACAATTACTATTGCTAATTGTATTGCCTCCATTTTTACCTCATCCCTCCTCAAAAGTGAAAAAAAATTGCTACTTACCATTTCCTTTCCAACACACCCTCTCTTTTATCACCCTCCTCCTTCCCATATCCCATCCCCTCCTATTTTCCTTCACGGTAAGATAAATTTCTATACCCCTATTGAGTATATATATTATTTTCTATTTGAACCAATTCTGATGAGAATAAGATTAATTCATTCATCCTCTCATGTCTCTCTTCCTTTCCAGTGTAAAGCCTTTTTCTTGCCTCTTCTTTATGGAAGATAATTTGCATCATTCTCCCTTTCCCTTTTTTCCAGTACATTCCTCTCTCACCCCTTAATTTCATCTTTTTTTTTCAAAAAAGATATTATCCTTTCATATTCAATTCACATCCATGCCCTCTGTCTATATATACTCCTTTTAATTGCCATAATAAGAACATTCTAATGAATTATAAGTATTATCCCATGTAAACTTTAATCCTCTCTTCATACCAGAGAAGAAGTCTAAATTATTATGGTATTAAAAGATAAATTATGTTGATATTATACAATATTGCAGATATATTTCATTATTTTTTGAGCTTCTGAACTTTTTCTGTGTCATCTGCTAGCCTTTGCATTTTTCTTCAAATCTCTCCCCAAAATTTCTTTTTAATTTCTTATGATGGCCTGAGATACATCAAAACTGTGATGGGAAAATAGCAATGTAGAAGACAGAAATATACACACTTAATTAAATTTAAAAAAATTAGGAAAGGATCTACATGAATTGATGCAAAATGAAGTAAGCAGGGCCTGAAATCAGTATAACAATGTAAATGGAAAGAACAAGAGCTCCAAAATGATTGCCAATGAATATTGTAAAATTATAGAGAAAAGCTTGTACCTCAAAGGATAGATATCAGAAGACATTTTCCCCACTTAATTACTTTGCAGAAATGAGGGACCCATGGACATGCAATATAATATTCTAATTTTTGAATAGAATTTTTCAGAGAGTTTTTCTAATTGTTTTTCTTTTTTCCTCTTATTTTAAATTCTTTATCACAAGATCTGAATTTTGGAATGGGTAGGAAAAGAGCTACCAGAGGAAATCTAGATGACTGAAAGATAAAAATTATGAATACGTATCTATTAAAAATAATTCTATTCAGGACTTAGTGTAATGGGCTGAGGCTTGTGTTGATGCACTGAGGTCCCAAGCACATGAGGCTAAATAGTAATTGGACCATACTCTATTAATATATAAGTCCACTCCCCTGCCTCCACCCACCAAAATCATCATTTCCTATACAACACATCAGAACTTGCACAAAGAGTGGGTGGGGGCCATTCTTTCTCCAAGCTTATATATTAATAGAGTATGGTCCAATTACTATTTAGCCTCATGTGCTTGGGACCTCAGTGCATCAACTCAAGCCTCAGCCCATTACAACCTAGCATGTGTCAAGCACTGCACATGCAAGCTAACAAGCTACTGAAGTCCCCACCTGTCTCCGGCTGTCCCCAAGCAGCTCCCATTCCATTGAGGAAAACAGCTTGTAAATAGTTGTGTATACATAAAGTACATGCTGGTCTTTGTCCTTCGTTTTCAAAGAACATCATCTCAGATGACATCTTGATTTGTGTGTGAAATTGTATTTAAGGGAGGCAGAGCTGTACAAAGTCATCAACCTCACCCTCTCTTCTTGAGTTTTTGACATCCAGTGGCAAGACAAAAAAAATTGGCAATGGCCCCAGGATGCAATGGAAGACTTTGATGTTTTCAATATCTGGCCAAGTGCTAAGTATTTTACAGTGTCTGCTTCAGCTTCCATAATGTCCATTCGAACAAATTGTTCTCATTTATCCATTCCACTGTGGAAAGTCTCCACATGCTTAGGGTAGATATCTCCCTAACTCATCAATAGAGGCCTGTTGGTGACTCTCAAGCTAGCTTAGCCCACCTATCAAGATGGTTTTGTTGAGTTATAATGGCTTAATATGCTCTAGCTTCTTGGAGACACCCCTGAGAGTTAGATTACAAGTGGACACCAAAGGTGGATGAATTAGCCTGAAAAGGGCTCTGTAGTTCTCACTCCAGAGGTGCTAGTTCTCCTGAACACCACCTATACATATTATAAGATATAATGGAAATCATCCCAAGAAGGAGACAGTAGAAGTGTGATGAGAAATGACTCTTGCAGATGATCAGATTTAAGCTGAGTCTTCAAGAAAGCCAAATCAAGTCAAATAAACAAGCATTTATTAATCATCCTGCTAAGATGCCTGCAACATAGTAGGTGCTGAGAAAGTAAAGAAAGTGGAAAAGCTAGTCTTGGCTTTCAGGGATCTTACAGTCATTGTAATATAGGAAACAACATATAATTATTTGCAATTGGAGATAGAGAAGAGAAACTAGAAATAAGAAAGGGTTGAGAAGACTTCTTGAAGAAATCAGCTGAAACTTAAGTCTGGAGAGAGACATGAGGGAGAGAGTTCCATGCATGAGGAAAGCCTGTAGCAATGAAGTGGCTGGTAGATGGAACAGAAAGAAAGCTAGTGTCAAAATGTGTATGAAGGGGAGTAAGGTGAATGAAGACTGTGAAGGTGGAAAAGAGGCCAAGTTCTTTAAAAACCAAAAATAGTATTTTATATTTACACTGAACCATAATTGGAGCCATTAATGTTGATTGACTGATTGTGTTTTTTTGACATGATCAGATCTGTAGGAAAATAATTTTGGCATCTGAATGGAAGATGTATTGGAATGGGAAGAGATTTCAGGCAAGTAGACAATTAAAAACTTATTGTTTTAGTCAAGGTACAAAGTGATAAGAACTTATAATTAGGGGAGGGAACAAACATTAATTAGATGCTTACTACATACCAAGCCTTGAGTATTTTTCATATATTAGCTTATTTCATCTTCAAAGTAATTCTAAGAAGTAGGCACTAATATTATACCCATTTTGCAAATAAGGAAATTGAGGCAGATGGAATTTAATTGACTTGCTTAAAGTCACATAGCTAGTTAGTATGATTCTTGACTCGGTGCTTTATTCACTGACCCACCTAGTTGCTTAGATGTATGGTAGCTGTGTAGGTGCAAAAAATGGGGGAATATATGAGCAATATTATGAAGATTGAAACCACAAGATTTGAGAACATATTAGAAGGGGGAAGGGTGAATGAGAGCAAGGAATTAAGCATTACATCTAGGATGAAAGCCTGATGACTAAGAAGAAATAGAAATAGAAAAGTTAAAAAATAAAGATAATTTGAACATGTTTTGAACATTCTGGATTTGAAATGCCAATGAGGCATCCAGTTTGTGATGTCCCAAAGCAAGTATCTCAGTCTGGAACCCAAACTCCATGAAAAGAGTATTTTGACAATCCTAGGATCATATCTCTAGATCTAGGAGGGGACCTCACAAGTCACTGAGTCTAATCCCTTTCATTTTACTGATTTGAAAATGAGACCCTGGAGGTTGAAATGATTGGCTAGACTATAAAAAGCTAGGGATTTGAACTCATGTGAAATTTGAAATCAAATCTTTAGAGTGGGTCGAGAGTCAAGTGCCCTCTCCCCTTTACCACTTTGCTCCCGGTAGTGTGTCCTTTCATACATGCTTCCTAATGTTATCAGCTCACAGGTTAAATGAGGAGGTTATAGGGAACAAAATCCCTGCTTCAGTGTCTGCACTCTGATATCACTTTTCCCCTTCAGAGTAAACTCCCAGTATCTCAGCATTGACTCTGTGCCATTCAAAGCAGCTCTGCCCTCCACTGGCAGCCTGCAGAGGTCCCATATTCATCTCAGTGCATGCTGATGATGAGGTTCCACACTCACCAAATTGCTCTTCACTCCTCTCATCTTCTATTGTGTTTTTCCCATCTTCACTCACAGCCCAGGATGTTGCGATATTAATTTGATTTATGACAGAGTCATCCCACCTGAGGCTCGGAAAGATGGCTCCCCTCCGATCACTTTCATCAGCAGCATAAGTGGAAGGCAATAAAAACCCATGCGGAGAATCAGACTTTCAATTTCAATTGGAAATTGAAACTGTGCAATATGATTAAAGTTTAATCCACATCATCAATAAACATGTGTGCCAAAGAAATGAGAGATAGCTGGTTCCATGGTCTCCAGCATGGATTTGACAGGAAGGGTCCACTGTCTACACTATAAATAGTGTGGAAGAGTGTTTACAAGTGACACAAAGGAGAGTACACGGGACTGAGGGCCATTTTGTCTTTTTCTTCATTTCACGAGTTGCCAGCCATGGCCAAAGAATTAATCTTCAAATGGCCAGCCTGCTGATGACGAGACGCTTCATGTTTAGCTATGGTCCTCAGAGAGAGAGAAAAAAAAAAAGACTAAATCTATTGTCAGTGGAGGGAACTTAGATGTCCTATATCCATCCCTGTGCCAACATGAGATACTTTGCGTACAAGTCACTATGTCTAGCATAGTGCATAGATTTAAAAATGGCACAGTACCCCCCCCCCCCAGACAGTTCACAATCTCCTGGAGAGGTTACAGTGTGTATAACCTACTGAAACTTTGCCCCAAAGCACAGAAATCTATAAGATGAAAATTTAAATATGAGCCAGTAGATAGGTAATTCTCCATCTGCTTGATGGAGTTTGCATTGGCTACTTCTTGTCTTAGTTTCACAACATGAATAACAAAAGTTTATTTAGAAGTGTATTTTGTGCAACTTTAGTTGGCCCAAAGTTCCAAATTTTTAGTTTGGGTTTCTTATGCACAATTAAGAAGAGATCTCTATCTTGATGATAGGAACCAAAGAGAGATTCAAGAAACACCCTTAGAGGGAGAAAAAATCACTTTGAGAAAGGGGAGAACAGCATTATAGAAGGCTTTATAGAAGAGGCAATTGAACGGAAACTTTAAAGCAAAAAGTAGTCTGAAATCCACAGATAAGAAAAAAAATTTAGACACAGGAGATTGGCTGCATGAATTGGGGGAGATAAATCACAATAAGGGAGAAGCAAATTAAAATAGCTTTGAGGTCTCACTTCACATGCTTCGGATTGTAAAAAAAATGATTTTTAAAAGGAAATGACAATTGTTGGAGAAGGTATGGAAAGATAGGCACACTAATATACTGTTGATGGAGCTGAACCGTAGCCTAATTATCCTGGAAAGCAATTTGGATCTATATCCACAAAGTCACTAAATTTTGCATACCTTTTAATAAGAGAAAGAAGGAAAAAATCTATATGCATAAAATATTTATAGCAACAGTTGTTTTTTTTTTTTCAGCAAACTGAAAAAAACCTGAAGGGTGCTTATTAACAGGGAATGACTGAAAAAATTATGCCATATAAACTTTTTTAATTTTTAAAGCTTTTTATTTTCAAAACATGTGTATGGATAATTTTTCAACACTGACCCTTGTGTAGCCTTGTGTTTCAGATTTTCCCCTCCTTTCCCCCATGCCCTCCCCTAGATGGTAAGCAAACCAATATATGTTATACATGTTAAAATATATGTTAAATCCAATATATGTAAACATGTTTATACAATTCTCTTGCTGCACAAGAAAAATCAGATAAAAAAGAAAGTAAATGAGTAAGAAAACAAAATGAAAGCGAACAACAAAAAGAGTGAGAATGTTATGTTGTGATCCCCAGTCAGTTTCCACAGTCCTCTCTCTGGGTGTAGATGGCTCTCTTTGTCCCAAGATCATTGGAACTTATGTCATATAAGCTTAATGAGATATTGTTGTGCCACAAAAAATGATGAAAAGAATGGGATTAGAAAAACTTAGGAAGACTTAAATGAACAGATGTAGAGTGAGATGAGCAGAATCAGGCAGTAATTTATCCAAGAAACACAACATTATAAAGTACAATAAACCAGACACATCTTCAGAGAAATGATGATGAACACACTTTTTGTTATTTTTTAAGCAATTCATGAGAGGGACAGAAACAAGATATACAGGTTTAAGATGCATAATGTGGGGGTTTTAAAAATAGGTTGATGTGGTAGGATTGTAAAAGTAATGTTTTGTAGATTCTTGCTCTTGATTCTGAGTCATTAGATGTCATCCCCATTTATACAATTTAAAACATCTTGAAATTAGATTAAGCTGAATTCTCATTACTCTTTTTCTGTTGAAAATAACATTCAAACTGGTTTACTGTCTTGCGCAACTTATCAAAATCTGTCAGCCTTATTTTCCCATAATGAAGTCCATTTAAATATGTTTTTACATCTCAGAGGCACATTGTATCCTTGCACTACTTGCTCCCCATTCTAATTGCATCTACTTCCTCAGATTGTCTTCTCACTATCAGTCTTTAAAGTTGACTGTCAATTTGAGTACCATCAAAGAGTCTACCTCTTTTATTGAATAATAGAATGAACTCAGCATATTTTTCCATGTTATCCCACCATGACCAAATCACCTTTCTAGTTTCTGCTGAGATCTTTGCCATGTGATTTCATATTTTATAGTATTTATATATTGCATAGTTTCAAAATCTGTACCTTTAGAATTTTCTCACAATGTATTATTTTATCCACTTTGGGTACTTGTCAATATTATAAAGCTTTGGCTACAGTTCTGACTCAACTATCCCATATATCTTTCGTAGTGGAGAGGAAAGTGAAGCATGATCTTGCTAAGAAAATTCCTAATCTATATCCATGGTTCCACCATAACATGATTTTATACACTATGTAATGAGAAGGTCTGTTACCATCTGTAGGTGTTTCTGGTATCTCAGATGGCTTTTTATTCTGATCTTGTTCCAATAATTTGTCTACAAACACTCTCTCATTAATAAAAATCATTTCAACCCTATTTAGCATCCTCTCATATTCTGTGAGAGCCTTGTTAATCAGTGTCCAATTATTATCTGTAACCCTTATTTTAGAAGAGTTCATATCTTCATGTAATTTACAGAAAGACATACCCCCTATATTACTGGCATTTCTATAAATTATTAATAGCGTCTTGTAAAATGTTCCCAATATTATTGCTTCATATTACTGGGGTACTTCACTAACTACAGGTTCTCTTTGTGACCCTATCTATTTTTAAACACCAAGGTTACAGGGATGCAAATTCAAGTGAAATGAAAACATCCAAGAAGAAATTCTGGATAGAGAATCTCTCTAATATCAATAGAAATCTGAAAAACCCAAGCATTAATCCACCATGTGTTATGTAGATATTCATGATCCATACACACCTAGTGTGCCTTTTCTTTCCTTTTGTTCTCTCTGGATCGGATTTCTCATCTATTTTATACTCATGCTAACAGATTGGGGATTGTTACTAGAAGTGACCGTGCAGTTACAACTCACTCTCAGTATCCTGATGGAGGGATCAGGTGTACAACAGAGATGAAAAAGGCTGGGAAGACCTCATGTCAGAGATACTAATCTTCCTTAAATATACCCTATGTAGCTACCAGCCAAAACTAAAGTGGAAGGAGTGTTGGTGCATGATTTTTTGATTGCAGATGGTTGTGCACTCAATGCAGCCTCTGAAGCTGAAAGGCAAGAAAGCGTGGATCAATTCTCTGTTTCTTGTGTTAATTTTGGCCTAACAACATCAAGAAAATACAGGTGCTCCATCATCCAGTACCATACTATCCACATGTTGGACCCATCAGTTACAGCAAATGGAGAAGCTTTGAATGCTGTAGATAAATTCACTTACCTTAGCAATACACTTTCCAGGGAGGCCGACACATCCATCGCCCAAGTTAGCTCAGTTTTTTGCAAGGATTCAATGAAAAGTGTGAGTGAGAAGAGGTATTAGATTTTTTTTCCAAACTAAAGGTCTCCAGAGCTGTAGTGTTCTTCTCTTCTCTAAAATATAATCATTATCTGGGAGCAGGTTTCTTGGGGAGCTTCTGGAGTCAGCCTTCATTTCAGTTCAGAGTAGCAATCACCTCAAATGCAGCCAGCTGTTAAAAGTTCAATCCTTTATTGTCTCCTTCAAAATAACCTAGTTAGCTTTCCTTGGTTCTGAGAGCTCTGGTAGTCCTTTGCCTCTGCCAGCCTCAGCCTTCAGCTCCCTCTGAATCCTTCGTTCTGCCCGACTGAATCCTGGCTTCTCAATCTCCAAAAGTATCTCTTCTTCCGAATCCTTCATTCTGCCTGACTGCAATTTCTGGCTTCTCAATCTCCTAAAAGTCTCTAGTGCTTGTCCTTTTATATGCTCTTTTAGGGGTGTGGACTCAAAGTTGACTCCTTCTCCAAGAGAATGGAATTGTGGGTTCCTGACTTGTGAATCTCCTAACTGAATCCTGACTTGTGAATCTTAAATGCTAATGTATGAACTCTTAAAGGTGTGAAAGGTGTGAACTCTGAACTAGGGAACTGCTAAGCACGATGCTAAAATTAGACAACTGACTTATCACTTTGTAAGAATCCTAACACAGAGATATTGTGCTAACCTCATTGTTGTATGTCAATGAAATTCAGACAGTCTACCATTGCCATGCCTGGAAACTGAATCACTTCCATTTGAATTGTCTTAGGAAGGATTTCTGAAGATCATTTGGGAAGATAAAATACCAGCTACTGAGGTCCTTTCTCAAACTAAACTGCCAAGCATTCCAACTCTGTTGTAGAGAGTACAACTCTGTTGGACTGAACATGTTAGAATTTCAAATGTGCGTTTGCCAAAAAGGCTATTTTATGGAGAACTCACACAGGGCAAGTGTTTAAGTGATGGTCAGAAAAAATAATACAAGGACACTCTCAAGATCTCTCAAGAACTTTAGGATTATATGTGTGACATGGGAGACTGGCACAGGGCTGACCATGGGCGGTGTGCCCTCAACGGAGAAAGTGCTGTGCTAAATGAGCAAAATAGAATTGAAGTAGCTCAAAAGAAATGCAAGATGCTCAATTGGAGAATCCACCCCACATGTTCATAGGGAGTATTTGTGCCTGACCTGTGGCAGAGCATTCTAAGCTTGTATTGATCTGATTAACCATAGCCAGATACACCGTGACTCTAACATGGTGAAGTCTTTTTGGTCCTTTTTTTGAGAGTGTAGGACAAAAACCAACCAACTAACCAACCAACTGGTGGAGGGCATATACAACTGCTATTCACAAACTTTGTTCTTGAACTTTCTTAGTATTCTTTGCATTAAGAAAAAAAAATCAGACACTGCAGGGCCATTAAGTAGAAATGTTTGTTAAACAGAAGATGAAACAAAAGTAATTAAAACATAACATGCTTCCCATAAACCTAGACTGTACTTTCTCACTGAGGCATACTTTCTTTTTGGTGGAGAGTAGTCATAAACTCATAAAACCACAATATGAAAATACATGAGTAGTGAAAACCTGTGGCTAGCAGCTTGCAAATCTGGATTGTGACCTTAATTTCTGTACGTTCATTTATGTGTGATTACTACTATTTTGGGTCTCTCTGCTCTCCTTTTCAGGACCATTCTCTGCTCTCCTATATAGGAACATAACTGAATGCTATGTGTCCCTTCTCTTCTGGATTTCCAAGGCAATTTTGAGTTCTTTCAGCAAAATAGAACCCACAGGACTCTGCCCGAGGCCCTCTTCACTTCTCCTTTCATATTTGATTGTTCCATCAATTACCATAGATTTAATTGTTAAACTCTATATTGATGATTCTCAATTCTAAATATCCAATTCTATCACCTCACTTGACCTCCAATATTGCATCTCTGAATTCTTTTTGGACATTTTTAACTGGATTGTTTAGTAACATCTTAAACTTAATATGTTTCAACCCAGAATTTATTATATTTTTCTTCCAAAAGCCTTTCCTTCTTTTAAACTTCTTTGTTGCTATTATATTTCATATAAGAGACTCTGTTATAGAGAAGAAGGGCTGGTCAAGATCAAATTCTGAGGGATGAGACCATATTTTTCAACTGGTCTAAGAATAACTTAGTACAAGAATTATCTTAAGGGTATATCACAACATGACCTCACTTTTGCCTAAGAAGAGCTGAATGTATAAATAGCATTTAGAAAAAGGCACCATCACATTCTAGTCACCTAGTGTCATAACTTGGATGTCACTCTAAATTCCTTACTCTTTCTTACCCCCATACCCAATCTATTAATTTTATTTTTATAACATCTCTCAAATATATTCCCTTCTCCCTTCTGACACTGGCCCTGTTGGAAGCACTCATCAATAATGGAAGAAACTTCTGGTTGGTCTCTCTGTCTAAAGTCTCTCCCCACTCATATTCATCTTATAGTTAGAAATGATTTTCCTAAAGTGAACATCTGACCGTGTGACCCTCACTCAACAAATTCCAGTGGCTCCCTTTCTCCCCTAGGATTAAAAACAAAAGCCTTTTTTGTAAAATCTTTCATAATCTTCCCCACCCTTACTTTCCATTATTCATATACTTTATGCCTTTTGTCTATGGAAGATGATGGAAAATTTGGTTGCTCAGAGAAGCTCATCAGTATTATATGTCACTTTCACATTTTCTAGGCTCTGGATAATGGACAATATCTTGGGCTTTTCCAGTCACCAATGGAGTGAAGTAAGGCCGCCTGCTTTCTACCGTGCTTTATGATATTTCTAAATACCCTCAATGAGGACAAAAACAATATTAAAGTTAGTTATTGCACTGACAGTGAATTATTTAAGTTGAAAAAACTACAAGCCAAGATTAAAGTAGAGGGAAAGTTTGACTTTTTGTTCACAAATGATTGTGTATTCAATGAAGCCTCTGAAGCTGAGATGCACCAGAGTACAGATCAGTTCTCTACCACTTGTTCTAATTATCGCCTGACAATTAACACCAAGGAAACAAGAGGTTCCCCACCAGCCAGCATCATGCCATCCATAAGTGGAACCATCAATTACAGCAAAGGGAAGAATTTTGAAAATTGTGGATAAGTCTACTTTTCTGGATGGCATATTTTCCAAAGATGTACATACACATAGAGAAAGGAAAGTGAGAGAGAAGAGGTATTAGATAGCCTAGCAAACTGAAAGTCTACAGAGCCATTATGCTCATTGTTGTATGACAGGACAGTCTACCAGTGCCATGCCAGGAAACTGAATCTTGTCCATCTGAATTGTCTTAGGAAGATGCTGAATATCACCTGGAAGGAAAAGATACCAGATATTGATGTCCTTTCTCAAACTAAACTTCCAAGCCTTCAAACTCTACTGCAGAGTGCAATTCTGATAGTCTAACCATGTTGTTACATGCTAAAAATGCATTTGCCTCCAAAACTATTTTACTGAGAACTCACAAAACAAGTACTCACGTGGAAGTCAGAAATGATATAAAGACATTCAGAAAGTTTCTCTGAAGAATTTTGGAACCAATTGTGAGACATGGGAGACACTGGCATAGGACTACCCAGTATGGTGTGCCCGTGTCAAAGATGGGGCTGTGCTCTATGAACAAAGCAAAATTGAAGTACCCCAAAAGAAAAACCCAAGATGCATAAATTTAGACATCTCCACTTCAAATATTCATGTGTATTATTTGTGCCCAATCTCTGGTAGACTCTGATCAGCCAGAATCAGCCATACTATTTCTTGACCCCAACATAGGGATATCATTTTGGTTTCTTTGAGAACAAAGTACATAAACCAACCAACCTGCTTATGTCATTGGTGATTAAATGACCTTGATCTTCTATCTTTCTCCCATCCAAACCATCCCATCTCAAGACTCCAGGTATTTTTCACTGACTAAATCCCATGCCTAAAATTTTCTCCATCCTTATCTTCACCTTCTGGTTTCCCGGGCTTCCCTCAAGTCTGTTAAAATCCAACCTTCTATGGGAAACAATTTCCAAATCCCTTTGATACTAAGGCTTAGTCCACTCGTTATCATTTCTGCTTTATCCTGTATATAGTTTGGTTGCATACATAGTTTGCATCCTCCATTCAACTAGAAGCTCTTTGAAAGCAGACACTGGGGTTTTGTTTTTGTTTTTGCTTTTCTTTACATCATTTTTGCTTAGCCTAGTGTCTAGTACATAGAAAGTTCTTAATAAATACTTGTTGGCTAAATTACTTAATCTTAGTATTGCAGAACCTTTCCAGGTCTTATACCTTAACTGGATTCTGAGAGCTATATTTAAGGTAGTAGATCTCAGTGCAGGAAAGGGTAAAAGTAGAATATGTTCCCTATTTTCAGCTCTGACAAAAAAAGCTTTTCCTACAATAATCTCCTCACCCAGAAGAGAGATCTTTCTGTGATACGCCTTTGAGGTCACTTATTATAATGAACTCTTCTCAAGACCCACTTAAAAATCTGATCTTGTTTCTCAGAGTTTGATCTTGACCAAACCATCTTCTCTATTTTTTGGAAATTTTTTATTTTTTTAAATCTTTTTAAAGACTTTTTTTTCCCAAAACATATGCAAGGATAATTTTTCAGCATTGACCCTTGAAAAACTTTGTGTTCTAATTTTTCTCCTTCTTCCCCCATCCCCTCCCCTAAATGGTATGTAATTCAATATATGTTAAACATGGTAAAAAAATATGTGTTAAATCCAAAATAATATTAAGTCTTGCTGCACAAGAAAAAAATCAGATCAAAAAGTAAAAAAAAAATGTGAAAGAAAATAAAATTTAAGCAAACCATAACAAAAAGACTGAAAATGCTATGTTGTGATCCATCCTTAGTTTCCACAGTCTTGTGTCTGGGTGTAGATGGGTCTCATCTTCACAACATCATTGGAACTGTCCCTAATCATATCATTGTTAGAAAGAGCCACATCCATCAGAATTGATCATTGTATAATCTTTCTGTCGCCATGTACAATGACCACCTGGTTCTGCCATCTTCACTCAGCTTTATTTCATGTAAGTCTCTCCAGGTCTTTCCAAAATCATCCTGCTGATTATTTTTTATAGAACAATAATATTCCATAACATTCATATACCATAACTTATTCAGCCATTCTTCAACTGATGGGCATCCACTAACTTTCCCGTCTCTTGCCACCACAAAAAGGGCTGCCACAAACATTTCAAACCTTCTCAAAAGCATAGTTTCTTATGTGAAATGATTCAACCTCTATTATATAAGAAATAAAGATCCATGTTTCTTTCATTTGGTACACAAATGTACATTGCAGTTATTACATAGCCATCAAATAGGTTCAAGTAATAAGGTTTTCCAATTATCAATTTTAAAATCATCATATCAGTTAAGTGTAAATTAGATTCTAGGAAACAGGATACTTATACCATAATAGCTAGCACTTATATAGCACTTTAAGGTCTGTAAGATGCTTTACAAATATATTATTTTATCTTCCAAACAATTCTAGGAAATAGATGCTATTTATTACTACCAGCACCATTTTACTGATGTAAAACATGAAACAGACAGAGGTTAAATGAATGGCTCAGGGTTACAATAAGTGTCTGAGACTAGATCTGATTTCATGTCTTCCTCACTCCAGCTCGATTACACTATCCAGCTGATACTAAATTGTGAATGAGAGCTTCTTCGAGAAGTTTTCTTTTTTCATTGCATCTCTCCTAACTCTTTTTGTGTCTATTCTTTTGTATAAATAAAGCTTCCTATATAAGAAAGACATCACTCTATACTGACAAGCAAAACAGCATTGGAATGTAAAAATGTTATTTGAATAGATACCTAACTTTAAAAAAAAAAACCTTCCATGTGATGAGATCTATGGTTTCAGATGCAATCCTTTTTTTCTGTTCTCTCCTATACATGTAAATGTTAGTGTTTCTTTGTGTTTGCCTAGTTCAAAATGTATCTCTCCTCATTTTCTTTGTTTCTGTTCTTTTCTATAAATAAAACTTCCCATATGAGAAAAACACATCACACTATACTGACAAGCAAGACAACTTCAGAATGCAAAAAGTTTATCTGAATAGATATCTAACTAAAAAAAAAAACCCTCCATGAGATGAGATCTATGTTTTCATATGCAATATGCTTTTTTCTGTTCTCCCCTGTTACTTTGGAAATGTTTCTTTGTGTTCTTCTAGTTTAAAACATATCTCTCCTAATTGTCTTTGTTTCTGTACTTTTATATAAATAAAACTTCCCATATGAGAAAAATACACCACTCTATACTGACAAGCAAGACAGCTTTGGAATGCAAAATGTTTATTTGAATATATACGTAACTTAAAAAACAAATAAACCTTTCATGAGATGAGACCTATGGTTTCATATGCAATACTTTTTTTTTCCTGTTCCCCTCATTTGTAGAAACACTAGTATTTGTTTGTGTTTGCCTAGTTCAAAATGATCAAAGAAAAATTTGTAAAAAAAAATAATAAATGCAGAGAAATCAGAAGGGGACCCAACAAGTTCAGAGAACAAGCTGTCTCATAAGGCTATAATATTTAGTCCTAGTGGTTTGAAGTAGGAACAATAAGTAAAAATGACAAAGAAATAAATTTAACCTGGATGTTAGTAAGTCAGTCAGCAAGCAACTACTAAATGATTACTATATGCCAGGCACTGTCCTAAGTGCTAGCTATACAAAGAAAGGTATAAGATGGTCCCCACCCTCAAGGCACTCATTCTAATGAGAGGCTTAACAGGAAAGTAAATATGAAAAAAGAGAAATAAATGCATATATATATATACATATATATATATACATATACATATACATATACATATACATACATATGCATACATGTATTTACATGAGATATTTCTTTGAGGTCCCTCTTCTTTCCTCTTCTCATTTTATATCATTTATATGTCTTTTGTTATGATCTTTTCCTTCACTCTTATTTCACAAGACAGAATGTGCCCTTACCAAAGCTAACTTAGCTACCTCTTTGAGCAATATCATTTTATCCCATCTTCTCCAGTTGATTACTCCCTCTGTTATCTTCACTCTATTACTTATTTTCAATTTCTCTATCTCTCTACTGATTCAGTCCCTTCTGCCTATAAGTATGATCATGTTTCTTCAATCTTGGGGGAAAAACTTATTTGATGCTTTTGTATTATTGTATGTCGCTTCTGTCCTCTGTAGTTAAGCTCCTAAAAATGTCATTCGTGATATGTGCCTCCACTTTCTCTCTTCTCACTCTCCTCTTAAGCACCTACAATCCAGCTTTCGACCTTCCCATTGCACCAAAAATTCTCCCCTAAGTTCCCAATGATTTTAGTTGTCAAATCCAATGATCTTCTTTCAATCCTTTTTCTCCTTGACCTCTCTGCAGTCTTTGACGTTGTTAATTATCTTCTCCTCAGGGTACCACTCTCCCCTGGTTCTTCTCTTGCTTATCTAACCTCTTCTTCTCAGTCTTCTTTGCTGACTCATTACCCAGATCACACCTTCTAACAATAGGTGTCCTTCAGGGTTCTGCCATTGACCCTCTTCTTTTCTCCCTCTGTACTAATTCACCTGGTGATCTCATTAATTCCCATGGATTTAATTATAATCTCAATGCTAATGATTCTCAAGTCTACTTATCCAACCTCAACCTCTCTATTGACCTCCAACAGCCTTTCAGACATTTTAGTCTTAAGATACTCAGTCATCATCTTAAACTCAATATGTCCAAAACAGAACTCGTTATCTTTCCTCTTAAACTATTTCCCTCTTCTGTCTTCCTTGTTAATATTGAGAACATTTTCCCAATCCCTCGAGCACACAACCTAAGTGTCATCCTCTACTTCTCACTGTCCTTGGTCATCCAGTTTTTCATCAAGACTTGTTGATTAGCTCTTGGTCTAATCCATCTAATATGTCCCATTTTCTCCCCTGACACTGCCACAACTCAGGTACAGGTCCTCATCATCTTCTGCCTGGGCTATTGTAATAAATAGCTGAATAAATATTCCTTACTCTAATATATCTTCCATTCAACCACTAATATAATTTTTCTAAAATACAAGCCTGATCATGTCATTCCTCTACTCAATAAACTCTAGTAGCTCCCTATTTCCTCCAGTATCAAATATAAAGTGCTCTAGCATTTAAAGCCTTCATAATCTAAATATTCTCAATTTCTAATCTTCTTTCATCTTACTCACAATACATACCCTTTGAACCAGTAACAGTGGTCTCCTTGTTCCATAAATAAGACAGTTCATCTTTTCCCTCCAAATTTTGTCTGGCTGTCCCTCATGTCTGGAATGCCTTCTCTCCTCATTTCAGCTTACTGCCTTCCTTGGCTTCCTTTAATCTTAATTTAAAACCCATCTTCCATCATAAACTCTTCTCCATCCCTCTTAGTTTTGATGCCTTCTTCTCACAATTAATTCTTAAATGTCCTGTATATTGCATGTTTGTGCATATTAGAGGTTTTTTTTTTTTTTTACTGTTGTTGTTGTTATTGTTTTCCCAATACATCATGAATTCCTTATGTTCAGGGACCATCTTTTGCCCCTTTTTGCATCCTTAGGACTTAGCACCATGCCTGATGCATAAAAACAAATGTTAGACTCAAATGCAAATGATTTTGTTGAGGTTGGATGGATAAGATATAGCAGATTATTAGAACTAAAGAGGTATTTTTTAGATTTTTTAGATTTTAGGATGACTCTGAGATTGTGAATCTGGATAACAGGCAAAAAAGTGGTAGTTTGAACAGAAGTAGGGAAGTTAGTACAGTGTGTTTAAGGGGGAAAAGATAATAGATTCCATTATGGATATGTGTTTGGCGTGTCTATGGGGCATCCAAAAGGAGACATCCAGAAAATTTAGGAGATTAAGTCTTATCTTCTTGTTAAACATTTCAAGTTCTTTTGACCAATTTTTAAATATGGCATGATCTCCAATGTGCTAATTGTTCTGATCTCTCTCCTCTGGCAATCCTCTACTTTCTCAATATTTTTCATAAATCATGGCTCCCAAAACTGAACACAACACTCTAGATTTGTTCTGATCAGGGCAGAGAATGAAAAGTCTGTAAGACCTCTCATTATCAATGCCTTGCAACTTTTAATAGTACCTAAAATTTAATTGTTTTTTTTGGCCTGTCATATCACATTATTGGATGTTATTGAGCTTGTAAAGTTTGCCAAAAAAAAAAAACACCAATCCCAAAAAACCAAGACAACTTCTAGATCTTTTTTTCAAAGGAATCACTTTCTAGTTCTAACTTTTCAAGTTGAGAAACTGGCTTTTAAATAAAAGCGTAAGACTTTACACCTTACATTTATATCTCTTGATTTCATCATAATAGATCTGGGCCATCTTTCCATCCCAAATAATGTTCTTAACCTTTTGAGGGTGTTTCATGAACCCTTTTGATAACCTAGTGAAGCTTTTAGATCTCTTCTCAGCATTTTAAAATATATAAAATAAAGCCCACACAATTACAAAGGGAAACTAATTGTAATAAAATATAATAACTCTTTTTAAAAATCCAACTACCCCATATCAAGAACCCATTTTTACAATATCAATTTTATTGATTCCCCTTGATTCATTCTGGACAATCACCAAAATTCTGGATTTGGGACAAAGCAAAAATCCTCCAATGGGCTGCATTAAGTATTTATAACTGGCATCAAGACCAGTATGACAACATTCTCAATATTGGGGTCCTGTCATATGAAAGACATATTTGATTTATTCTTCTTGGCCCCAGGGGACAATGTTTGAAGCAGTAGGCAGATATTGAAGAGGGATATATTTGTGTTATATGTAATGAACATTTCCCTAACCAATGGAATTATCCAAAAGAGAAATGTAGTTCCTTGGATGACAATGGGATCCCAAGCATGAAAGTTTTCAAGCAAAGTCTAGGTGACCACTTATTATGTGCCCTGTAGAAGAGATCCATAATTCTTTTGCAGGTATAGGTTGGAAAGAAGATAGACCGAAAAGACTTTTTTGAGATGGAGTGAATAATAAAAAGCCAATTGTAGGATTTAAGGGGATAAGAGATGATGAAGAAGGACCTCTGAGATCCCCTCTATCTCTGCAAAGTTGTAAACATACATGATAATTATAATTTGAAAGAAGGAAGAGAAGCAAAGGGTGACATAAAAAGGAAAATATTGAAGAGAGAAGATAAAATAAGGAGAAGATTTTTGGAGGTGAGAGGAGAGGAGACAGGGAAATAAAGACTCTGGCTTGGACTTATTGAAACATTAAAGGTTTGGTATTTCTTAGATATGGACATCCTCAAACTAAAAGTCGCATGAATTCTACATTTATTCCATGTAGAATTCCATTCACACAGGGCCACAAGGCTAAATTATCTCCATATACTCTAATTACATACAGATACTCTGATTATACTCCTTAGGTTAATGCACAAAGAAGTATACATCAATAATGCATGAAGCAAACCAATGTAATCTTTTTAATTTAATTTAATTTTTTTGATGTATTTTAAGTTTGGAACTATCTCCCTCCCTTTTCATCTCACAGTAGAGAAAGTCCCATTTCACACACCTACAGAGAGAGAGAGAGAGAGAGAGAGAGAGAGAGAGAGAGAGAGAGAGAGAGAGAGAGAGAGAGAGAAATGGAGACAGAGGGAGAGAGACAGAGAGCCAAAATGAAAGAGATTGAAACAGAGAGACAGAGACAGAGAGAGAAGAGAAGAAGCAGAGAGATAGACAGACAAATAGACAGAGACAAAAACAAAGACACACAGAGAGAAATAGGGAGGAGAGAAAGGGGGGAGAAAGGGAGAGAGAGAAAAAGAGAGAGGGGGAAGGAAAGAGGGAGAGAGGGAGGGAAAGAGAGAGAGAGGGAAGAAAAGAGGGAGGGAGAGGGAGAGATAGAGAGGGAGGGAGGGAGGGGGAGGACAGGGAGAGAGAGAAAAAGAGAGAAGAAGAAAGGGAGAGGAGAGGGAGAGGGAGAGAAAGGTGTGTTGTTGTTGTTGTTCTGTTGTTGTGTTGTTTGTCCTTCATTCTTGAAAACGACCATGACATCCAGGAAATGCTGCCCAAGCCTGCAAACCTGCAAGTGAATTAGCTTTGACTGAATGAGAGCTGGGGATCTTGCACTTTCTCCTCCAGAACCACCTGGATCCAGGGGCCAAATTTTAGATCAGGATGACCTGAGATGGCCCTGGATACAATGGTAGATCTTAACCTTTTAAAACAAAGATCTTTAACAGGTCTCAGTTTGACTGAGGCAATAGTGCATTCATTTATTAAGGCTAGGTAAGAAAGAAATGAGGCAAAGAATGATTTTTTAGTTAGTTAAAAAAAAAGAATCAATTTGGGAAAGGAGGATCCTCAGGTTTTCTGGTCAAAACAACAAAAATTACTATTTACATTCCCAAGACCAAGAAGCCATGGCCCAGTTCCTTTTGTTGGCCAGTCGATGTGAACCAGGGTGATCTGGTTTTAAAACATGGTCTTTTAGAAAGACAAGTATATGAATTGATGCTGAGCAAAACAAGCAGAACCAGTAACAACAAAATTGTGCGATGATCAACTTTGACAGACCTGGTTCTTCATAGCAGTTCAGTGATTCAAGATAATTCCAATAAACTTTGGATGGAAAAATGCCATGAACATCCAGAGAGAGAACTATGGAGACTGAATGCAAATCAATACATGCTATGTCCACATTTATCTCCCTTTTTTCTGTTTTATTTTCCTCTCAAGGTTTTTCCTTTTTGTTTTGATTTTTCTCTCCCAACATGATTCATAAGGAAATATGTTTTAAATAAAAAACTCATACATATATAATTTTAAAATGCCATTTTATGTGTAAATGGGAAAAATACAAATAAATAATTTTTTTTAAAAGAAAGATGGATAGATGTATGTTTGCTGAAAAAAAAAAAGAAGAGAAAGACAGTTAGCCTATGAACCCCAAGAGGCCAAAGGAAGCAAACTGTATTGCCTGGTCCTCAGTAGGACAGTTCCTACTCACAGAGATTATTGTTTATCTTTCATTCTCAAAGACAACTATGACATCAGTGATGTAATGCCATGACATGTAAATGAATTTGGATTTGAATAAGGGAGTGGAAGGGTTATGCAAGATCACCAACTTCACTTTTTCCTCCAGAACCACTGAGTTCAGTGGCCAGATACACATAACAAAGATATTTAAAACCATACTATGTATACTTCTAGTTATTGCTTCTTTTGCTAAAGGTAGAGAGCGTCTTCTTTCATATGTCCTTTGCAGCTAATTTGAGCATTCATAATTCTCAAAGTAACTTAGTCACTTATAGTTTTTCTAAAAACAATATTGCTGTTACTGTATAGAATGTTCTTTTAGTTTTGATCATCTCATCTTCTTTATTTCATAAAAGTCTTTCCATGTTTTTCTAAAATCAACCATCTCATCATTTCTCACATCAGAATATAGTAGTATTCTATAATACAATCATCAGATTGGAAAGCATAGTGTCCACAACTAAGGAATTGGTGATTTTAAAGGTCCTCAGACCACACAAGGAGTCTTATATTTGGTTCTGGGCTCCACAGTTTAGGAAAGACGTTATTATTGCTTTCCTTTGGGAGGGCAACTTGCATGGTGAAGAGTCTGGATTTTGTAGTAGGTGAAGATAAGTAAAAAGCATTAGATTGCTTAATCTAGAGAAGAGAAAACTCAGTAGTTTAGCAATTTTACTCAAAAGCTTGAATGATCATTATGTGAAAGAGGGATTAGACTTGCCTTGATGGCTCTAGCAGGCAAAACTAAAAATATGAGTGAAAGTTGTGGGGAGATAAACTGAGGCTGGATATTTGGAAACTTCCCTACCAATAAATTGTCCAAAAGCATCTTGACTGACCTTGGGATGTAGTAGGCTATCCCTGCACTGGAGGTCTTCAAGAAGAGGATAGTCAGTTATGAATAATGCCTTAGTTGTGGTTCTTGTTCAGATGTGGCTTTGACAAATGTCCTCAGAAATCCCTTCAACATTCTGTAATTCTGGATTTGGGGAAATATGCACATGTTAATCCTCCAAAGAGAATTCTTGTGCTTCTTAATATAAAATTAATATTTGCACACACATCCAGATATTGCACTTGTAAAAAATTGAGACTAAGCCCCAAAGCTGGATTAATGGTTGGAGGATGAGTTCTCGTTTCCAAGGGTACTTGCTCCCTCAGAGGAGCCTCTTCTTTTTAGGGATGGGGAGGAGCTTTGATTCTTCCTTGGAGAGAGGGAAAAGGGATAGTGTAGGCTCCAAAAGCAAGAACTTGAAAATGCCTAAGTCCTGCAAAAAATAGTCTCAAAACTAGAGATTCTGATTTAGGGACTTACATAGCTATTTGATGGCCCTGTTTACCCACCAACTTCCCTAAAATGGAACAGTTTCACTGAGTGATAATAATGCTGGCAGTGGTGGTATCTGTAATTAGCTGAGTGACCATGGGCAAATTACTTAAGAACCCAAATGGAAGAATCTGTTTCCAAACCATTTTTTACATTGATCAGGACACCAAGGCCAATCCAGTTTTAGTGCTGCTATCTTGCTGCTATCCGCTATATCTCCCAACCACTCTCCACAATTTCTATGTTGATCTGAAAATAATAATTAAATGCCAAATGAACATTCCCATCATACTTATTCCTTCTAGTATTTCAACACAGCTGACACTTGATCATTTCCTTCCATTCCAAGTTTCTTCTATCCAAAGTAACCATCTATAAGTCTTCCGTTTCAGTCCCTTATGACATGAACTCAAGGTCCTTCACCATCTCAGTCACCCTTATGTGGATGAACTCAAATTAATTCATCAGTGTTTTTCCTATAATATAACTCCCAGAATTAATTATTCTACTTCAGATATGGATTGACCAGGGTGGAGTATAATGGGATCATCATCTATAATGGCAATTCAAGTGAAGGAGCAGAAGTTTCCCTTTGGACAAAAGTTTAAACTTGTGTAATGTCTCTCTTTGACTTTCTCTCTCTGTGTCTCATTTGGCTTTTCTACCTTTCTCTCTCTCTGTCTCTCTTTGTCACTCTCTGTCTCTGTCTCTCTGTTACTCTCTGACTCTCTGTCTCCATCTCTGTCTATCTGTCTTTCAGTCTGTCTCTCTGTCTCTGTCTCTGTGTCTCTATCTCTGTCTCTTGGCTTCCCTGTCTCTATCTCTGTCTCTCTCAGTTTCTCTGTCTCTGTCTCTGTCCCTGTCTCTGTCTTTGTCTGTATGTCTGTCTGCCTGTCTCTCTCTCTCTCTCTCTCTCTCTCTCTCTCTCTCTCTCTCTCTCTCTCTCTCTTGATCTATCTCAGTCCCCTCTTTCTCAGGATGATTTGCAGATGGCTGCAAAGCCATCCCTGGGCATGGAGATGTTAGGTGGGTGATAAAACCGTCAGCTAAGATTTGCTACAACTTTTTTTTATTCCTTGGCTCCCATTGAAAATGATTTGTTGTAGGGACAAAACACAGGAAAACAAATGTGATTAAAGTTTTCCCATATTAAATACCTGCGCAGGGTGGCAGGCCAGCCCTGAACCCATTGGAAAAACATTGACAAATGGTTTGGAGACTGGAGAACAGCTGGTGGGCCCCGCTTTTTTTTATTTAGGGGAAACTAGAAGAGCCAAACGTCTGATTTGGTTCCTTAGTCTCTGTGGCTCTCATTCAATTCCTCTCTGGCTATTTATATAACTCATAGATCTAAAGTTGGAGGGGACCTCAGGGAGAGGTCATCAATTCCTTAAGCTTACATATTGAAGGACCTGAGATCAGAGCCTTAAACCACATGGGTAGAAAAGTGTCATAGAAGGGATTTGAACCTTGAGCTATTGGGATCAGCGACTCTCTGGTTCAGGGTAGAAGACCCTGGGCATCCTCTTAAATACCTTGGAGAATGTCATGTGGACAGTGCAATACAATTCAGTTGAGTGGAGTTTCTCAAATTATAAAGAGAGGATATTGAAAAAAGGAAGGCAAATAGTCAATGGCACATAGAAAGCAATGACTTTGTGCCAGTACCAGGCTTATAAAGGAAGTGTCTTAGGGCAAAGGTAGTATTTCCTCACATCACTCCATTAAAACCAAGGAGTTGTTTTTCATTTATCTATTTCAGTAGAATGGAAGTTAGAATTTAAGAAGTAATACTTGGAAATCATGATGCTGACTGTATATGAAGGCAAGAAGAGGGCCAATCTATAGGCAATATACCACCAATGGAAGACTGGATGAGAAATATTGTGAATACTCTTAAAACATTATCCATGGTGGGCTGGTAAACATTCCCAGTTGACTGGCCAATTTCCATGATGTCACGTTCCTTATCCTGACCCATGGGGATCAGTGAAGTATTTCCAGTGTCTGGTAAATCTTCCAAGTTAGCTGGTTGATAAAAAACAATCTGAGCCCTGACTGGGGGAGCATATATCTCAAAGTATACTTTTGAAAAAAAGGACAAATGTCCAATAAAGGATTTGGGACAGTGAAATTAATTAGCGACGCTCTTCTGTTAGGATCCAGCTATTTAGACGGTAGACCGGTTAGAGTTTTGTTGGTTTGTTTTATGTTTTCTCTCCTCCCCTTTCTTTCTTTTGCCTCCCAGTGTTTTATATCTGCCAGTGATTTGGTATGCGAGAACACATCAGTTTGACAGAAAAGTCTGAGAAAGTGTAATCATGTAGTCCAGATATTAGTGCAGTTTCTCGGTCCTGGCGGTGATTGATGGGACTTTTATCACACACATAACAGTCTGCATTTCTTTCTTCCACAGCTTGCTGGCAGGCCATGATTTTATCACTCGGGTCCAAGCCCACACCTTGGTGTATTTTGGATAAAAGGGTCCTGATGTTCACAAGGTTACCTCGATCAGGACCTGGCTCTGTCCTGGACCAATGGGCTTTCAGGAGATGTGCTTGGGTTCAATGTTCCTCATAAGAGCTTCCACTTCTTTATCACTCAAAGTATTTTTCTCTTCTTCATCCCAAGAGGCAGACAGTGAAAATATTAGGATTTTCATTTTGTAAATGTGGAAACAGGGTTAGAGAGCAAAGAATGGCAGGAGAGCTAGATTTGCAGAGCATCCAGATCGGCCAGTGACTACACATGGGGTCTTTGGGCCAGTCATTCAAGGCCTCAGCTTCCTCATCTTCAAAATGAATGATCTAATTTACAATCCATTGCTCTGCTATTCTCAGAGCCTAGAAATGTAGCTGTTATTTTTCAGTCATTTCTGACTCTTTGTGACCTCATTTGGGATTTACTTGGCCAAGATAGTTTGGCCTTTCCTTCTCCAGCTCATTTTACAGATGAGGAAATTGAGGCAGCCAGGATGACATAAGTTGTCCAGAGTCACAAATGAACTCAGGAATATGAATCTTCTGACACCAGATCTGGCACTATCAACATTTCCAACTAGCTGCTTTTGGCCCTTGGCCTTTACTTAGCCATTCCTAATCTCTCTGATGTCCAGTGACTAATAGGACTAATATGTTTCATCAATGTGTCTCTTCTCCAGACTTCACTATTTCTATAGAAGCTATGACCTTGACTAGAGACATCCTGACATGAATATCGCCTTGCCATAATAAATCAATTGTTCAGTTTTGTCAATTTTGTATTTATAGCATAATTCATTATAGCAGGGAACTGCAATCTAAGAGGGAAGAAAACAAGTACTTATTAAACACTTACTATGTGACAGACACTGTGTGACTATTTAGCAAATAGTTCATTTGATCCTCACAACAACCCTACAAAGTATGTGCTGTTATTATTCTCATTTTACAATTAAGGAAATTGAAGCAAAGTGAAGTCATTTTTCTGGGATATTAACTTTTACTGATTTTTCAGCTATTTAAGTGTCTAGGTCTAGATTTGAACTGAAGTCTTTTTGATTCCTGTCTCAGAGCTCTATCCATCATCTCCTGAATTGCCTTTTCTAACTTTCATACCATTCTCTCCAATTTCCATAACTCTCACATCAGTTTCATTCCTCCATCACTTCTCAACTATATGATTGCAAAGTCCCACTAACTGGGTTTCCTGCATCAATCCTTTCTAGTCTCCAATCTTCCAAAAAGCTGCCAAAATAATCTTCTTTAAAATTGATCTGGCCATATTACTTTTTTGCTCAAGAATCTTCAGTAGTTACACACCTTTCAGATTGGCTAAGATGACAGGAAAAGATAATGATGAATGTTGGAGGGGATGTGAGAAAACTGGAACACTAATACATTGTTGGTGTAATTGTAAATGGATCCAACCATTCTGGAGAGTGATTTAGAATTATGCCTAAAGAGCTATCAAACTCTGCATCCCCTTTGATCCAGCAATATTTCTACTGGGTTTTATGCCAAACAAATCTTAAAAGAGGGAAAGGGACCCATATATGCAAAAATGTTTGTGGCAGCCCTTTTCATAGTGGCAAGAAATTGGAAACTGAGTGGATGCCCATCTGTTGGAGAGTGGCTGAATAAGTTTTGGTATATGAATGTTATGGAATATTATTGTACTTTATGAAATGACCAACAGGATGATTTCAGAGAGGCCTGGAGAGATTTACATGAACTGATGCTAAGTAAAGTGAGCAGAACCAGGAAATCATTGTACACCGCAACAAGACTATACGATGATAAATTCTGATGGATGTGACTCTCTTCAACCATGAGATGATTCAAGCCAGTTCCAATGATCTTGTGATAAAGAGAACCATCTACACCCAGAGAGAGGACTGAGGGAACTGAGTGTGGATCACAATATAACATTCTCACTCTTTTTGTTGTTGTTCATGAACATTGCATTTTATTTTCATTTTATTTTCTTTCTCATTTTCTTTCCTTTTTGATTTGATTTTTCTTGTGCAGCAAGATAACTGTATAGATATATGTGCATATATTGGACTATATATATATTTACCATGTTTAACATATATTGGATTACTTGCCATGTAGAGGAGGGGGTGCAAGAAAGATAAGAAAAAATTGGAACACAAGGTTTGCAAGAGTTAATGTTGAAAAATTATCCATGCACTATTTTTTTTAAGTTTTGAAAGTTAAAAAGCTTTAATAATAATAATAATAAAGATTCTTCAGTGGTTTCCTATTCCCTTTAGAATTAAATTAAAATCTTCAAGATTTTATAAAGCCTTCCACAATCTTTTTCCCCTATCCCAAACTTTCCAGACTTGCTTTATAGCCTTCTCCTAAATGTATTCCCCGTTCCAACCAAATTGGCTCCTAGGATCATAGAGAAAGCTGGAAAGGACTTTAATGGCAATTGAATCTGATTCCCTCATATTATATATGAGGAAACTAAGATGTTAAGTGACTTTGTCCTTGGTCACACAACTAATGAATGTTTGAAGGAGGATTTGAACTCAGATATTTCTGATTCTCAATCCAATGATTTAACCTCTATTTTCTCTGTTTCCATATTGTTTCCCACCTCCACACCCTTTCCCAGATGGTCTTTCATATCTGCAATGCAATCCTTCCTTTTCTCTACCTCTTAGAATATTTAGTTTCCTTCCAAACACAACTTGGGTGTTACCTACTATATAAGACCTCTTCAAATTGTCCCTTCCCATCTCATACCTCGGTGGTTAATGTTCTTTTCCTCTTGAAATTACTTTCAATTAATTTATCTATATTTAATATTTATTCATTAGAATATATCACTTCCCCTTCCTCCTCCTCCTCTTCCTCCTTTTTCCTTTTTTCTTCTTCTTTCCTTTCCTCCTTAGAATGTAAGCTATATTATTAGAGGGACTATAGTGCCTTTACTTTTATATTCTCAGTGCCTAGTACAGTGCCTAGCACATAGGAGATGCTTAATATATAAATCTTTGTTGAACTGAAGTTATTGAACTAGAATCTTAGAACTAGCACAGTTAGAACTAACCAAGTACATGGCAGGTTGATTGAAGATTATTTGAGGTTCATAAGATCACAAGACAGAGAATGGAAAGAGACCCAAGGGATCAACAAATTCCATCTTGTTCTTACAGATGGATTGGATCAACCTGTTTTTCTCCCCCTGGCAATTGTTCATCATCTGAAAGCCTCTACCTGCGGACTCTCAAGACCACAGGACCCAGCTTGGCTCCCTTCTTTGCAGGTGGAAAGACAATCCATCTGTAATTCATTCAGCATCTGGACCTCCAGCAAAATTCAAAATGATCTTTAGTATGATGAGACTGTGAAGAGGAAAAATAAAAGGGAAGAGACCAAACTGGCTCTGTTTTCATGTAAGATGAATCAAGGGAGGGAGGGAGCAGAGCTGGGCCCATGGAGCAGAAAGGGAGGAGGCAGAGATTTTGCAAGGGCTGTGCTATCCGGGGATCCAGAAGCCCAGAGACAGAGCAGAATTGATAGCACTAATCTTGCCTAATGCCTTCCATTCCCCCTAGTGCCCGCGTGTGGGCTGGAGTTGTGTTTCATGGTGCTTTATCAGATTGCAAGAACATAGAGTGCCCAGGGGTTGTTCAACCTCACTGAACAGGGGATACTTTGCCAACTAAGGCTGGGCAGAGGTAGTATCCATCTGTTCTGAGACTTCTTTCCCCCGGTGTCAGAGTGTTCATCTTAAGGATAGTCCCAAAGCTACTTCACTCAATCTTAGGGTCCATTAAGATATAACATGCTCTGGGGTAACTACCCTGGCTATAAATCTCCTGTTATTCTGGGTCCTCAAATCTCAATTAGCTATGCTCCTTCAGGTCTCCAAGGGGAGCTGGGGGGATTAAGGGTGGAATTGTTTGTCTAGTGTTAATCAACTCATGAGCCCACACCGATGTTTTTCTTACCATGATTGTCAATTAATTATCGGTCAACCAGACTTAACTAGCTATTAGGGGAAAAAAAGAGGTTTGCTAAATATGTATATATATATATATATATATATGTTTGCTAAATATATATATGTATATATATATATATATATATATGTTTGCTAAATATATATATGTTTGCTATATATATATATATATATATATATATATATATATATATATATATATATATATGTTTGCTAAATATATATTTATATATATATGTTTGCTAAATATATATATATATATAAAAAGAATAGTTGCTACCAAACATCCCTGAAAAGTTTGTAATGCTTTTTCTTTCTGGCACATATAAAGTTCAACAGAAAGTTTGTTGAAACTTGAAAAATAATGGTGGTGAAGCAGTGATTCTCAGGTGCTGAAGTGCTTTTGATGTAATCCTCAACACATTTCCCTTAAATATAACTCTTCTGTTGGACTCTTTGTAGCCTCTTGATTCTTTCCTCGATATCAGGTGGCTGCAAACGCAGAAAATGACATCTGTCGTTGGGATAATGCAGCTAGCAATACTTCTGGATCCTTTGAAATTCATGAGTCCCAACTAAACTCCCACCTTCTACAGGAAACCTCCTCAACCCCTCCATTCCAATCCCTTGCCCTCTCTTCATTCTTGCCTCTTTATCTTGCTCTGTATGTTTGCATGTTGTCTTCCCTGTTATATTGTCAGCTCCTTGAAAACAGGGGCTATCGTTGACTTTCTTGATACCCTCAGTGCTCAGCAAAGTATCTGGCAGATACCTGGTGCTTAATAAATGTTTAATGATTGGTTGATTGATTGATTAGTGAGACTCCTCAAGCAAAGTGAAGGAAGAGAGGACAGAAGCCTAGGGCTCTGCTCCTTTCTCTCAAATGATTTCTTCTCATGGATTTAGTTGGAATACTCTCTCCCTTCCACTGTCAGTCACTCTGTATCCAGATTGAGCAATTATAAACAGGCCCTACAGAGTGTGGTCTGCCACCTCCAGCCAATCTGAACGGACTTCCTATCGTACCTAGGGAAGCTTCCAGATCTGATTCACATTTTAATGAACAACAGATGTATATTCTTATCAATACAAATATCAGGGTTAAATAGCCCAACATTTTAAATTAGAGGATAAATCTAGGATTAGATATGTGATTGATACCATACCCTGATCAGACCACACTAGCACGATTGTGTTCAGTCTTTGGGGATCACATTTTAATGAGGAAGTTAAATCTACAAATTTATGATTCATCTTCCTAAGTGTAAATCTGGCCTCAGAAACCTACTAGCTGTGTGACCTTGCACAAGTCACTTCCCCCTGTTTGCCTCAGTTTCCTCATTTGTAAAATGAACTGGAGAAGGAAATGGAAAACCACTCCCACATCTTTGCCAAGAAAATGTAAAGTGGGATCATGGAGAACTGGATATAATTTAAAAAAAAAGACTGACCAACAATAAAAAGATGGCAAAAGATCTGATATAAGGATCCACTGAAGAAATTGAGAATTTTATCCTGAGAAGGGAAGATTCAGAATGACCAACTTCAAGTATCTGAAGGACTGTCAAATAGAAAAGGGATTAGAGTCATTCCATTTGATCCCTGAAGAGCAAGGAGAGAAACTGAATACAAATATATTGCTTGATGTCAGAAGAAAACAAAAATATAACTTCCTAAAAAAGATTAGAGATAGATAAGAGGAAAATGGATTGTTTTAGGATGTGAATCCTTTAAGCAGAAGTTAGGTGACCATAAGTAAGCTCAGTAGTAGCAGGGATTATTTGTTATGTACAGGTGAGACTAAGTTGTCCTTGGTGTCTCTTCTGATTCCAAAATTCAGACTGATTTATTAAACAAACACATATTGAATATTCAAACTAAAATTGGGCCAGTGGGATGGGAAAGAATCTTAGGTAGGAAATATAAGAATCTCAGGGAGTTTTACCATGCAAGACACCCAGAAAAAAATTAATCACAAAACAGACTTAACAAAACATGAGAGGTTCTATCAACTCAGCTGAGGGGAAGAATGACCAGAAGTCTAGGTAAACATCTAAGTAAAACATCCAGTTCTAAACTGGATTCCCTCCCTAGGAATTTATAAAACTCAGGGCAAGTCCTGTCACATGGGATTTGCCATCATCTCTCAACATTTTTCTAGAGGCAAAAACTGGTTTAAATGCCAATTAAGTACAATCTCCTTCAATAAAACCAAGAGGATAAATGTCTGCTAGATCATTAAGTCAGTTTCTCTTAACTACTGTATTATAGAGTGGTATTTATAGACTCCCAGAATCCAATTCAATCCAACAAGCATTTATTAAGTACCTGTTCTCTGCCAGGCTCTGCTTTAGGTGCTGGAGATGCAAAGTCAAAATGAATCCTGTTCCCTGGGTGCTTACATCCTACTAAGGAATAAAACATGAAAGTAGATAAGAAAATACAAAGTAATTACAAGAGAGAGAGAACGCTTACAAATAGGGATAGGAGAGCAAGGAAAAGCTTCATTTAGGAGATGGTACAAATTGAGCCTTAAAAGAAGCTGGGGATTTCAAGAGCTGAAGGTGAAGAAAGAGCATTCTAGTGAAAAGAGTCAGTGAAAAAGCAATCTGAGCCCTGACTGGGGGAGCATATATCTCAAAGTATACTTTTGAAAAAAAGGACAAATGTCCAATAAAGGATTTGGGACAGTGAAATTAATTAGCGACGCTCTTCTGTTAGGATCCAGCTATTTAGACGGTAGACCGGTTAGAGTTTTGTTGGTTTGTTTTATGTTTTCTCTCCTCCCCTTTCTTTCTTTTGCCTCCCAGTGTTTTATATCTGCCAGTGATTTGGTATGCGAGAACACATCAGTTTGACAGAAAAGTCTGAGAAAGTGTAATCATGTAGTCCAGATATTAGTGCAGTTTCTCGGTCCTGGCGGTGATTGATGGGACTTTTATCACACACATAACAGTCTGCATTTCTTTCTTCCACAGCTTGCTGGCAGGCCATGATTTTATCACTCGGGTCCAAGCCCACACCTTGGTGTATTTTGGATAAAAGGGTCCTGATGTTCACAAGGTTACCTCGATCAGGACCTGGCTCTGTCCTGGACCAATGGGCTTTCAGGAGGAGATGTGCTTGGGTCAATGTTCCTCATAAGAGCTTTCACTTCTTTATCACTCAAAGTTTTTTTCTCTTCTTCACCTCAAGAGGCAGACAGTGAAAATATTAGGATTTTCATTTTGTAAATGTGGAAACAGGGTTAGAGAGCAGAGAATGGCAGGAGAGCTAGATTTGCAGAGCATCCATATCGGCCAGTGACTACACATGGGGTCTTTGGGCCAGTCATTCAAGGCCTCAGCTTCCTCATCTTCAAAATGAATGATCTAATTTACAATCCATTGCTCTGCTATTCTCAGAGCCTAGAAATGTAGCTGTTATTTTTCAGTCATTTCTGACTCTTTGTGATCTCATTTGGGATTTACTTGGCCAAGATAGTTTGGCCTTTCCTTCTCTAGCTCATTTTACAGATGAGGAAATTGAGGCAGCCAGAATGACATAAGTTGTCCAGAGTCACAAATGAACTCAGGAATATGAATCTTCTGACACCAGATCTGGCACTATCAACATTTCCAACTAGCTGCTTTTGGCCCTTGGCCTTTACTTAGCCATTCCTAATCTCTCTGATGTCCAGTGACTAATAGGACTAATATGTTTCATCAATGTGTCTCTTCTCCAGACTTCACTATTTCTATAGAAGCTATGACCTTGACTAGAGACATCCTGACATGAATATCGCCTTGCCATAATAAATCAATTGTTCAGTTTTGTCAATTTTGTATTTATAGCATAATTCATTATAGCAGGGAACTGCAATCTAAGAGGGAAGAAAACAAGTACTTATTAAACACTTACTATGTGACAGACACTGTGTGACTATTTAGCAAATAGTTCATTTGATCCTCACAACAACCCTACAAAGTATGTGCTGTTATTATTCTCATTTTACAATTAAGGAAATTGAAGCAAAGTGAAGTCATTTTTCTGGGATATTAACTTTTACTGATTTTTCAGCTATTTAAGTGTCTAGGTCTAGATTTGAACTGAAGTCTTTTTGATTCCTGTCTCAGAGCTCTATCCATCATCTCCTGAATTGCCTTTTCTAACTTTCATACCATTCTCTCCAATTTCCATAACTCTCACATCAGTTTCATTCCTCCATCACTTCTCAACTATATGATTGCAAAGTCCCACTAACTGGGTTTCCTGCATCAATCCTTTCTAGTCTCCAATCTTCCAAAAAGCTGCCAAAATAATCTTCTTTAAAATTGATCTGGCCATATTACTTTTTTGCTCAAGAATCTTCAGTAGTTACACACCTTTCAGATTGGCTAAGATGACAGGAAAAGATAATGATGAATGTTGGAGGGGATGTGAGAAAACTGGAACACTAATACATTGTTGGTGGAATTGTAAATGGATCCAACCATTCTGGAGAGTGATTTAGAATTATGCCTAAAGAGCTATCAAACTGTGCATCCCCTTTGATCCAGCAATATTTCTACTGGGTTTTATGCCAAAGAAATCTTAAAAGAGGGAAAGGGACCCATATATGCAAAAATGTTTGTGGCAGCCCTTTTCATAGTGGCAAGAAATTGGAAACTGAGTGGATGCCCATCTGTTGGAGAGTGGCTGAATAAGTTTTGGTATATGAATGTTATGGAATATTATTGTACTTTATGAAATGACCAACAGGATGATTTCAGAGAGGCCTGGAGAGATTTACATGAACTGATGCTAAGTAAAGTGAGCAGAACCAGGAAATCATTGTACACCGCAACAAGACTATACGATGATAAATTCTGATGGATGTGACTCTCTTCAACCATGAGATGATTCAAGCCAGTTCCAATGATCTTGTGATAAAGAGAACCATCTACACCCAGAGAGAGGACTGAGGGAACTGAGTGTGGATCACAATATAACATTCTCACTCTTTTTGTTGTTGTTCATGAACATTGCATTTTATTTTCATTTTATTTTCTTTCTCATTTTCTTTCCTTTTTGATTTGATTTTTCTTGTGCAGCAAGATAACTGTATAGATATATGTGCATATATTGGACTATATATATATTTACCATGTTTAACATATATTGGATTACTTGCCATGTAGAGGAGGGGGTGCAAGAAAGATAAGAAAAAATTGGAACACAAGGTTTGCAAGAGTTAATGTTGAAAAATTATCCATGCACTATTTTTTTTAAGTTTTGAAAGTTAAAAAGCTTTAATAATAATAATAATAAAGATTCTTCAGTGGTTTCCTATTCCCTTTAGAATTAAATTAAAATCTTCAAGATTTTATAAAGCCTTCCACAATCTTTTTCCCCTATCCCAAACTTTCCAGACTTGCTTTATAGCCTTCTCCTAAATGTATTCCCCGTTCCAACCAAATTGGCTCCTAGGATCATAGAGAAAGCTGGAAAGGACTTTAATGGCAATTGAATCTGATTCCCTCATATTATATATGAGGAAACTAAGATGTTAAGTGACTTTGTCCTTGGTCACACAACTAATGAATGTTTGAAGGAGGATTTGAACTCAGATATTTCTGATTCTCAATCCAATGATTTAACCTCTATTTTCTCTGTTTCCATATTGTTTCCCACCTCCACACCCTTTCCCAGATGGTCTTTCATATCTGCAATGCAATCCTTCCTTTTCTCTACCTCTTAGAATATTTAGTTTCCTTCCAAACACAACTTGGGTGTTACCTACTATATAAGACCTCTTCAAATTGTCCCTTCCCATCTCATACCTCGGTGGTTAATATTCTTTTCCTCTTGAAATTACTTTCAATTAATTTATCTATATTTAATATTTATTCATTAGAATATATCACTTCCCCTTCCTCCTCCTCCTCTTCCTCCTTTTTCCTTTTTTCTTCTTCTTTCCTTTCCTCCTTAGAATGTAAGCTATATTATTAGAGGGACTATAGTGCCTTTACTTTTATATTCTCGGTGTCTAGTACAGTGCCTAGCACATAGGAGATGCTTAATATATAAATCTTTGTTGAACTGAAGTTATTGAACTAGAATCTTAGAACTAGCACAGTTAGAACTAACCAAGTACATGGCAGGTTGATTGAAGATTATTTGAGGTTCATAAGATCACAAGACAGAGAATGGAAAGAGACCCAAGGGATCAACAAATTCCATCTTGTTCTTACAGATGGATTGGATCAACCTGTTATTCTCCCCCTGGCAATTGTTCATCATCTGAAAACCTCTACCTGTGGACTCTCAAGACCACAGGACCCAGCTTGGCTCCCTTCTTTGCAGGTGGAAAGGTGGAAAGACAATCCATCTGTATTTCATTCAGCATCTGGACCTCCAGCAAAATTCAAAATGATCTTTAGTATGATGAGATTGTGAAGAGGAAAAATACAAGGGAAGAGACCAAACTGGCTCTGTTTTCATGTAAGATGAATCAAGGGAGGGAGGGAGCAGAGCTGGGCCCATGGAGCAGAAAGGGAGGATGCAGAGATTTTGCAAGGGCTGTGCTATCCAGGGATCCAGAAGCCCAGAGACAGAGCAGAATTGATAGCACTAATCTTGCCTAATGCCTTCCATTCCCCCTAGTGCCCGCGTGTGGGCTGGAGTTGTGTTTCATGGTGCTTTATCAGATTGCAAGAACATAGAGTGCCCAGGGGTTGTTCAACCTCACTGAACAGGGGATACTTTGCCAACTAAGGCTGGGCAGAGGTAGTATCCATCTGTTCTGAGACTTCTTTCCCCCGGTGTCAGAGTGTTCATCTTAAGGATATTCCCAAAGCTACTTCACTCAATCTTAGGGTCCATTAAGATATAACATGCTCTGGGGTAACTACCCTGGCTATAAATCTCCTGTTATTCCGGGTCCTCAAATCTCAATTAGCTATGCTCCTTCAGGTCTCCAAGGGGAGCTGGGGGGATTAAGGGTGGAATTGTTTGTCTAGTGTTAATCAACTCATGAGCCCACACCGATGTTTTTCTTACCATGATTGTCAATTAATTATCGGTCAACCAGACTTAACTAGCTATTAGGAAAAAAAAGAGGTTTGCTAAATATATATATATATATATGTTTGCTAAATATATATATGTATATATATATATATATATATAAAGAATAGTTGCTACCAAACATCCCTGAAAAGTTTGTAATGCTTTTTCTTTCTGGCACATATAAAGTTCAACAGAAAGTTGGTTGAAACTTGAAAAATAATGGTGGTGAAGCAGTGATTCTCAGGTGCTGAAGTGCTTTTAATGTAATCCTCAATACATTTCCCTTAAATATAGTATAACTCTTCTGTTGGACTCTTTGTAGCCTCTTGATTCTTTCCTCAATATCAGGTGGCTGCAAACGCAGAAAATGACATCTGTCGTTGGGATAATGCAGCTAGCAATACTTCTGGATCCTTTGAAATTCATGAGTCCCAACTAAACTCCCACCTTCTACAGGAAACTTCCTCAACCCCTCCATTCCAATCCCTTGCCCTCTCTTCATTCTTGCCTCTTTATCTTGCTCTGTATGTTTGCATGTTGTCTTCCCTGTTATATTGTCAGCTCCTTGAAAACAGGGGCTATCGTTGACTTTCTTGATACCCTCAGTGCTCAGCAAAGTATCTGGCAGATACCTGGTGCTTAATAAATGTTTAATGATTGGTTGATTGATTGATTAGTGAGACTCCTCAAGCAAAGTGAAGGAAGAGAGGACAGAAGCCTAGGGCTCTGCTCCTTTCTCTCAAATGATTTCTTCTCATGGATTTAGTTGGAATACTCTCTCCCTTCCACTGTCAGTCACTCTGTATCCAGATTGAGCAATTATAAACAGGCCCTACAGAGTGTGGTCTGCCACCTCCAGCCAATCTGAACGGACTTCCTATCGTACCTAGGGAAGCTTCCAGATCTGATTCACATTTAATGAACAACAGATGTATATTCTTATCAATACAAATATCAGGGTTAAATAGCCCAACATTTTAAATTAGAGGATAAATCTAGGATTAGATATGTGATTGATACCATACCCTGATCAGACCACACTAGCACGATTGTGTTCAGTCTTTGGGGATCACATTTTAATGAGGAAGTTAAATCTACAAATTTATGATTCATCTTCCTAAGTGTAAATCTGGCCTCAGAAACCTACTAGCTGTGTGACCTTGCACAAGTCACTTCCCCCTGTTTGCCTCAGTTTCCTCATTTGTAAAATGAACTGGAGAAGGAAATGGAAAACCACTCCCACATCTTTGCCAAGAAAATGTAAAGTGGGATCATGGAGAACTGGATATAATTAAAAAAAAAAAGACTGACCAACAATAAAAAGATGGCAAAAGATCTGATATAAGGATCCACTGAAGAAATTGAGAATTTTATCCTGAGAAGGGAAGATTCAGAATGACCAACTTCAAGTATCTGAAGGACTGTCAAATAGAAAGGGGATTAGAGTTATTCCATTTGAACCCTGAAGAGCAAGGAGAGGAAACTGAATACAAATATATTGCTTGATGTCAGAAGAAAACAAAAATATAACTTCCTAAAAAAGATTAGAGATAGATAAGAGGAAAATGGATTGTTTTAGGATGTGAATCCTTTAAGCAGAAGTTAGGTGACCATAAGTAAGCTCAGTAGTAGCAGGGATTATTTGTTATGTACAGGTGAGACTAAGTTGTCCTTGGTGTCTCTTCTGATTCCAAAATTCAGACTGATTTATTAAACAAACACATATTGAATATTCAAACTAAAATTGGGCCAGTGGGATGGGAAAGAATCTTAGGTAGGAAATATAAGAATCTCAGGGAGTTTTACCATGCAAGACACCCAGAAAAAAATTAATCACAAAACAGACTTAACAAAACATGAGAGGTTCTATCAACTCAGCTGAGGGGAAGAATGACCAGAAGTCTAGGTAAACATCTAAGTAAAACATCCAGTTCTAAACTGGATTCCCTCCCTAGGAATTTATAAAACTCAGGGCAAGTCCTGTCACATGGGATTTGCCATCATCTCTCAACATTTTTCTAGAGGCAAAAACTGGTTTAAATGCCAATTAAGTACAATCTCCTTCAATAAAACCAAGAGGATAAATGTCTGCTAGATCATTAAGTCAGTTTCTCTTAACTACTGTATTATAGAGTGGTATTTATAGACTCCCAGAATCCAATTCAATCCAACAAGCATTTATTAAGTACCTGTTCTCTGCCAGGCTTTGCTTTAGGTGCTGGAGATGCAAAGTCAAAATGAATCCTGTTCCCTGGGTGCTTACATCCTACTAAGGAATAAAACATGAAAGTAGATAAGAAAATACAAAGTAATTACAAGAGAGAGAGAACGCTTACAAATAGGGATAGGAGAGCAAGGAAAAGCTTCATTTAGGAGATGGTACAAATTGAGCCTTAAAAGAAGCTGGGGATTTCAAGAGCTGAAGGTGAAGAAAGAGCATTCTAGTGAAAAGAGTCAGTGAAAAAGCATAGAGGTGAGGGATGTACTTGAAAGATCAGAAAAAAGTGACTAGAACAGTTTGACTAGAATGGAGTATTTGGGGGTGGGGGTGGACATGGAGGCTGGGATCAGAGTGAGAAAGGCTTCAAATGCTAAACAAGGAAACATAATTGTGTTCTAGAAACATGATGAAATATGTGATAATTCTGGGACAAGAACCTCAATTACCATGGTTGGATTTTGTGCTTTAGGGAAATGACTGGAGCAGCTTGGAAGGGAAAACACAGAGTTTAGTTATCATAGAATGTCAGAAAATATCTGGTCATTATTTAGAAGTCCTATAGTACTTATATGGCAGAGGACAAAAATGAGATTCAGAAAAGGCAAGTGACTTGTTTAAGATCACTCAAAATGAAATGATAGAAAAGTGCAGGGGGAAGTGATGTTAAATTTGGAGTTAAAGGACCTGTATTTGAAACTCAGCTTAGCTACTTCTTACTCTACCTGAATGATGTTTTAGGCTTCTTTGGAACTCTTTATCATCCCCTGAGTCAGATACCTTATCTTCCCTCCCATCCTCCTTTCAGCTTCCTGTTGTAGATTGTCTTCTTCCATTAAAATGTAAGCTACTTAAAGTCAAGAACTTAAAAAAATCATATTTGTACTTCTAGTACTTAGCACAATATCTGGCACTCAATAAATGGGTTTTTTTTGGTAATTTTTAAAAAAATTATTTTATTTTAAAAAAACAGAATAAGAAAAAAGAAAAATAGAAAAAGAATACAAAATAAAATAAAATAAAACAAAAGAGTACATGTGCCCAGTAGAACACCAGAGAAGATTCAAAAAATATAACAAATTATCAGTTCAAGAAATCATATTATGGACTTCCGGTTAAGATGGCGGAGAGGAGGCTCACAGTTGCATAAGCTCCGCGCTTTCTCTCACTATCCACTTCATTACAAGCCTCTGAATCAATGCTTGACTGAAAAAAACCCACAAATAGTTACCAAGAGAAGCCATCCTTGAGATCCGCCAAGAAAGGTCTGTCTTTACTGGAGGGCTGGGGCGGTTTTAGATCGGGCGCAGGCTGAGGGCAGCGGCAGTGAGAGCACGGGAGCAGAGCTGAGAGGGGGTGGGGAGTGATCGTAGCCGTCTCTGCGGGGAGAGCTTCGCTACAGGTTTGGAACCTGCAGCAAGTCAACAGCCCAGCAGAGAAGCTAAAAACACCGGGGCTGAAGAATACAACCGCAAACAGCTGGAGTCTCTCAGGACCTGCCCCCCCCCTTCCCCCCCTCAGTAACTCAGCACGCTTTGGGATCTCAGAGCGCAGGCGCAGCACAGTCCTGCTAGTGCCTCACTGCTGCCACCTGCAGTCTGTAGAGGAAGCTCGATAACACACCCAGCCCCCCCCCCAAAGAAAGACTCCAGTTTTTTCTGTTTTTCTTTGGTAGTTTATCTCTGATTATTAGACAGAATGAGCAAGAAGCTGAAGAGGACTTTAACCCTTGACAGCTTCTACACAGATAGAGAGCAGACTCTAAATCCTGAGGAGACTAAAAACAGGCAGTCCCCAGGTGATTCCCCAAAGGAGGAAATCATCTGTTCCTCAGCACAGATGAACCTCATAGAAGTGATTAAAAAGGCTCTCACAAGGGAGCTAGAAGAAAAATGGGGAAAGCAGAGTGAGGCTTGGGAAAAGGAGAGGGAAGCTTGGGAAAAGGAGAGGGAGGCTTGGCAAAAGAGCCTGGAGAAAGTTAAAGAGAGAGTGGATAAAGAAGTAAAATCCTTGAAAAATAGGATTAGTGAACTGGAAACAGAAAACAGCTCTCTAAAAAACAAAATTGGCGAAATGGAAAAAAATTCCACAGAACAAAAGAACTCAATTGGACAATTAGAGAAAGATTTTAAAAAAGTGAGTGAAGAGAATACTTCACTGAAAATCAGAATTGAACAAGTGGAATTGAATGACTCGAGGAGACAAGAAGAATCAGTCAAGCAAATCCAAAAAAATCAAACAATGGAGAAAAATGTGAAATACCTTCTGGGGAAGACAACAGACCTGGAAAACAGATCCAGGAGAGACAATCTGAGAATCATTGGACTCCCAGAAAAACATGATGAAAAAAAGAGCCTGGACACTGTCTTCCAGGAAATCATCAAAGAGAACTGCCCAGAAGTCATAGGAACAGAGGAAAAAATAAACATTGAAAGGATTCATCGATCACCCACTGAAAGGGATCCTAAAATCAAAACACCAAGGAATATAGTGGCCAAATGCCAGAACCCTCAGGTGAAAGAAAAAATATTGCAAGCGGCTAGAAAAACCCAATTCAAGTATCAAGGAGCCACAATAAGGATCACCCAGGATCTGGCAGCATCCACATTAAAAGATCGAAGGGCCTGGAATATGATATTCCGAAAGGCTAAGGAACTTGGTATGCAACCAAAAATAACTTACCCAGCGAGAATGAGCATCTTTTTCCAGGGAAGAAGATGGACATTCAACGAAGTAAGCGAATTTCATCTATTTCTGATGAAAAAACCAGAACTTAACAAAAAGTTTGATCTACAAATATAGAACTCAAGAGAAATCTAAAAAGGTAAAGATTAATCTTGGGAACTATATTTTGACTATATAGATGTATAAAGAATACATGTATACCTTGTTCTAGAAATTGATGTGGAAAGGACATTGTACCAGAAAAAGGGTAAAGTGGGGGTAGTACATCTCATGAAGAGGCATAGGAAACCTATTATATCTGAGAGAAAGAATGGAGGGGGATGAATATAGTGGGTATCTTACTGCCTTCAGAATTGGCTTTAAGTGAAAAATCTTAAGACATATTCAATCTATGGTGAAACTTCTCCCATCTCATTGAAAAGTGAGAAGGGAAAAGTGGAAAGGGAAGGAATAAGCTAAGCGGAAGGGAATACGGGAACTGGGAGGGAAAGGGGTAAGATAGGGGGAGGAACTCTAAGGCGGGGGAGGGACACTAAAAAGGGAGGGCTGTGAGAAGCAAGGGGTGCTCACAAGCTTAATACTTGGAAGGGGGGGAAAGGGGAAAGAAGGGAGGAAAGCATAAACCGGGGTTAACAAGATGGCAAGTAATACAGAATTGGTCATTCTAACCATAAACGTGAACGGGGTAAACTCCCCCATAAAGAGGAAGCGGTTAGCAGAATGGATTAAAAGCCAGAATCCTACAATATGTTGTTTACAGGAAACACACCTGAAGCGGGAGATACATGCAGGTTAAAAGTAAAAGGTTGGAGCAAAATCTACTATGCTTCAGGTGAAGTCAAAAAAGCAGGGGTAGCCATCCTGATCTCAGATCAAGCTAAAGCAAAAATTGACCTAATTAAAAGAGATAAGGAAGGACACTATATCTTGCTAAAGGGTAGCATGGATAATGAAGCACTATCTATATTAAACATATATGCACCAAGTGGGGTAGCATCTAAATTCTTAAAAGAGAAACTAAGAGAGCTGCAAGAAGAAATAGACAGTAAAACTATAATAGTGGGAGATCTTAACCTTGCACTCTCAGAATTAGATAAATCAAACCAGAAAATAAATAAGAAAGAAGTCAAAGAGGTAAACAGAATACTAGAAAAGCTAGATATGATAGATCTCTGGAGAAAATGTAATGGAGACAGAAAGGAATACACTTTCTTTTCAGCAGTTCATGGAACCTATACAAAAATTGACCATATATTAGGACATAAAAACCTCAAACTCAAATGTAGTAAGGCAGAAATAGTAAATGCATCCTTTTCAGACCACGATGCAATGAAAATTACATTCAACAAAAAAGCAGGGGGAAGTAGACCAAAAAATAATTGGAAACTAAATAATCTCATACTAAAGAATGATTGGGTAAAACAGCAAATCATAGACATAATTAATAACTTCACCCAAGAAAACGATAATAATGAGACATCATACCAAAATGTATGGGATGCAGCCAAAGCGGTAATAAGGGGAAATTTCATATCTCTAGAGGCCTATTTGTATAAAATAGAGAAAGAGAAGGTCAATGAATTGGGTTTGCAATTAAAAATGCTAGAAAAGGAACAAATTAAAAACCCCCAGTCAAACACTAAACTTGAAATTCTAAAAGTAAAAGGTGAGATCAATAAAATTGAAAGTAAAAAAACTATTGAATTGATTAATAAAACTAAGAGTTGGTTCTATGAAAAAACCAACAAAATAGACAAACCCTTAGTAAATCTGATTAAAAAAAGGAAAGAGGAAAATCAAATTGTTAGTCTTAAAAATGAAAAGGGAGAACTCACCACTAACGAAGAGGAAATTAGAGCAATAATTAGGAGTTACTTTGCCCAACTTTATGCCAATAAATTCGACAACTTAAATGAAATAGAAAAATACCTCCAAAAATACAGCTTGCCCAAACTAACAGAGGAAGAAGTAAATATCCTAAACAGTCCCATCTCAGAAAAAGAAATAGAACAAACTATCAATCAACTCCCTAAGAAAAAATCCCCAGGACCAGATGGATTTACATGTGAATTCTACCAAACATTTAAAGAACAATTAACTCCAATGTTATATAAACTATTTGAAAAAATAGGGATTGAAGGAGTCCTACCAAACTCCTTTTATGACACAGATATGGTACTGATACCTAAACCAGGTAGGCTGAAAACAGAGAAAGAAAATTATAGACCAATCTCCCTAATGAATATTGATGCTAAAATCTTAAATAAAATATTAGCAAAAAGATTACAGAAAATTGTCACCAGGATAATACACTATGACCAAGTAGGATTTATACCAGGAATGCAGGGCTGGTTCAATATTAGGAAAACTATTAACATAATTGACTATATCAATAACCAAACAAACAAAAACCACATGATCATCTCAATAGATGCAGAAAAAGCATTTGATAAAATCCAACATCCATTCCTAATAAAAACACTTGAGAGCATAGGAATAAATGGACTTTTCCTTAAAATAGTCAGGAGCATATATTTAAAACCATCAGTAAGCATCATATGCAATGGGGAAAAACTGGAACCTTTCCCAGTAAGATCTGGAGTGAAGCAAGGTTGCCCACTATCACCATTATTATTTAATATCGTATTAGAAACACTAGCCTCGGCAATAAGAGTCGAGAAAGATATAAAAGGAATTAGAGTAGGCAATGAGGAAACCAAACTATCACTCTTTGCAGATGATATGATGGTATACCTAGAGAACCCCAGAGATTCTACCAAAAAGCTATTGGAAATAATTCATAATTTTAGCAAAGTAGCTGGCTACAAAATAAATCCCCATAAATCCTCAGCATTTTTATACATCACCAACAAAACCCAACAGCAAGAGACACAAAGAGAAATTCCATTCAGAATAACTGTTGATACCATAAAATATTTGGGAATCTATCTACCAAAGGAAAGTCAGGAATTATATGAGCAAAATTATAAAAAAGTCTCCACACAAATAAAGTCAGACTTAAATAATTGGAAAAATATTAAGTGCTCTTGGATCGGCCGAGCGAACATAATAAAGATGACAATACTCCCTAAACTAATCTATTTATTTAGTGCTATACCAATCAGACTTCCAAGAAAATATTTTATTGATCTAGAAAAAATAACAACAAAATTCATTTGGAACAATAAAAAGTCGAGAATCTCAAGGGAATTAATGAAAAAAAAATCAAATGAAGGTGGCCTAGCTGTACCTGATCTAAAATTATATTATAAAGCAGCAGTCACCAAAACCATTTGGTATTGGCTAAGAAATAGATTAGTGGATCAGTGGAAAAGGCTAGGCTCACAAGACAGAATAGTCAACTATAGCAATCTAGTGTTTGACAAACCCAAAGCCCCTAACTTCTGGGAAAAGAATTCAATATTTGATAAAAACTGCTGGGATAATTGGAAATTAGTATGGCAGAAATTAGGCATGGACCCACACTTAACACCATATACCAAGATAAGATCAAAATGGGTCTATGACCTAGGCATAAAGAACGAGACTATAAATAAATTAGAGGAACATAGAATAGTTTATCTCTCAGACTTGTGGAGGAGAAAGAAATTTGTGACCAAAGATGAACTAGAGACCATTACTGATCACAGAATAGAAAATTTCAATTACATCAAATTAAAAAGCCTTTGTACAAATAAAACTAATGCAAACAAGATTAGAAGGGAAGCAACAAACTGGGAAAACATTTTCACAGTTAAAGGTTCTGATAAAGGCCTCATTTCCAAAATATATAGAGAACTGACTCAAATTTATAAGAAATCAAGCCATTCTCCAATTGATAAATGGTCAAAGGATATGAACAGACAATTTTCAGAGGATGAGATTGAAACTATTACCACTCATATGAAAGAGTGTTCCAAATCATTATTGATCAGAGAAATGCAAATTAAGACAACTCTGAGATACCACTACACACCTGTCAGATTGGCTAAGATGACAGGAAAAAATAATGATGAATGTTGGAGGGGATGCGGGAAAACTGGGACACTAATGCATTGTTGGTGGAGTTGTGAACGAATCCAACCATTCTGGAGAGCAATCTGGAATTATGCCCAAAAAATTATCAAAATGTGCATATCCTTTGATCCAGCAGTGTTTCTATTGGGCTTATATCCCAAAGAAATACTAAAGAAGGGAAAGGGACCTGTATGTGCCAAAATGTTTGTAGCAGCCCTGTTTGTAGTGGCTAGAAACTGGAAAATGAATGGATGCCCATCAATTGGAGAATGGCTGGGTAAATTGTGGTATATGAATGTTATGGAATATTATTGTTCTGTAAGAAATGACCAGCAGGATGAATACAGAGAGGCTTGGAGAGACCTACATGAACTGATGCTAAGTGAAATGAGCAGAACCAGGAGATCATTATACACTTCGACAACGATATTGTATGAGGACATATTTTGATGGAAGTGGATTTCTTTGACAAAGAGACCTGAGTTTCAATTGATAAATGACGGACAAAAGCAGCTACACCCAAAGAAAGAACACTGGGAAACGAATGTGAACTATCTGCATTTTTGTTTCTCTTCCCGGATTATTTATACCTTCTGAATCCAATTCTCCCTACGCAACAAGAGAACTGTTCGGTTCTGCAAACATATATTGTATCTAGGATATACTGCAACATATCCAACATATAAAGGACTGCTTGCCATCTAGGGGAGGGGGTGGAGGGAGGGAGGGGAAAAAAAATCGGAACAGAAATGAGTGTAAATATAATGTAATTATTAAATAAAAAAATTTAAAAAAAAATCATATTATATATCTATAGATATATAGATATGTATAAGAAATTATATTCATGAGTGTCCATCTTTTCTTCACTTCCTTGTAAATGTTTCTTTTGTTCTCTGCTGCTCACCTTTTTTACTTGATTCTTTTTCTCAACTTTCATCCCCACCACCACCTGCAAGCAAGCCATGTTAAAAAAAGATGTATTTGGTGTCTATATATATATGTATGTAATTATATACATACACATACATATACACACATTCTGAGTTCCCCCCACCACATACACATGCACATATTTTTCCTATGCCTTCTGACTCTTTACTTTAATTCTCCCCCACCCATGGATCCCTTCCTTGTCTTCTTTCTTCACTCATTGCTTCTCCATCCACCCATCCCTTCCTCCTTATATCTTTATCGATTTTGGAAGGTGCTGTACCCTTTATAGTATATATGTAATGTGGCTTATTTAATCCATTTCTGATGTGAGTAGGTTTTCAGAACTATGAGCCCTCCTCCCCTCTCTAATACCTCTGGGCCTATTATTCCTCTGAACTTCATTTGTATAACATAATTACTATTTTTACCTTACTTCTCCCCCATTCTTTTTTTTTTTGAGCCACCCTACTGTTGATGTCATTCTTAAACATGTAGTATACATTTCTCATGGGGAAAAAAAACATAAACAATTTGTCCATGTTGAGTTTCTTGAAAATGGTCTTTGATTTTGGCTCTTAAAGTCAAATTTTCTAATAAATTTTGGTTTGATTGATAAAAAGTCCTGAAAATCAAATTTGTTGAATGTCCATTTATTCTCATTCAATATTATAGATAATTTTGCTTGATAGAATATTTTTGGCTGCAGGCCTAGTTCTTTTGATCATCAGATATGATTCCAGGACCTGTGGTCTTTTATTGTGGCTAATGATAAGTCCTGAATGGCTTTAATTGTAATTCTAACATATTTGAATTATTTTTTCTTGTTTCTTACAAAATGTTATCTTTCATCTAGGGGTTTCAAAATTTGGCAGTAATGTTCCTATGTGTTTTCCATAAAGGATATCATTGAGGTGGTGATCAGTGGATATTTTCTATTTCTACTTTCCCCTCATGGTCTATCATTCCAGGACAATTTTCTTGGATTATTTCTTGCATTTTTGTGTCAAGGTTCCTTTTTTGGTCACAATTTTCAGGCAGTCCAATTATTTTTACATTTTTTTCTTTTGATCTGTTCTCCAATCTGTAGTCTTTCTTGTAAGATCTTTCACATTCTGTTCTATTTTTTCATTCTTTAGAATCTGTTTTTGTTATTTCTTGGTCTCTCATAGCTTCCACTGGCTTCCCCTTGTCCATCCTAATATTGAAGAGTTATTTTCTTCTCTGCATCTCCTCTTCCAGTTGGTTAACTTTTTTCACAATCTTTTTGTTTTTCTTGGATGGTTTTTATTTTTTATTGTTTAGCTTTTCTTCAGTGTCTCCCATTTGATTTTCAAGTTCTTTTTTGAGTTCTGTAAATTCTCTCTGGGCAGGGAGCTGTTTCATGTTACTTTTTGGAGCAGAAGAAGCTCTTTTTACTTCAATATCTTCCTCTGAAGATGAACCCTAGTTTTCCCTGTTCCATAATATTTTTCTATAGTGGGGTTCTTTGTTCTTTGCTGGCTCATTTTTAAAATAAAAGATATTAGTGTAAGACCTCTGATAATGGGCTGGGCAATGGTGTCTCCAGTTTCACTTCAGCTTTCCCCTCTAACCTGGAACCCCAAACCAAGAGCTGTTCCCTCCTGTAACTGCCTGCAGCTAGAAACATCCCTGCTCCCTGCTTCTGCACTTACCAAGTGCTGGTTCCCTGTCACCCAGAGCCATGTCTCTGCAGTATAGCTGAGCCTGGTGTTCCTGATCACTTGAGGTTCCTTCAGTCTGTCTTGGACCAATGGGCTTTCAGGAGGAGATGTCCTGGACTCAGACTTTGACTCTAGATACTCTCCAAGAGGTGAAAGTTTCTGTGGTTCCTGCTGAGGTTCCCACTATACCAAGCTCATCCCAGAGCTCCCCACTTAGTGTTTTGCAGAGTAAGCCTGGAGGTGTTTGCATTTCACACAGATTAATCCCCAGACCAGGGACTTTCTTCAGATCATCTCAAGCTATACTGTGAGGACCCCTGTTCTGTCCAAAATTTTCTTGATTTTTCACTTTCTACGTTCGCTCTGAGGCACAAATTTGTTCTATTTGTGGGGAAAATCTGAAGAACTTGAAATTTACCAACCTATTCTGCCATTTCCCCAGAATCCTCCTTAATAAACGTTTATGAATTAACCATGAATAAAACATTTGGATCTCCATTTTTTTTCTGTCAAATGAGGAAATTCAGCTAGATTGCCTCTGATAGCCATTCCATCCCTAAAGTAGGGATTTTGTTTCTATGCCCATAGTAGGGGGTGGGGCAGGGACTAGAATTCAGGTTTCCCAATTCCAAGACCAGTGCACCATTCAAAATAGAAATGATTGCTTTTCTGTACACAGAACACCTGCCAAATATGAGTAGTTAGGAAAGAGCCAGGGGTTTGCCTGTCCAACCACCCTGTCAAAGCTGCCCTGGGATGGGTTCCAGGACAGTGCCATGCAAATGCTCAGTTCCCCACTCAGTTCCAAGACTAGGCTCCAGTCTGTGCTCCACCATTTCTACCTTTGGTCTCCTGAAATTGCTTAGTAATCAAGAGAAATGATGAAAAATACCTCCTTGTCATAATCTTTTTAATGCATCTAGTCATCTCCTTTACTGTTCTCTCTCTCTCTTTTCTACAGTCCATCTATCTCTGCTGTTTCTTCCTCTTGGCAATCAGAGACCCAAGTGAAAAATCACCTCTTTGCAAAGCCTTTCTTGGAACCAGAGGTTTTTAAAACAGGAAAAGATCTTAAGGATTATTTAGTCCAGGACTCCCATTTTAGAGATGTGGCAACTAAGGATAAAAGAGTTTAAATTACTTCCCCCAAGGCCACTCGGGTAAGTGATAGAGGTAGAACTAGAAATTTAGGGGATTGGGATGACTATAGAGCTATTGCTGGGAATCCTATGCTCCATGTTATTGTTATTCAGTCATTTTCATTTATGTCCTTTCCTACTCTTTCTTAATAAGATTTCTCTGGCAAAGGTACTGAAGTAGTTTGCCATTTCCTTTTCCGGCACATTTTACAGATGAGGAAACTGAGGCAAGTAGGACTAAATTGCCTAGGATGACATAGCTAATAAGTGATTGAGACTACATTTGAATCTAGGTCCTTCTGATGCCAGGATGGCCTGTATTCACTGTACCACCTAGCTGCCCTCCTATGTCCCATAAGTATCTCAACTAAACTCATTATCCTTCCCTCAAACCCTCTGTTTTTCTCAGCTTCTCTCTTGAAGAAACCATCACCCTTCCATTTATACAAGTTCAAAACCTGAGGGTCACCCTCAACTCCTGACTTATTCTTTCACTCTATATATCCAAATCATTATCAAATGTTTTCATTTCTGCTTTCCCCAAATCTCTTTACATAAAAGCCCTTCTCTCTACTTACACAGATACCATTCTAATTTAGGCCCTCAAGGCAAATTAACTGCACTATAGCAAGGGCCTTCTAACTCATCTTTCTACCTCAGGTCTCCCTATATTCATCTGCCAAAGTGATTTTTTTTGAGTCAGAAAGTTCTAAATTAAAATTTAGCTTTAGATACTTATTATTTGGGTGACTCTAGACAAGTCACTTCCCTTCAGCCTCAGTTTCCCCATTTGCAAAATTGGCATAATCATGACATCTCCCTCCCTAGGTGATTTTATCAAGTGAGATAATATTTGTAAAGTCCTTTGCAAACCTTAAAGCACTGTATGTAAATATTTACTTTCATTAGCCACCATCTTCTTAATTTTCATTAATAAGCATTCACTTTCCTTTTCGATTCCTTCTTTTTACCAGAAAAAGAAAAAAAAAACTTGTAAGAAATCTACTAAATTAATTAAAACAAAATGCTACATTAGCCATATATAAAATTTTTTCATGGTGATTTTATCATCTTTTGGACAGGAAGTGAATCAAAATTCAGGTCTAATCCTCCTACTGCTTTGTTCTGTAAAATCTGGGGGCTCCCTTTTATTTCAAAAATCAAACATAAACATCACTATTTGGCATTTAAAACCATTCACAAGCTGACCCCTTTTAATTTTTCCAGATTTAAAAAAAACCCTTTCTAGCTTCTGTGAGCACTAAAATTCATCCACATCCTTTTCCTATATCTTTAAACCAGGTGTTAACCTATCCCAGAATTCTTTCCTTCGTCATCTCTGCCTCTTGGTCCCCCTGCCTCCTTCAAGATTCTACTCAAATTTCCCCCTTTATATGGGATGTTTTTTATGCTTCAGGGGTATACTGGGGACCACTCCCACAAGCTTCCAAGAATAGAACTTAATTTTTCTCTATGAGCAGTTTAGACATCAGAAATCAGCAATACCATAAAAACTTAACTTATCGTTGTGTTGTTTGCTTAGATTTAAGAAAGTGACAAAGAAAATGTTAATGATGCAGAATAAATTTCAAAGTGTCTTATGGATAGAGAACCAGCTGTTAATCTTTTTACCAACACATCTTCACTTATAGGAGTCCTCCAGCTGCTAGTGATCTCCTCTCTGAGAATATTTGCCAAATACTGTACATTTATGATCATGTTCTTAAAAAGTTCTTTGCGTCTTCTCTCCCCTTTTAGAACCATTGGAATGTGAACTTATTGAGGGTGCAGATTACACTTTTAACTTTGTTTACAACTATCCCATTCTTTTATATACTCCGAGATAGGACTACCATGAATGCAAATTTCAACTTTTACCCTAAGGTGCTTACACAGAAGAAACACTAGAGGTCTCTGGGTATGGGGCCAGCTAGATGGCATGATGAATAGAGCACCGGTTCTGAAGTCAGGTGGACTTGGGTTCAAATTCAGCCTCAAACACTTACTATCTGTGTGACCCTGAGCAAGTCAACTCCAATTGGCTTGAAAAAAAAAAAAGGTGTCAGGTGTAACTGGCACTGGTTGATCTCCCCCCCCCCCCAAGAATCTTCTCACATCAGCTCTCCTTTCCAAGGATCAGATTTGTCTCAACAACCCCCGAGAGACATGGACAGGGCACCTCTGAGGGAATTCCCTCCATAATGAAATCACCCCCCTTGGCATTCCCACCTATTTGCCTGACTGTTCAAGTTACAGTGGTGGGTAAGTTTAGGTGCTACAGACCAGAGGAAACTTACCTTTGCTTGCCAATAATATGCATTATGACATAGTGCAAAGCTTCTTAAACTATGGGTCATGATTCCGTATAAGGGCGTGTAACTGAATGGGGGAGTCACAAAATTATGATTTATTATCAGTAAATGTTTGACTTTTAGGCCTATTGTATATACTTATATACCAAGAATCATATAAAAATTTCTCAGGTGAAAAGGGGTTTCAAGTGGAAAAAGCTTAAGAAGCCCTAGTCCAATGGAGAAAGTATTATTATTATGGATTCAGGAACTGGGTTCAAATCCCATCTCTGACGGCTGCTATCTGTGTTATTGTTCGTTCGGTGGTATCCAACATCTTGTGACTTTTGTGGACCAGAGCATGCCAGTGCTATCTGGGAGCTTTCTTGGCAAAGATGCTGCAGTGATTTGCTATATCCTTCTCCAGTAGATTGAAATAAGTGACTCGCCCAGAGTCACTCAGCTAGTAAGAGAGGATTTGGACTCAGGTCTGTCTGATAAGGAGAGAGAGGCAGCTCTAGCCACTGGGCCATCTAATGGTGTGGCCTTAGGCAAATTATTTAACTTTCCTTGGGCTTCAGTTTCCTCATCTGGAAAGTGAGGAATGGTGGACTGAATGGCCTCTATCGTCCCTCTCAGGTCTCCATCTCTGACCCTATGGTTTATGATTTAAATCCTGAGTCTGTCACTTCCTACCTATGTGGCCTTCCACAAGTCTTTTGGTCTCAGTTTCTTCATCTGGAAAATAAGAGTTTGGCATAAATAGGCTCTGAGGTGACTTGAAGCTTTATATCTAGTATCTGCATTTGTTTAGCTTCTCAAAGGGATCTTCCTTTGACCTCTTAGTTGACGTCTTTCCCTGGTCACTAGAGTCATCAATCCCAGGGCTGCCAGATCACGGTCCTGAAGGGTCCAGGTGAACGTACCTCACTGGGTTTTGAAAGTCTCCCCTAAGCAGGAAATGAAGGAGAGGGAGTCCAGGAAGGAAGAAAATAACTGGAAACATAAAAGCAAGGATTTAGAAAAAATTAAAAGAGTAGAGAGGGGAGGGAGCGAGAGACAGAGAGAGGGAGGGAAGGAGGAAGGGAAAGAGAGACAGAAAGAGAATGAGACAGGAAAAGGAAACATTCTTTTCTTCCCTTTATTTCCAAAGCCGGGTGGCAGAGAATGGAAATGGGGGATGTAGATCAAAATGTAATTTTGCCTTACAAGCTGCAATGAGACCACAGGCCGGGTAGGTAACCAGCCCCCGGGAGCTGCTAGTTCGGCAATAACTCACAGGCGTTTCTGCACAAAAGCCCCATTTTATTAAAGGTCAAATGGAGCCAGAGGGGGGAAGGGCTGATGATAGCAATAAAAGAGGGAAGAGAGGGGCTGAGGAAGGGCGGGGATGCCTTCTGGGAGGGCTGGCAGATGAGCCCTGGATTAAAAAGCCATCTCACTGAAGGGGAAAAGGGAACAAAAGTTCAGCAATTAGAACCTGGAGCTTCAGTTCCCCCCGGTGCCCACCAGCTTCTCTTTGATACCTTTAGCTTGTTCCCAGGCCCAGTGCCAAGATGAATGGGCAGATCGATAAAGCAGTCTTCTGAATCAGAGGTAGCAATGGGCAAAATCAGAGAAGCGGTGCCTCTCCCCTCCTGGGCTGCTACCTGGTGGGCTGAAGCCTCTGTTGTTAACTGAAAGATACCGTAAATGTAGGATCTAGGATCAGTTCTGTCACCTACATTCAAGAATTATTATGAGTAAAACCAATCATCAGATTTTGAAACCATTTAACACAACTAATTCATTTTACAGATGAGGGAAACTGAGGTCATAGAATAATAGTTTTAGACCTGGATAGAGTGGTCAGAGATTGGAGTCAGCAAGACTCATCTTCCTGAGTTCAAATCTGGACTTAGACTCATCCTAGCTGTGTGACCCTGGGCAAGTCATTTCATCCAATTTGCCTCCGTTTCTTCATCTGTAAAATGAGTTGGAGAAGGAAAGAACAAACCACTCCACTATCTTTGCCAAGAAAATCACAAATAAGATCACAAAGATTCAGATATGAATGAAAACAGCTAAATATCATTAAGTAATCTAACCAATTCTTTTTAGAGCTCAGAAAACTGAAGTCCCAGAGAGATCATAGTATCATAGCTGGAAGGGAGCACAGAATTCATTTCCTCTATCCAACTCATTTTACAGATGAAAAATTGAGTTCTGGATAAAAATTATATCTGGAAGAGACCATAGAATTCATTTAGTCCAATGACCTCATAGTAAAGATGAAGAGACTGAGATCCACAGAGATTATAGCATCATATATTTAAAGTTAGAAGAGACTTCAGAGACCATTGATCAACTCCTTCATTTTATAAATGAGGAATCTGAGGCTCCAATGACTGAGGGATGCTCTCAGTATAAGACAAGTTATATGTGAGAAAGAAGGAATTTGGACTCTGATGCTTTACTTACAAAAATATAGAGGTTTTTTCTACTGTACCCTAAGCTTTTTATTGAAGAGTAAACTGAGGTCCACAATGAGCTCAGAGAATCTGATTTAGAATTTGGAGGAGTGTTACAGAATTCACGTTACCGAATCTTTTCATTCTTACAGATGAGAACACTAAGTCTGAGACAGGGGATAATATCTTGCCTAAGGTGTTATCCATAAGAAATAGGTCTATGGGGATTCCAACTCAAGGCCTCTAAAGTCAACCAATATCACTCCATGATATTGACCCAATTACTCTGCCGAGATGTTGATAGACCCATTTGAGATCATGCACTGCCTAAATGAAGCAGATTAGCAGCAACCAAGATATTATTAAGGGATAACATCTTTTTGCTTGGATAGAACCACAAAGTCTAGAGAGAACCTGGCAGCAGCTAGGCTGCTCTGTCCAGTGGCTGTCCTAACTTGACTCATATGGGTCAGTATGTTTCCCTCTGCATCAGGACCTGAGGAGCTGATCATGGATGTCAATTTCTGTGTCACAAAGGACACTCAAATGTCTGGTGCTTCCCTCTTCCCTAGAGCAAATGATTTGTAGACCTTAAGTGGCACCTAAGTGTCAGTTCATTTTTCTTCCCCCTTCTTTTTATTATCCTAAGTTGAACTCTCCAACATGCATCGCCTCCTCATATTAGAACGTGATCTCGTTGAGAGCAAGGCCCTTCTTGTTTTTTCTATTTGAATTTCCTGTGGCAGAGCCTTCTGAGCTCGTGTCGGTCTGATCGGTCACAGTTGGACACACAGAACCTTGGCTCTGACATAATGATGTCATTTTGGTCCCCTTTGACAATGAAGGATAACTAGCAACCAATTTGAATTCCTGGCATCTAGCAAGATGCTTTGCACATAATGCTTAATAAAATGTCCATTCATTCATAATTTCTACTAATGGTATGAGTGAGATGATTATTAACTATTCTATTTTTCTAGTGGGTTCAGGGAGAAACATTTTGGGGAAGATAGGGCATTACCTTGCTATCATTATTTTATATTTAATATTCTACACAGCTAGACTATTTCCAAAGGTTCACCCAGCTCATCCTCATTCAAATCCAGAAGCAGACAGAGTAGGGATCATATGTACTTTACCTTGTTTCCATATGACTATAATATACTTTGATATAACAACAACAACAATAATACATTGATCGAGTGGTTTAAGATATGAACCCCAGAAAATTAGTCTCAGATTAACCTGACTATACTTATGATCTGTATGATTAGGAATGGAAGGAAGTATTTAAAATAAAATGTTTTTCTTGTTCAGTTTTTTCAATTGTGTCCAATATTTTGTGATCTCATATGGGGTTTTCTGGGCAAAGATACAGGAGTGGTTTACCATTTACTTTTCCAAATCATTTTGTAGATGAGGAAATTGAAGCAGTATTAAGTGACTTGCCCAGGGTCACACACCTAGTACATGTTTAAGTCTGTATTTGAACTCATAAAAATGAATCTTCCTGATTCCAGGAACTATGGTTCCATCTAGCTGCCCCTGAAATAAAATGACTTGGTTTCAAATCTAATCTCTGCATCTTCCTGCCTTTGTGACCTTTAACAAATAATTTTATTTCCCTGATAATCATCTCAGTTTACCCATCTGTCAAATAAGTAGTATAGACTAGATGATCTCTAAGGTCTCTTCCAGATCAAAATCTAGTATCCTACAAACAATGCTTCGATCTTCATTCTGATTCCACTTTGGACAACTCATTTAACTTTTCTGGGCCTCGCTTTCCTCATCTGAAAATTAAGAGGGTGGAATCAATGGCCCCTTTCAGCCATACATTTATGATTCATAGAACAATGGAATTAAAAAAGACCTTAGAGATCATCTAATCCACCCTGAATATGAATGAGAACCTTACTTGTAAAATCTATTCAAGTTCCAGTCCCTCAGCAGCAGCAGATTGCTGGACAGCTCCACTGGCTGTCTCACAGAAATCTCAAACTCAACACTCATAGTGAATTCCTCCCCATTTAAAAAAAATGGATACCCTTTTCCTAACTTCCATATCAAAGGCACAACTACCCTACCAGTCACATAGACTACTCCCCTTGCCAGTAATGTTCTTTCTCCTCTTCTGTACCTCTTTGAACTGTAAGTTACCTTGTACGCTCAGCTCAAGAGCCGCTCCCTTCATTTTTCCTGATTCCCCTAGTTATTAATTTCTCCTCTGCTCCAATGACTTTATTATTTATGAGGACACTGTACCCCAATTGACTATAAGGACATGGATTGTATCCATTTCATATCTGTATCCCTAAATTCTTAATCCTTTGTGCATAAGAGGTATTTAATAAATGCTTGTTGTTTGCTTAGCTGGTGCCTAATGAATGCTTTCTAAATTGCATATCTGATAAATGATTGTATAACCACTGATTGAAGATGTTCAATAAGGAGATCCTGGTCACCTTCCAAGGTGATCTTTTCTATTTTAGGGCAGTTCTCATTAGCAGGATTACTACTTACCTTTTACATCCAGCTCAAATGTACTTTTTTGATGCTTCTACCCCAAACTCTTTGTTCTGCCCCACTGGGGCCAAGTAGAATGACTCTACCTATTTCAAATAGTAACACTTTAAATACTTAAAGGCAAGTATAATGGGGCCAATAAATCTTCCCATCCCAGACTAAATAACACTCATACCTTCAACCTATATGTCATAAATATAAGATTTTTTTTTTTTTTACCATTCTGGTCATCCTCTTCTGGATGTTACCCAACATACCCATGTCCTTCTTAAACCTTGATACCCAGAACTGAACATAATAAATGCAGTTTGACTCAGAGAAGCTATCACCTTCCTAGTCCTGAACACTATTTGTCTCTTAATGTATCCTAAGGTCACATTGGTTTTCTTGGACATGATATCACTGTATTGACTTATTTTGAGTTTGTGGTCCACTAAAACCCCCAGCTCTTTTTCAAATGCAGTGTTGCCCACTTTTACCTCTCCTGTTTTGTACTTGTGAAATTAACTGAAGCATAAGATTGTGTGTGTGTGTGTGTGAACTTTTATATTTTATTTAATTAAATCCAGCACAATGCTCCATTGTCAAAATCTTTTTTTGTTGTTGTTATCTAGTGTGTGAGCTAACCCTCACCAGTGCCATATCATCTGTGAATATGATAAGCAAAACCCACCTGGGTTTCAGTTTCCTCATTTATGAAACAAGAGGATTGGCCCCTAAGGTTCCATATAATTCTAAATTCTAAGCTAAACAAGAGAACTAGCGATGAGGACTACTTGAGGCTTGGCTTTGAATACTAGGACCTTTGCAAGGTATATATATGTATGGATGCTGTGCATGTGTGTATTTGGGGAAGAACTATGTGGTTATCTTATTCCATCCTAAGCCCTAAATGGCCAGAGTCTCCTATTTAGACCCTAAGTCACAGAACCAGGTCACATAGTCTGCAGGCGCAAGAAAGACAAAATATATGTTTTTCTTTTTTTCTTCTTTTCTTTTTGAGGCAATTAGGATTGTGTGACTTGCCCAGAGTCACACAGCTAGTGTCTAAGATTGGATCTGAACTCAGTTCTTGGTTTGAGGTACAGTGCTCTATGCACCCTATCCCCTAGCTCCCTCAGCACATATCTTTCTAAAGGTATATGCTTTCTGCCTTAATGGGATATAAATTCCTTGAGAGCAAGATGTACTTTATATTGCTCTTTATGTCTGCAGTGTCCAGCATGTAGTATGTACTTAATGTTTGTTACGTAGGTAAGCAACAAACATTTGCTAAGAAATTTTAGACACTTTGTGCTATCTTCCAGAAATGGTGCTAAATATTGAGTATACATAAAAAACAAAGTCCCTGCCCTCAGGAAACTTATACTCTAATGGGGAGAGATAATATATAAAAGGGAGCCAGAGAGTGGAGGAATTGAGTGGAGGGAGTTAGAGTGGCAAGGGATTAAGGTGTGATACAGAAAAGGAAGAGATCTTGATCCATTATATTTCAGCTACTAGGAAAGCCTTAAAAATGAAGATCTGTAGTATTGTCTTCTCTAAAATATATTATTCTCTGGGAGAGGTTTCTTGGGGGAGCTTCTGGAGGCAGCCTTCATTTCAGTTTCAGTAATAATCACCTCAAATTCAGCCAGGAGTTAAAGTCCAAATCCTTTTTTGTTTCCTTTTAAGTCTTGTCTCCTTCCTTGGGCCCAGTTAATTTTCTTAAAGGCCTATCCCTTTCCTTGGTTCCTGCCCCTAGTCCTTTGCCTCTGCAGGCAACCCCTAGCTCCTTCCGAATCTCCCACCAGCACAAAAGTGGAATATGGAATGAATCTGACTCTGCCTCCAAGAATGGGCTTGTCTCTTAGTGGTCTTGTCCTTTAGTGGGCTCCTCCTTATATATACTCTCTTAAAGGTGTGAATCTTGTGGAACTTTAATAAATACTAAGTACATTAGTGAACTAGAGAACTGTTAAGTACCAGGCTAAATTAGATAATTATTGTCTCTATCAATTCCACTGACTTAGCACCTTGTAAGAATCCTAACAAAGATCTGGCTTGGTCTCTGTTTGTTTTTGAAGTACATCCAAGCCATTAGCGAATGAACTCACTCGCCCCGGCAAGGATGGCTAAAGCTGCCCTATGAGAATATGGTGGAAAAGTCATTAAAGTCAGCACAGAACCTGTAAGGAAAGGAAATATGGATATTTCCGAAATAAAGATCCTGAAAGGGGCAATGAGAGGGGAGGGGCTGACATGGCAGAGAAATGTTTCAGGAGGGAGGCACCAGACACTGAGGGAAGGTCCAACTTAGGGGTGTATTAGAGTCTTTCTTGATAGCAAAATCATTAGAGTAAAAAACCCAGTCTGGAAGGGAATGAAGCCATTGCTTGGTTGATTGATTGTGAGTAAAATGTGGACAGCTCAATACAAACTCATTTCTCCAACCATGACAAAGACTGAAAGCACAAGCAATGGGATAGGTCAGGGAGGTCACTGTGTTGCCCCAAAGAATATGCCACCTGCTTCCCACACTGGCATTTCATATCTCAGAAGGTCAGCAGTTTGTGTGTTTTCAAACATGTTCTGAAATCGCATCCCACAGATAAAGTGTGTACTTTAAAAAGCTGGCCCCAGCCCAAGAGTCAAACAGGAAAATCCCCAGTTTGCATGTATTATTGTTAACTGTTAAAGGGTCTCCGGTTGAGGAGAGTGGTTTAAGAAATCTGGTCTATGGATTTAATTTAAGAAATAATTGATGAAAGACCTATTATGTAAAAGGCATTTTGCTAAGACCTGGAAATACTGAGATGAAAAACAGCATAGAACCTGCTCTTAAGGAGCTTACGTTTAAGGTGGATGTATTCAATTAAATATTAAACACTTGTGGTGTTAAATATGACCAGTGCTGCCTCCACGATGAATTGGCTGGCTTGGAACTTCCCTTTGGTCCTCCTGGTTTCTCTTATGATGATGGCCTCCAAGATAGATTGATTGTTCTGGACTCTTTGCGTTATGTTATATATTCACGGGAGGATCCATCCCTTTTGTACCAGTCAGAGTAAAAAAGGAAGCAGAGGAACTCTGTTTTCTCCCTTCTTTTCTCCTTTCCACAGAAAGATTTTGAGAGTGCAAGTCTTGTTGGTAGTGACCTTGGGGCAATAGAACACAAGCAACATCTACTTCATGTTTTTCTTTATGTCTGCGGTATCTAGCACATAGTAAGTACTTCAAATTTGTTACATAGGTAGCCCACGGTCATTTATTAAGAACTTTTATGCACTTTATGTTATCGTCTAGAAAGCGTACAAATGTTGAGGATCCATGTAAAATAAAAAGCAGTCCCTGTCATTAAAAAACTTTAATGGGGAAAGACAATACATAAAAAGGAACCAGACAATGGAGGGGTTGAGGAGCAAGATAAGTTGTACTCCTATGGGAACATAGTGGAAAAGGCATGAGTCAGCACGGGACCTGCAGGGAAAGTAAGTCTGACTTTTTCCAAAATAAAGACCCTTAAAGAAAAGGAGAAAAGAACATTTTCTTGACAGACCTGGTCTTGAGGGCCACTGTGCAGATAATCCCTAGGTTGAAAGCTCAGATCCCTGGACCACTTTGGGCAGAAGAAAGATTTCCATTCTTCGAACGAGGATTAGTCACAATGATCCCAGTGTTGGGAGATAAGAGTGGGAAGGGAGCAAGATAAGATACCGAGAAGGAAGAGATCTTGACTGGTTACATTTCAGCTACTAGGAAAGCCTTAAATGGGAACATCTGGCTTGGTCTCTGTTTCTCTTTGAAGTACATCCAAGCCATTAGTGAATGGGCTCACTTGCCCCGGCAAGGATGGCTAAAGCTGCCCCCAGTGGAAGCCCCGAGGAAGTGGGGCCACTGCTTCTCAACCTCAGCCTCAGTCTCAAATCTGGTGTTTTTCCCACTCCTCACCTTAGCCACTATTGAATAAAGCTTCAGTTCCATTTGTTCAATTAAAATCAATTAGTTTTTTTTCCAATGGGATAGCAACTTCAAAGATGGTGAAAGAAGGGAAATACTTAATTACCCCTCCACACAATAGCTGAGGGCACACTACCCTTTATATCCCAGCTTCTTAAACTTGGTTTGAGACCCATGCAAGGGCTCCTAACTGAATGTGGGGGTCACAAAATAATGATTTATTACCAGTAAATGTTTTATTTGTGCATCTATTTTATATAACTATGGACCTGGGGTCACTTAAACATTTCTTGGGCAAAAAAGGAGTTGTGGGTAGAAAGATTTAAGAAGCCCTGCTCTGAAGCACCTGGAGAAAATGGGCTCACACCTAAACCAGTTTTTGTTGTTGTTGTTGTTTTGTTTTTGTTTTTGTTTTTTGGTGCTGAGGCAATTGGGGTTAAGTGACTTGCCCAGAATCACACCGGTAGGAAATGTTAAGTATCTGGGGTTAGATTTGAACTCAGGTCCTCCTGACTTCAGGGATGGTGCTCTATCCACTGTGCCAACTAGCTGTTCCTCTAAACCACTTTTTATTCAGTATTCATCCTTCCAAATTCTTTTTCAAATGTAGCCTGATGGCTGGATGCACGAGTCAATGCTCTGCTACTGCAGGCTGGACCAGAAAGGTAACTCGGGGCTTTGCTTCTCACTGTCTAACTTTCAGCAAAGCCCAGCATAGACTCCAGGTCTTAAACTTCAGGTAGATCTCTCTCCTGACCTTCTGAGCTCATAATCCCATAGCCATCTTCTATCTTATTCACCCCAAAGTGGAAAGACTACATGATGGAGATAACAGCAAGGTCGTGTGCTCTCAGCTTTAGGCTTCATGCTAACTGCAGCCTAGAAAAGGTCCTAGAGCCTGAAGCCCTTCCCCAACCTGGAGACTCACAGCCACTCATCTCTCTTTTTCTGAGTCCCAGCCCTGCAGAAAGCAAGGGACTCTTGGTCTGAGAGGAAGGAGTAGGAAACTGTGAAAGAAAGAAAGGGGGATTAAGGACAGGAGAGTCAAGGAGAGAGATGTAAAGGATGCAGGGGAAAGAGGAGAAATAAAACGGGGAGAGGGGAAGGAGGAAAGGAGGAATAAAGAGAGGAGAGGAAGAAGTGGGGAAATGGAGAGAGAAATTCACCTCAAAATTCACCTCAAAATTCACCTCCATTTAGTAGAGGTTAAGTAGGACCACCCCCACAGCCCACCTAGGCCCCATAGTCACCGTGCTCAAAGGCAGAGGCAGAGGAGGCAGCCTTGTTTCCATAGGAGCAGAGCAAGGGGAAGCAGACTCCAAGGAAGCAGAGCTCCCCTGCAAAGGGGATTCCTCCTTCTCCAAAAGGGGCTGGATTGAGAGAGAGATTCTATAACCTCCCCAATCCTCCCCCCCCCCCCCCCGCATACACACACTGCCCTCACTTCATTAGCCTTCAGAACATTCAAATGCTACACACCAGAGGCCAGCCACAGTCCCTAGCAAAGCTGCCCTAGGGAACATGAAAAGCAATAAGAGATAAAAGGATTGGGACCTTTTGTGCAGTCAAATGCAATGTGTATTTTCTTAGCTGAGAGCCCTCAAGGGAGAAAGGGACTGGGCTGGGACGGCTGGGAATAGGAGAGAAGAACACTATCCCCTTTTATCACTTTGGGAGACAAAATGATTTTTTGGTGGCTGGTGTCACCTAAAGTAACCTGCTCTATGCAGCTCCCTCCCCACTCCTCTCCCAGCCCAGCTCCCTCCCACCTCCCCACTCCTCACTCCATTCCCAAACCAGCTCCCTCCCACCTCCCCACTCCTCTCCCAACCCAGCTCCCTCCCACCTCCCCACTTCCCCCCAACCCAGCTCCCTCCCACCTCCCCATTTCCTCTTCCCCACTCCCCTCCCAAACCAACTGCCTCCCACCTCTCTACTTCCTACTCCCCACTCCCCTCCCAAACCAGCTCCCTCCCACCTCCCCACTTCCCCCCAACCCAGCTCCCTCCCACCTCCCCATTTCCTTCTCCCCACTCCCCTTCCAAACCAGCTCCCTCCCACTTCCCCACTTCTCTCCCAGCCCAGCTCCCTCCAACCTGCCCACTTCCCACTGTCCACTCCCCTCTTCACCCAGTTCCCTTCCATTTCCCCACTTCCCACTGCCCACTCCCCTCTTCACCCAGTTCCCTTCCATTTCCCCACTTCCCACTGCCCATACCCCTCCCAGCCCAGTGCCTTCCAATCCCTTTCATCCTCCCTCCTGTTCTGCAATGCTTCCCTCACCATCCCCTCCCCACTGCAAAGAGAATGAATGACATTCTTTTGTCATCTCCACTGCAGCTGTTTTGCTTATAGCCTGTCCAGAAACGCGCCTTTGTCTGCATTATCCATTCATGGGCAAGCACTTATCGATCGCCTACTATATGCAAGGACCCGTGTGTGGGCGTGGATGGGTGATTGGGGATAGGCTAGCATAAACCAAAAACCATCCTTTGCACTACTTGTCCCCAAAGCTTGGGATGATCTTCCTTGTCCACCTCCACCTCTGAGAAGTCCCCATCCAGCTGAACGTTCCCAGCCCAGCACAAGAGATCAGCCAAAGGCCTTTCCATCTCCCCTAGCTTCTGGTGCCCTCCCTTCCAGTGTTCCCTGGCGTCTACTCCAAAGGGAGCTCGTGTATAATATTTATCCATGCGTCTCCCCCGAGAAAATGTAAGGTCCTTAAGGGCAGGAACAATTTCCTCCTTTTCTCTGTTTTCCCTGTATCTAACCGAATGACTGGCAAATAATGAGTTTAATTAATTAAGGCTTGTTTCTTGTTTGATTGACTGATGAAGGAGCTGAAGATGGTGAGATAGGAGAATCACCTGAAGGAATTAAGAATGTCAACCCGGAGAAGAGAATTTAAGGAGACACAGGAAGCGATGGTTCCATGAAGAAAAAAGCATTTGTTAAGCATTTACTGAAAGACCCAGCATCTATAGAGAACTTTAAAGTTTGCAAATAATTATTATATATCTATGTATATTCATGAATATATATTTATATATGCATGTGCATTTACATACACATATAAAAATATACATATATGTATTCATCTGTATGTATATCCACACATCTATCTATCTATAACTATCTAATTAATTCTTTTGATATGACAACTTTCTCAGGTTAGATTACTATTGATATCTCCATTTTACAGATGAGCATACTGAGACTGAACAAAGTGAAGCCACTGCCTGGATCATAGAGATGGGAAGTATCTGAGGCAGATTTTTTTTTTTGAGGGAAGTATTTGAGTATTCAAATTCAGGTCTTCCTGACTCCAAGTTTACCCCATCTACTACACCTGTTAGGTGCCTATATATCACACACTCTGCCGAACTCTGGGGATAGCAGCACTACAAATAGGAAAGCCACACAAGTCTCTGCCCTCTGATGTTATTTTGCAGTTGTTCCATCTCTTTGTGATTCCATTTGCAGTAATCTTGATGCCGAAATGGTTCGCCATTTCCTTCTCCGGCTTATTTTATAGATGAGGAAACTGAGGCCAAAAGTATAAAATGACTTGTCCAGGTTCATACAGCTAGTAAGTGTCTATTTAGCTGCCCTGAAATTCTAAGAGGAGGAGACAAGGCTGGGAATGGATGCAGGGAATCCATGTGGAGGTTTGATGAGTCTACTTATACAAGTGGAGAGTCAGTGCCCGATATCATCAGAAGCTTCAGCAGCGAGCTCAGTTAGCACCTAAATGGATCCCCTTTTCCTTCTCTAAGAAGAGAGCTTTCATTGGTCACTTCCTTCTACACATGCAGAAGATGGCAGCGGGTGGGGATGGCTATTTTACTTTGGGCAGTCACAGGGATGGGGAGTTGGATGGCATGCCCTTATTATAGCATGTTTATAGCAATATTTATTTGTTATCATTTCTCAGGGCAAGAGCTGAACAGCTGTCTTCTAGTATTTGAAAGCTCACCACTCAAAACCATTTTAGGGAAAGGAGGCTCCGTTCCCCTTCTAGAATAAAAAGGACTAGATGACTTCTAAATTTTCTTCAAAATCCAGATCCAGAATCCTCTGATTCTGTGATCTCCCTGACATTTCTATCCTCCTTTCCATCTAAATTCTGTGGATCTGTTCATCCTTTAATTCTTCCTCCTTGCCAAAGCTAATTCCCTTTATGCATGTTTGTAGTTCCATTCCTCCCATCTTCTAACTTGGACCACTAGTTGTCAGATATTTTATAGGAGGCTTTCTTTCCTTCATGGACTGGACTAGATGGCTGATGGGATCCCTTCTATCTCTCCACTTCTGTGATCTCTACAGCTCCCAGATTGTCCCACCTGAGTCATCCCTTTCCACTGATTCTTTGCTTCCCCCTTACTTTTCAGTGCCTTTGAGTTTATGAAAAGGGTGTTATTCATTGTCAGGAGGAGGTGGCGTGGCCCTAGAGGGGGAAGATGGAACCAGAGGGAGATGGTAAAAATAATAATTTGTAAACCCCAGAGCACAATGACAGGTGAGGAGATCGTGAGCAACCGCGTGAACAACCTCGTGATTTGTGCAAATGCTAGGAAGAAAGCAAAGGTGAGAAGGCTACACAAAGGAAAACTGGGAAAGGGAAAATTACCGGTTAACCCCACAATGGGCAAAGGTAGGCATTAAATGAAAGTGACAAGGCCCCAATTGTTAAGTGCTCTGAAGTCATCCTTTTTGAGTTCTGTTGTAACATGTAATTAAAATGGTGGAAAATCTAACCTTTAATAAGGTCTAACTGATGTATTAAGGAAACAAGCAGCCAGACAGGAATAGACTGAGAGAATGGAGGATAAACTGACCAGGCCAGATGGTACCCCCCGGAAGAGAAGAAGTCAATATGATGAAAGACAAAGAAAAAGACTTGTTCATGACTTCAGGAGAATGTCAAGTGGATTTCACAGTCAGAAATCCAAAGGGCAGGAAGGTGGGAGAGGGAGAGGCAGAGAATTCAAAAAGAACTAAAGAAGTTAATGTCTACAAGAAAATTCTATCAGTAAATCAGCAAGTATTTATTAAGCATTTACTATATGTTAAACCCTGGGGGCACAAAGAAAATGAAAAAAAAAACCTGAATTTTTTTTCTTAAGGAGCTCAATCTAATAAGAGAGTCAACATTTAAATAAATAGATATAAGCAGAGTAGAGTAGAAAGATAGATAGGTAGATAGATAGATCTATAAATAGGAGAGGAAGGAAGGAAGGAAGGAAAGAAGGAAGGAAGGAAAGAAGGAAGGAAGGAAGGAAGGAAGGAAGGAAGGAAGGAAGGAAAGGGAAGGAAAATGAAGGAAAGGAAAAATTAAGGAAAGAGGAAAGGAGGAAGGAAGAAGGAAGGAAAGAATAAAGGAAGGAAAGAAGGAAAGAAGAAGGAAGAAGGAAGGAAGAAAGAAAGAAGGAAGGAAGGAAGGAAGGAAGGAAAGAAGGAAGGAAGAAGAAGGAAGGAAGGAAGAAATGGTGGTATTTGACATAAAAACATTGTATAGAAGTCTAAAAGCCAGAAGTACGAATGAAGACTAACCTGACCCTCAAACAGCAAGGAAGCTATTTAGAGATGTTGCAGGTTAAGAAGACCTCAGGGTAGTTGTGTGTTCTAGGGGAACAAGGTCCTAGATACTGAGGGAAGTTGAGGATGAGACAGCATGGTTTGAGAGTCCAAAAACCAAGAGTAGGAGCAGGCAGGGAAATGCCTCTTATGGTCAGCACTAGTAATTAATTAAAATAGTGCATTTCTAAATGGGTAAGTTATTCTAATATTCTTTTCTCCCAGAAACCCAGAAACCTTATGTCAGTGTCTTAAGATCTCTTTCTCTGTCTCTCTCTGTTCCTCTGTTTCTGTTTCTATTTCTCTGCTCCGTTTCTCTCTGTTTCTTCACCACAGAGCAATGTCCACCTTCATCAACTAAGAATGCATTTAAAGTATTTATGGTTTGTCATTGTCCCAGGATTCCAAATTCCTCACTAATATGCTTTGTCACCAAGGGACCAAGATGAAAATGTTGTGGGGACAGGGGATTGGAATCATGTATTACCAGGAGCCTGGATCATTGAGAGACCGAGGAAAGTATATTAAAAAAAAGTGGGAAACTAACTCAACACAGTGGTCAATGAATAGAATGAACTAAAGGGCTCATTCATTCATTGTTTAATTCTAAGGATCAAGCTAAGTGGGTGGTTATTTACAACAGAGATGTTAACCAATTTCTATGTGAGCTTGATACCACTAATTTACAAGGTTCAGTGTAATAGACAGAGATTCAGATATTTAGAGCAATTTCCCTCAAATATTTTGTTGGAAAGGGAGGGTTGAGGAAGAAGAAGTAGCCATTCTGAGACAGGCAGGATGGTCAGGAACACAAGGAAGGGGCATCAGATTCCTAATATTCAAGAAGCAATGGAAAATCCCTACACCCTAGGATACAGAGGAATGAGCCTAGCCTCTTGAATCAGAGACTCTGGTTTGAAATCCTATTTGTGACACATTATTTATTCATCTGAGGGCAAGTCACTTATATTCTTTGATGTTCTATTTTCTCCTTGATAAAATGGAAGAGTTAGACTTAATGGCTCCCTAAGTCCCTTCTAGCTCTCAATTCATGTCCTGTAACTTGTAGATCCTGATTTCCAGATCAGCCTTTCATCCACCATGCATCCCACTTAAATAAAGCTCTAAAATTTGCAGACTACCTTATATTTGCATCGCACAACCCTATCAGATAAATGCTCTAGGGGTTATCATTCCTGTTCACAGATATATAAAGAAAATTAGGCTTAATGATTGGGACTTGACCATAATCACATTGTTAGCATCCGAGGAGGATTTGAATCTAAGTCCTTCTGATCCAAACTCTATCATTCTAACCATTACCCTACCCTGGGTCTTAATGGGCAAAATATCCCCCAAGAGAATCCTCTCCTGTTGACAAATATGGTCTCTACCTTGAAGTAGATTGGATCGCCTTTGGAGTGCCATTTAAGTGAAAGGCACAGTGGATGAAGGTTGATCTTGGAGTCAGGAAGACCAACTTCTACACATCTGTTCCAAATGGTGAATAAGTTTCATGCACAGGTCAGGTGTAGGGAGAATAATGATAGCCTTTGCTCCGAGATAGATCCTAAATATGAACACTGATCTCATTTCTCTCTCTTCTCTTCTCTTGTCTTCATTTTTCTTCTCTCGTCTTCATTTTTCTTCTCTCCTCTTCTCTCTCTCTCTCTCTGTCTCTCTCTGTCTCTCTCTCTCTTTCTCTCTTTCTGTCTCTGTTTCTCTCTCTCGCTTTCTCTTTCCTTCTTGATCAGAGAAGGTGAATTTTCCCTAGCTTAAATAAGAAGAGAATCAAGCTCATTAAGATGCAAATTCTCTCTCATGTCATCTTCTCGCTCTCCCACCCCCCACTCCTCCACTAAGAAGTCAGCAGAGCCTGCTTATCTGCTTAATCTGATTTTATGCCACTAAGTGATTTATTTTTGAAAATTTTCTTTGTTGGATAATAGCAACAGTGGGGAAAAAAGCCCCATTGATTTCTGGACTGCAGTTTTTATCAGGGCTGAGTCAGCCTAGGCTGTTCCAGCTCCATTCAGATTTTTATCTGGCCCTTCTAGTCCCCTTCTTAGCTTGAAAGACTAAGCTTTCATTTAACTCCCTGGAGCTGGACCCTGAAAACCATAGCTGTAAGGGGAAAAAAGCCCGCTATAATTTAGTTTCAGGTTTTAATTTGGTACCTACAATGTATTTAGTACTGGATTAGACATGAAAGAGAGGAAAAAGAAATGGAACGTGAACAGCAATAGAAAAGATATCTGGGACATTTAGATTCTTAAATTTGATAAATTTTATTTGGGCTCTCAGGGAAGCTAGGTAGTACAGTGGACAGAGCACTGGGTTTGGAATCAGGAAGACTCATCTTTCTGAGTTCAAATCTGGCCTCAGACACTTATTAGCTATGTGTTACTGAGTAAGTCACTTAACTATTTTTGCCTCAATTTCCTCATCTGTCAAAGGAGCTAGAAAAGGGAATGGCAAAACCACAAAGGGCTGGAGGCTCTTTGGAATGTCAGTTCTTCAATCAAATCCAGTCAACAAGTATGTATTAAGCACTTAATGTGCTTTTATTATGTGCATTTATTAAATGCAATAAAAGTATGATTTTCAGAATATCTAGCTGGAAGGGTAGATAGAATAGACTTGGAGTGAGAAAGGCTTGAATTTGTATCTTGCCTCATACACTTGTTAATTGGGTGACCCCAATAGGTGATTCATTTATGCCAGCCTTACCTTCCCCATTGGCAAAATAAGGATAATAATATAGCCTACTCTACAGAGGTTTTGGGAGATCAGTGAAATAATATTTGCAAAGCTCTTCACAAACCTTAAAAGACTATATAAATACTGGCTAGCAAAATCTTCATCATCAACATCATTTTCTTCATCAGCATCTCACCACATTGATGTTTTCCTTCTATCACACTGATGAAAGCGATTCACCTTCTCATCTTGGGTTTCCCTTGAGCATGTTCTTCCCTATCTCCTTTCTGGATGGTCCATTTAAGTGTTCAGAAGCCTCCCCTCTATATCTCTTGACATTATAGACATCTAGATCATTCTGGTAAGATAAAGGCTACATGATACTAGGAAAAGAGCATGGGTTCTGGAGTCAGAGGCTAAGGGTTTAAACCTCACCTCTGATGCTTGTTGCCTATATGACTACAAAAAAAATCACTCAAGTTCAGGCCCTCAGTTTCCTCATCCCTCTCACATGAAAGGATTTGAGGAGATGACTTCTAAGGTTCCTTTTAGCTCTAGATATAAGATCCCATGATTTCTTCAATAAAATCACAAGACCAGGCCACCGTCCTTCTTTGATGATATGGGCAATGATGAGGATATTTAAATAAAGACAAAATAACTCTTGAAGTTAAGAAACTACATTCTACTGTGTTTGTGTGTTGGAGGATGATATGATGGGGACAAAGATAGACGTAACACAAAATGGGGGTGGAGAATGGGACAAATCATTCTTGGGACATTTGAGATGGAAAATACTTTTTAACTTATGATAGGTTGAGGAGGGGAGAGAAGGTCTCACAGATGGGGTGAAATCTGAGCTGAACTTTAAAGGAGATGTGGATTCCCAAGGGCAGACAAAAAAGAGAATATTTCAGATGTTCAGATCATGCAAATTTATAGAGGTTAGTTAGCAATAAAATGTTAAATCTGAGTCCAGTCAGGATGGAACTTAAAGCATGTGAAGAAGAAAAAAAATGGGAAAGAAGGTCAAAAAAGTAGGTTGGAGTGAGGTTGAAGCATGACTTCCATGTTCATCTGTGGAAGTTGAATGTTTATCTTAGGAGCAATAAAGAGCAACTGATGATTTTTTGAACACTGAAAGGCAAGTAAGCCTAATGGCTAGAGAGCTATTTTGGGATCAGGAAGACATAATGCTGAATTCTGCCTTTGGATAGTTAATAGCTGGTGGTAACAATAAACTTTATGGCATCTTTTAGACTCAGTTTCTTTATCTGTAAAATGAGGTTAGTAGTATTTAGTATCTATGTATAGGTTAAATCAGAAGTTATATGCAAATCATCTTGGAAAACTTCAAGGGCTATAAAAGTGTTCATTATTATCATTAAGAAGATTGTTTAGGCTACAATGTGAAGGATGGACTCAATAAGGGGGAGGCTGAAGTCAAGGAGACAAATTATGAGGTTATTTCAATAGTCCGGGCAAGAAATGATGGCGGAAAAAGATATTGTTGGAGTAGTCTCTAATAGATTTTGGGAATGATTAAAGATGAGAAGTGAGTGAGAGAGAAGAATTACAGATGACCCTGAGGTTATAAACATGGAGTAATTGGGAGGATAATGGACCCACTGTGACTTTTTTTTTCTTTTTCTGCACTTAACAATATCTCCCCCCTCCAATTACATATAAAGATTGTTTTCAACACTCATTTTTTGTAAGATTTTGAGTCCCAAATTTTTCTTTCTCTCTCCTTTCTCTCCCCCCCTCCCTAAGACACAAAGCAATCTGATATCTCTCTGTGACATTTTAAAAGTTCGAGTGACAAGTTTCTGGGTAATTAATCATTTTATTAATAATGCTCACATATTATCAATAAAATGGATCACTGCCACTCTCAAATGCCAAGGATCCCTCATGGAACCCACTCAATGCTTCTATGTCCTTGAAAGGATGGGTGTTTCGGATAATGGCAATGGACTGATTGGTTAACAAATAATGAGTGAGAATGAATATTATAATGAGAGATGGACTTATTCTAAAGAGAAGCTAGAGGACAACCTTTGGAAGGATCCAAATCCCTCCACACTCAGGGAAAACTTAAAAAAGGAGTATATCCCAGACTCAAGCCATAGTGGAACATAGTGGAGGGGTAGCTAGGTGATGCAGTGGGATAGAGCGCCAGTCCTGAAGTCAGTAGGACCTGAGTTCAAATTTGGCCCCAAATACTCAATATTTCCCAGCTGTGTAACCTTGGGTAAGTCACTTAGTCCCAGTTGCCTCAGCAAAACAACAACAACAACAACAAAACTTAGTGGATTGGGAGTTTCATTTTAGATTAAATCCCTTGTAAAGTTGGGTGGGATAGCAAAGCATGGATCGAAGGGAATGTTAATCCTAACTACCATAATCAGTTCTGTTCTTTAAAGACTGAGCCTTAAATTGTGGACTTTAGAAGAAACGGAAAACTTTGGAACTCCCCATATTATTGGCTATTAATAATCATTTCCCTTACTCAGCAGAAGCAGGGGCTTTAATCCTGATTTCGCCACTCTATGATCTCAGGAAAGTCAATGAACATGTATTAAGTGTCTTGGGTGATAGCAACTGAATACTTCTGGGTCTGTTAAAGAGCAGGTGATTATTAGCTTTAAGAGCCAAGGTCCTCAGTTTGAATCCCAGCTCTTGGACCTTGGTTATCTCATTTGTAAAATGAGTAGATTGGACTAGATCAGTCGTTCTCAAACTTTTGTTCTCAGTATCTTTACGCTATTAAAAATGATTGTGCATCTGCCCAAAGAATTTTCATTTAGGTGGGTTTATAGATATTTACCATAATAGAAATAAAAACAAATTTTTAATTTACATACCCTCTGAAAAGATTGCAGAGACCCCCAGGGTTCTCTGGATCACACTTTGAGAATCACTGGCCTAGATGATTCCTGACTTCCTTTCCGGTATTGATCTGTAAGACCTAGAATTTAGACCAGGAAGGGAACTTAGAGCTCAGCCCATCTCTTCCAACCTCCTCATTTGGTGGTTGAGACAATCGGGGTTAGCAAGTGTCCCAAGATTACCTAGATAATAAATGGCAAGGTTCTCTGAGTCTTGCCTACTTTCCAAAGCACCCCATTAGTCCCACTCGATCTACTTCAAAGAGTTAACCAACTAAGATGACAGATATCTTATGTAAGGCAGGGGGTGGATGTGACTTGACATATCACAAGAATGTCACCATGACCCCTCCCTTCAAAGACATTTTAAGAACCCACCTCCAAGAAGCTTTCTCTGACTAAGCAAAAGCAAGTTAACAGCCTTTGTTTCAGCCCCATTGACCCAACTGTTCTGATATGCACTGCTTATTCTTCTTCCTACCAAGCTTACTTCCTCAAGTACTCAGCCCACACAGATGTTCCCTTTCTTATTAAGTTGATTCATTTGTTCCTAGGTGTAGAGTTGATGCAGCGTACTGAGTTGCCCTAGTATAGAATCAGAGATTTGAAACGGGAAAGGTTCTAAAAGGTTGGACCATGTTATAGATGGGAAAAACCAATCCAAGGACATTCAGAATATAGATTTGAACCCAGGTCTCGCAAATATAAACCCCACTGCATCACGCTGTCCCCCCAAAAGAAGAAACATAAAGCAGGTGAGAATGGGAGAGGGAAATAACACATTTGGCTACAGATTTAAACCATTCCTCAAATGTCCTGAATTCTTGTGTTATCATCATCATACAATTGATTTCATTCTACCCCATGGAGCAACCAAAGCTCCTGGGTCCAACTAAAACTGGTTGGACTATTGTTAAATCTTAATCAATAAGTAATTTATTAAATGCTTTTAAGTACTAGACACTGTTCTAGTTTTTTTTTTTTTTGTTGTTGTTGTTGTTGTTTCAGTCTGTCCAACTCTATGTGACTCCCTTTGAGGTTTTCTTGGTAAAGATACTGGAATAATTTGCCATTTCCTTCTTTAGCTCATTTTAAAGATGAGGCAATTGAGGCAAATAGAGTTGAATGACTTGCCCAGAGTCTAGAGTTAGCAAGTATATTAGACCAGATTTGAACTTAGGAAGATGAGTCTCCCTGACTCCAAGTTCAGCCCTTTATAGACTGTACCAACTCACAATCTGTTATAGATTTTGGGGGTGTAAATGGAGCTTAAGAAACTTTCATTCAAGTAAATCTGTCAACCAGAACCATAAGTTGGAAATAACTGGGGTTTCGCCCCTGAGAACCAAAATTTAGAAAGCACTGATTGTCACTGACATTCAGAATCAAAGCAAAGAATCATAGAATTTCGAAGCTGGAAAGAACTTAGGCAACCATTATATCTTATCTGCATATGAAAAAAGAATTCTCCTTCCAACACATTCATTGAATGATGATCCAGAATTTGCTTGAAGATGGAGGAACCCACTATTTTAAGACATTTTATTTTGGAAAACTGTTGAGAATGATAATGTTATCTCATTTGTATAGTACTTTAAAGTTTTCAAAGCACTTTATGTATGGTATTGCATTTGATCCTCATGACAATCCTATATGGTAGGAGTTATTTCAATACCCATTTTATAGATGAGCAAACTGAAACTGAGAAAACTGAGATTAGCACAGGGTCATATAGTTAGTAAAGTGCATGAGGTAGCATTTGAACTCAAGTGCTCTAAAGTCCAAGCCCATTGTTTTAAGCACTGTGCCACTTAGCTGTAGAAAGGTTATCTTGACCTCAAACCTAACTCTGCTTCTCAGCAATTTTCATATATTACTCCTAGGCCAGCAGAATAAGGCTAATCCCTCTTCCAAATGTCATCCTTTCAAATACTTGCAAACAATGATTATGCCCTTGCTATTAAGTTTCATCCCTTCCCAGTCTTCTCTTCTCTAGACTAGCCCTGCCCCTCCTTAAGCAAATACAAACCCTTATATCTAGCACTTAGTCTGTAAAAATAAGTTAAGATAAAAAATTACCAATAGTTTGCCCCTCATTCCCCACTTCCAATGACTGTACCTCAAGCAACTCTTTCCCTTCCCAATCTGGCCTTCCAAGAAAAGATCTCTTTACCACCCACCTTGTTAAGAGTTGGGTTCCCTCCCTCAAGATCTCTTTTTAGAAAGCAGATTTTATATCACAATTTATGCTTTTCCATGACATGATGTGGTTTGGAAAGGTTACTCCAGGTCCCAAATTGCTCATTTGAGCTCCATTGACAACTCCCTATTGTTTCTGTGACCTGGGAATGCCTAATACAGTATTACTGATCAACAAACTGACTTTTTGTAAGACACGTTATTTCCTCCCCACACTTAATATTCCAAATAAATTGGCTTATTTCCTGTTCCTTGTACTGGACAGGATAGTCTGTCTCCTAGCTCTAGTCCTTTGCAAAGAATAGCTTGAGTCGCTCCCCATGCCTGGAATATCTTCCCTCCTTTTTCTTAGAATCCTTATTGCTGTTTATTGAGTTGTTCCAGACTGTGACTCCATTTGGGGGTTTTCTGGTAAAGATACTAGAATGGTCTGCTTTTTCTTTCAGATCACTTCACAACTGAGGCAAATAGTGATCTACCCTGAGTCACATAGCTAATAAGCATCTGAGGCTGGATTTGAACTCAGGTCCTCCTGAGTTTAGGACCGGTACATCTCTCCACTGTGCCGTCTAGCTGCCCTTTAGAATCCCTAACTTTCATTAAAATTTAGCACAAGCACCAACTTTTGCATGAAGATTTTCCTGATCTCTCCATTCCAAGTGTCCTCTAAATTCTTCAATATATATTTTTATAAATTTATTTTGCATATATTTACATATATAATCTATAATTATGCTGTTTATATTTATATATACAATATGTAATTATTTTGAACGCATTTATATACACAATCTATAATTCTGTTGAATATATTTATAAATACAATATATAATTATTTTATATAAATTCTGTATAATTACTTAACAGTCATGTTTCACCATGGTCAAAGAACCAACCTCAAAGTCAGGCAGAGTTAGGTTTAAGTACCATTTCTGACTCATGCTGGCTGTGTGACCTTGAGCAAATCACATAAGCTTTCTGTGTTCTAGACATTCGTCTAAGACTAAAATTGCAGAGGAGGCAGCACCCTGCATGGTATAGAGAGCGTGCTTCTCTAGGAGTTTCCTAGATCACTGGAATTACAGTTCCAGTCTTTGTCCCCCATATTTTGTATTTACTTATTTATGTGAATCTTCCTTCTCTTACTAGAATATAAGCTTCTTGAGGGTGGAAACTGGTTCATTCTTTTCTCTTCATACTAATATAGCAGTGGGTTATGCCATAGTATTAATAGTAGGTTAATAAATTTCAAATGGATTGAATGACCTGATTCAAAATACTCTCTACCTCCCATCCCATTCATTTCCTCCAATTCCAGTCAATCAGTCGATAATCGTTTCTTCAGTATTTATTGCGTGTCAGACACACGCACTGGTGACTTTCCCCCGGAGCAATGACCTGGCAATGTCAGATTAGGAAAATTGTCAGGAGCTGTTCCGAGCATCAGACAGAGGCATAGGGGACACACAGATGTTCTCCTTTTCCCACATAAAACCCAGGCAGCTAGTAAGGAAATCAGAACAGCTCTGGACACAATAGAGGTAGAGGTGCAAGATAATTATACCATGGTTCCCTTGTTCTCAAGCTGCGGTGGACCCTTAAATCATTGTTCGTCCCCAGCATGGCGCTGAATGGTCCGGTGTCCTCTTTTGCTTCTGAACAATAACCTCCCAAATTGCTCTCCGCCTTGAAGATCTGTCTGCATTTTTCAGCCTCCCAAATCATCACCAGACTCCCTCAACCTTCCCCCCACTTAGCTGCTTTGAGCTGATACAGTGCTAGCCTGAACAGTATAATGAGCCCTTACTGGCTAGAGCTGCTGGTCATATTTTTAAAACTTGTAAAAAGTCATAATTCAATAAGAACTGACATTTCTATAGAACTTGACAGTTTTCAAAGTGCTTTCCTCACAAGCCACACTTTAGGAAAGACATTGATAATTGGGGGGATGTTAAAGCTGGAGAAGGGAGGAGGAGAAGGGTGACATAATAACTACAGCTATCCCTTCCACATCACTAGGGTTAGGGGTATAGGGCCCCTGTGATGTGGAAAATCTGTATGAAAGTTTTTGGCCCTCTTTTTGTACCAGAGAAGAAGTCTGAATTATTATAGTATGAAAATACTATATTATATTATTAATATTATACATCTATCTCATGCTTGCCTTTTGATAATATTACATGATATTATATATATATAATATATATGTATATATATTATATATATATAGTTTTTACTTCACCTTCACCTGTCACCAGAAGCTTTGGAAACATTTCTCCCAAATTCCCATTTGATTTATTAACCCTACCCAGTGGGAAAGGCAGAATGTGGAAGAGAAAACTGGATTTTAAAGTAGTTGAAAGTCTGTCTTGGAGAAAAAGAGATTGAAATCTCTGCTTGGGACTAGGGGACAAAACCAGGAGCATTGGTTGAAAGTTGAAAAGAGTGAAATTTAGACTCCACATAAAGAAAAACTTTCTAATAATTAGAGCTGTCCAAAAATGGATTGAATTGTCTCAGAAGGTAGATCTTCTCCCTTTCTGAAGGATTTTAAACAGAGATTGATTCCTTGTTGGGAATATTATGGTGGGGATTCCTTTCAGGTATACATTGGATGAGCTTGTTTCTAAGGTCCTCAGTTGTGATTAAAGTTATCAGCTGGAGAGAACCCGGAGGCAGGAAACCAAGATGGTCAAGGAAACATTTGCTTAAAGGAAATGAGAATTTTTAATATTAGGAAAAGAAGATTGGGGTATGGGAAGGGGAGAGTGACAGCCATATTAAAGTATGTGAAGATTGTAGAGGGTAGAACCAGGGCAGAGAGTCAAAGTTCCAAAGAGTCAGATTTGGACTTGAAATAAAAGGAAGAAAGCAACTTCCTAATAGTTATATATCTCCTAAATGAGAATGGGCAAACAGAAGCACAGTGGAGGGAATGGAGTCAGTAAGACTCATCTTGCTGAGTCCAAATCCACCCTCAGACACTTACTTATCATGTGACTCTGGGCAAGTTACTTAACCCTGTTTGCCTCAGTTTCCTCATCTGTAAAATGAGCTAAAGAAGAAAATGTCAAACCACTTTATGAAAAGTTAGGCATACATGAAACAATTGAATATTAACAACAAATTCGAATGAATTGATTTGACTTTGGCAAATAGGGGGAAAATGAGACTCCTCACTGGAATTCTTCACGTTAAAGCCAGACATATTGGGAGATTTGCTATTGAGAAATTTTTTTTTTCAGACATGGCTGGGATTAGATGAGCTCTGAGATTTCCTTCTGATTAATGTTTTGTGATTCATGGACTAAGAGAATGTAAGCTTCTTGAGGATACAGATTATTTTTTTTGGTATCCTCAGTATCTGAAATGAGTTCTGGCAATACCTAGCAAAGAAATAATAATAATAAAGCTTATTGGTTGGTTGATTGACTATCTATGAACAAATTATATTTCCATTCCCTCAGTAGAATATAACCCTTTTAAGAGTAGGGAATGTTTTACCTTTGTATAAATATCTCTAGTTCTTAGCACAGTGCTTGGCAAAATATAGACACTTAAGAAAATCTTATTCAATTGAATAGATTCTGAGTTTGATTATCTCCATTTCATGATGAAGAAATTGAGCATCAGAGAATCCAAATCTAGAAGAGATTTTAGAAACTATTTTCTTCATTTAACATAGAAAAAAAAAATTGAGTCTGAGAGAAATTGACTGTGTGCTCCAGAGTCTAGTAAGTGTTTGAAGTGGGACTGAATTCTGCTCCAAACCCAACAATGTCTGCTGTACCACACTGTTGTCTAAGTGAATTAAGTGTCTTGTCCTCAGTCACTCAGATTTTAAGTGTTAGACTTGAACTCAGATCTTTGCCCTCGAAGTTGTTTCTCTTTTCACTGTTTCACTTTTCTATTTATCTCTCAGTCCTTACACTATTCTGTTTTTCTCTATGATCTCAACAGTTAGACCTGTTATGGATGTATTATTTGTTGAATGAAGGGATGGAGATGGGAGACTGGAGAGGGGAGAAAAGTAGGCTAAGCAATTGCTGTACAATGTCTTCCTTGTTAGAGTATAATGGATCTTTCACAGAGAGATAAATGTAGCATTTGATCTTTATCCCAAGGGGAGGAAAAGGAAAAGGGGGACATGAAAAATGGATATTTATTTAAAGGGCTCTGGATACTCACCATATTCCATTCTTCACCTACAGTTAAAACTAACCTCTCATACTGAATGACCTCATACATCATTCTCTTGGGAGCAGAGGGAGTTTAAAACTATGTTGGTCCCATCAGGAAAAATAGCAGAGAGCACAAACCTGACTCAGCTCTCTAAATTCTCTCTCTTCTCTACTCAGCCAGGGCATTGAAGCAGCTCAGCCTCCCTTGAGGAAAACTTGTTTCCATTTCTGCCATGGTAGAGATGGACTGGGAGCTTTGTCCAAGGTGCTGAATCTACAGGCCATTGAAAACATTGTTAGTCCATTGGAAGCATAGAAACAACAGGGCTTATAAGCTAGTTATTATCAGCTTCCCCTCACAGTTAGGATGCACTCCCTCCTCACCTCCACTCCTTAGGAAAAATATCTTCCTTCAAAGTTCAGTTCAGGTGCAACCTCCTCCAGGGGAGCCATTCCTAATCTCCTTGCAGCCCCCACAGCCCCATCCGGTGGTCAGGGACATCTATTTCTTCAATGGTTTTGTCTTTATTTATACATGTATGAACAAATATATACAAGTGTGTGCTTTATCCCTAAAGCAAAAGACAAGGGTTGTTCATGTCTGTGTATCCTGTATATAACATAGAACATACTAATTGTTCAACATATGCTTGATCAATCAAATAGAATGGTCCATTTCCTCTTTTCCTCCAATCTCATCCCCACATTCCAGATGAGGTCTTGTCTGGGTTGACTTCCCTCCAATTTTTTCTAGTCAAAGATTTGTTTAGAGTATGATCAATGATTAATAATGACAATAAAAATAATAATCACAAAGTCCAAACTTCATGGAATGAAAACTTTTAAAATTAGAGACCATGAGAGGGATCCTGCCATACCTGAAAATTTCCCTGATCTACAGCTATTCCCAAGGTTTTTAATGAGTCTTCATGAGATTCTAGATTAGAATAATTCTAATTTACAAGTTGAGTCCAATAGCCTCATGGCACGAAAGAAGGCCCAAGATGCTAAAGAGACTTGTCTAAGCTAGTAAGTATCTGAGGCAGCATTTTAACTTAGTTCTTCCTGATTCCAAGTCCAACATTAACCACCATTTAACCTATCCGTCCTGTAAAAGATGAGTTTATATCTCAAACAGGAGAAACAGCATTTGAAATTGGATGATATCATTTTTAAAAAGAAGGTCCAAGATATGGAAGCACCCTATACTAAATGCAAGCCAGTATCTTCTCTACAATTTATAATCTTACAAAATGAAAAAAAAAAATAGAACACTGAGAGACTAAAGGACTTGACTAGGGTGACACAGTCAGTGTCAGAAGTGAGACATGAACTTATGTCTTCTTGACCTTGAGGTCAGATTATTCTATTATGCCATATTGGTCTGTAGAAAAACCTATAAAATAATAATGCTGTCCTCCAGTGGTTTCTATCTGAATCCTAACAGAAAGATGAAAATGAGATAATAATGATATTGATTAGGATGAAAATGTCATTGACATCATATTTTAAGACTTGAAAGTTATTTTACATTATTTCGTTTGATCCTTACAATACTCTATTCACGTAGGTTTTACAGAGTTCATTATGTCTATTTTACAGATTTAAAAAACAGCATTTTAAGTCAATGAAATGACTTGTCCAGAATCACAGACCTATTTTTTTGTGCTGAGATTCAAACCTCCAAGAGCAGCACATTACTGCCTTCTGATATGAACTGATGACTAGCAGCTTGGGGCAAGTCTTTTCAACTTCTTGGGCCTTCTTTTGTACAATGAGGCTATTGGAATCAACTTCTGAATTAGAATTATTCTAATCTAGAATCTCATGAAGACTCTACAGTGGCTAGAGTATTGGGTCTGGAGTCAGGAAGACTCATCTTCCTGAGTTCAAATCTGACCTCAGATACTTACTACCTATGTGATCCTGAGCATATCACTTCATCCTGCTTGACTCAGTTTCCTCACATGTAAAACAAACTAGAGAAGGAAATGGCAAATCACTGCAATATCTTTGCCAAGAAAACCCCAAAGGGGTCATGCAGGGTCAGATGCGATGAACAGTACCCACATTGAATAGGAATGCCAAATAATGACTATTTCTCAGAATCTGGAGTGTCTGCAGCAGTTCCTGAGTATTATTTTAGTCTGCCACACCCCTTACCCTTCCCTTCTTTCTCCTCTTATTTAGATCATTTTACTCTATCTTCAGATGAAGTGACCTTACTGTTTCCAGTCTATACCACTCTATCTCCCTCTTCCTTCTGTTCTTTTGCACACATTGTCTTCCATACCTAGAATCTTTGTACCTCCTCCTTTGTACCTTTTGGAATTCCTCCCTTCCCTCAGTCCACAGCTCAGACATCATGGCCTGCAAGATTACTTTCATCTTTTCCAGCTTTGGGTGTTCCCATGTTCTACTGCTCTCCACCCTCCAAATTACTTTCTCTTTAGGATCTTAGAAATCTAGAAGAGACATCAGAGGTCATCGATATTTATTGATTTATTAGGACCATAAATCTCTATCTGGAAGCAGCTTCAGAAGCTGTTTACTCCAACCTCATTTTATAGATAATAAAACTGAGATCTGTGGAAGTTAGCTATTCTGCTCAAGGTCACAAAGATGGTAAGCGTAAGAGGCAAGGATAGAATGAAAGTCTTCTGAGTCCATAGTGAGGATTTTTACATTGTATCATGCTGTCTTCATAAGTTTTTCATCTATTATCTAAGTATATAATAACCCCCTATTGGTCACTCCCAGGAAAATGTAATCTCCTCAAGGGCTAGAATTTATGTATTTTTGCTTTTCAATCCCTAGTATCTAGTTCAATATCTGGTATAGTATATACTCAGTAAATGCTTGTTGAAATGGATTGAAACATGGAACAAGATTTATGAAGTTCAAAGAGGAGCCATGGGGGTAAAATTGGATTGACCATACCAAAGGTACATTAAGTAGCACCATGGAGATGGTTCTTGCTTAAGTTTCTGATGTTTCTCAGCCTGCCCCAGGACTCTATTCCTGTAACAGACGGTTAACGGTGCCCCCTGCAATGGAAGCTATTTAATTTGGGCAGGATTTCCCTGTGCAAAGATTGGCTTTCTGTACAGAGGGAGCTTATATGCTTTATAAGGTGACCTCCTTGAGGACAGTGACTATCTGCCCCTTGAACTTGTCATTTGGACAACTTTCGGCATTATCGGAAACATGCTCCATATTTGCTACAAATTGTTCAGAATGAAGTTTTTTTTAGATAAAGAGACTTAGCAGAAGAAACTAAAACCACATGGAAACATTTAATAACTCTTATTCTGTCTGCTTTTGGAACTATCCTAAAGATACTTTTCAGTGAGTTCTCATAAGACTATTTTCAGTCATTTTTCGATTATATCTGACTCTTCGTGACCCCATTTGGGGTTTCTTGGCAAAGATACCGGAGTCATTTGCCATTTCCTTCTCCAGCTCATTTAACAGATAAGGAAACTCATGAAAGTAGTTTTAAGTAACTTCCCCAGGGTCACACTGCTAGTAAGCAGCTAAGGAAAGACTTGAACCCACCTGACACTCTATCCATTTTGCCAGCTAGCTGCCCCATAAGACCATTAAACTAGATATTTATTCATTAATTTATTCATTTAGAATTACAGAATTTCAAAGTTGTAAAGAAACCATCTAGTCTAAACCATATCTTGATAAAGAAGTGACCCTGTGATATATCTCAAAAGGGACCAGGAGATTGGAGGTAGATCTTCCAGTACAGAACAATCTCCACTATTAGACAGACAATTCAAGATACTTGCCCTGTTGAGTATAGAGAAGTCTATTAATCCATCACCACATATAGAAAAAAATTAAGTCTCTGATTTATATCTCACTAACTAGTGATTCTAATTAGTCTGATAGTCCAAGTTTGAAATCCTTGGAATATCCTTTTTAATATTTCCATTTGTATTTCAAATTAATATTTTAAATGTTATTCAAATTCAATTTAATTAAAATTAAAATTTTAAATAATAAAATGTTAACATTTCAAATTGTAAATAATGATTGTTCAGAATGTAAGTTCCTTGAAGGTAGGAATTGCTTTTCATTTTGTCTTTGCATCCTCAAGGTCTCACACATAAGAGAAGTGTAACATCTATTGAATCAAACTGAAATTTCTCTTTAAGGTCTTTGAAGAACTTCCTTTACAATAATTTTCTGTGTCTCTTACTTCATTTTAAAAATGAATATGTTGAACTAAGTCTAAAGGTCCTTTACACTTTAACTCTATGACTCTGTGTGTGTCAGTGTGTATGTGATCAAGAACATGCTCCTTAGTCTTGTAGCTCTATCCAAATGAGGAAACTGTGGTTCATCAGTAAAGGTTTTTTTCTCAAAGTAACATGGCTAAGAACTATCTCAGGAGATCTCCCAACTCAGGGCCCACCATTCTTCCTCTATAACACACCGAGTACCAGGAAAGCCCATTTTTTTTGAACAACCATAGAATCAGATATAAAGCAGATGGCATCTTTCTCCCCTTTTTTATTTTCTTTCCTCCTTGCATCAAAGCAAGTAAGACTTCTGCTGCCTTGCCCACAAACATCAAACAGCTCTCCCAGTTTCCTCTGAGGCAGGTTGACAGATTGCCGATCCCTGCCTCATTGATATGCTACTGGCTCGTAAGGACAGTATATCAATCATGAAGGCTTTGGTGAGGTAATTGGGGTCTGAGGAGCAAGCCTGGGAGTAAAGAAGGACAGGAAAGATAGCTCACCTAGGAAGAAGGGGAGAGACAGCCTCCCTCCTCCCAACGAGTCGGGGATCACGGGCCAAGGCTCAACTGGGTTGAACAAATTTAGCAGGGATCTGCAGGGATGACACATTGTTTGAACAAGGAGGGCAAGACAACCTCCAAAGGAAGACAGATGAGAAGGATTGTTTTCATTCCTCTGAATAAGAGATAGGAAGCTCTCCGGCCCATCGGGCTTCTCATCTCAGCTTGCAAAAACAGGCAGGCATCATGCACCGGCACCTAAGACCTCTGGAAGAAGAGATTTTGCTAATGGACCCATCTTTCATCAAATGTACCCATATTATAACAGATACATGAGAACACACTGAGGATCCGAGATTTCTTTTGACATCTCCAATGAAGCTTTCACTGGAGCACCACGGTGTTTATGACAAATGGCAGGCGGGGGCTGCTATGGGTGGGGAGGAGAAAGTTTCTATAGCACTTCACAAACCTTAAAGCACAACAAAGTTTCATCTCTATTATTCAGTCAGTAGACATTTATTGAATACCTACTATGTGTCTTGATTTCAAGAAGCTTATATTTAATTTGGGAGCGGTGATTTGTAGACAGAAATGTATGCAAAATAAACATACAATGCACTGGACCTGTGATTTCAACGGCATTGGAAACTGAGAAGGGAGGGGAGAACTCTTTCTAACGAGGTTCAGATGGCACCTTCTTTGTAGCTCACAGAGATGAGTAAAGTCTCAGAAGTTTATTATTATTCAGTCATTTCAATCAATCAGAAGTCATCTAATCCCACCTGTGTCTGAAAAATATTTTTTTCAATCGCATCTCTGCCAATGGTTCATCCAGCTGTTGCTTGAAGACTTCCAATGAGGAGTCTCATGAGTCCACTATTTGCCAAAGTCAAATCAATTCATTCAAAATTGTGATGTTGTTCAGTTGTTTCATGCCAGATTCTTTGTGTACATATTTGGGGTTTTCTTTTTTTAAATATTTTTGTACATATGAGTGGGTTCTTTTCCCTTTTTTTATTTTTATTTATGTATTTTGCTGAGGCAGTTGGGTTAAGTGACTTGCCCAGTATCACACAGTTAAGTTGGATTTGAACTCAGGTCATTCTGACTTTAGGACTGACACTCTATCCATTGTGCCATCTAGCTGCCCCCATTTGGGATTTTCTTGACAAAGTTTCTGGACTGATTTGCCAATTCCATCTCCAGTTCATTTTACAGATGAAGAAATTAATGCAAACAGGATTAAATGATTTGCTCAAAGTTACACATCTAGGAAGTATCTGAAGCCAGATTTGAACATAGATGAGTCTTTTTGATTTCAGGCCCGGTGCTCTATCCTAGTTCCACCTAGTGACTGTAAGTGATGTTACCTTTTTTAATGTCTCATGTATAATTGCCTTCTTTTCTCTGAAACTGCCACTGCTTTGGTGTAAACCATCATCTCAATCCTGCACTATTGCAATAACTTGCTGGTGGTCTACCAGTCTCAAGCCTCTCTTCTGTCCAGTCCATCCTCTATTTGACTGGGATCTTAAAGCTTGAGTCTGACCTTGTTACCTCCTTATTCAATAAATCCAGTTGCTCCTTTACTACCTTGGGAATCAAATAAAAAGCCTCTGTTTGGCATTCCAAACCCTTCCTAATTTGCTTCCCTCCTCTTTCCAGTCTTCTTACACTTTACACCTCACTCCCATTTACTCTTTGATCCAATAATACTCTAGCTTTCAATTCTAGACATTGTCACTGGCTGCTGCCCTCAAGCCTATGGTGCTCATTTCTCATGACTTTTTTCAAGTCTCCATAAAAAGGGGCTTTCTGCACAAACCCTCTTCTAGTCCTCCCTAATCTTCATGCCTTTTTTCTGAAATTAACCCCATATTTATTCTGCTTATAGTTGTGGGGATTGAGTTGGTTGATGTTGTCTACCCTATTAGATGTGGGATTCTTGAGAACAGGAACTGTTTGTTTGTATTCCCAATCCTCAGTCCAGTATCTGACACATAGTAGGTGCTAAACAAATGTTTATTATCAAAATGACTTGGATTTAAACCTTATTCCACCTTACTCAAAGACCAACTCTCTCCTCCACTTTTTTATTTAGAAATAGAGAACTAATGAAAATAAGGCAATTTTTAGAGGAAAGAACTAGCTACAGGGGCTTAGTTTCAGGTAGGAGGGAAGACTTGAATTGAGTGAGCATCAAAAGACACTAGGGATTCAGTGAGGCAGAGGTGAGGAGGGAGTGCCTGCAGAAATGAGAGGCAGAATATGAGTCAGAGACCCAGCTGAAGAGTTTAACATTTTTTTCCTCCTTGCATAAATGAGAATGAATGTGACTCCTGTGGTTTAGATGAAATTCTGCATATAAAATGATAAAATTATTGGCTCCATAAAAGAAATGACAAGTAGGATGATTTCAGAAAATCCTGGAAAGATTTACATGAGTTGATTAAAGTGAAGTGAGCAGATCCAGAAAAAACATTGCACACAGTAATAGCCATATTTAGGATGAAGAATTGTGAATGACTTAGCTATTCTCAGCAATACAGACAAATCCAAAGGACTGATAATAAAAATGCTATTCACCTCCAGAGAAGGAACTGATGTTGTCTGAATACAGAATGAAGCATCCTATTTTCCTCCCTCCCTTCCTCCTTCCTTCCTCTCTCTCTTCCTTTCTTCTTATCTTCCTTCTTTCCTTCCTCCCTCCCTTCCTATCTTCCTCCCTTTCTCTCTCTTTCTTCCTCCTTCCCTCCCTCCCATCTCTCCCTCTCTCCCTCCCTTCCTTTCTTGTTTCCTCTTTCCCTCCCTCCTTCCTTCCTTCCTTCCTTTCTCTTTCTCTCTCTCTTTCTTTCTCTTCAAGTTTTTTGGTACAAAAATAACTAATACAGAAATTTTTACATGATTACACATGTATAATCTATAGCAGATTGCTTACTGTACCAGGAAGGGGGGAGTAGATGGGAGAGAGGAATATAATTGAGCTCATTTTTTTTAGAAAATCCAATGAACATTAAAAATAGTTTTTACTCATAATTGAGGGAAAATAAAATATCATTGTAACAAGTCTTTTTAAAAAATCTTGGTTTAAATCCCACCTCTGACACAGTCCATGGATAGTGATGAATACATTATATAGCTTTTCTGAACCTTAGTTAAGTTAAGGAACTTAATAGTACCAATTTCACATGGCTGTCCTATGACTCAGATGATAATTCTTTTTTTCTGATTTATTCCTCTCCCCCCCACACACACATACATGGGTGTTTGCATGTTTCCTTACATTGTAAACTTCTTTCAGCAGGGGCTGTTTTTTTTCACCTTCCTTTATATTCTCAAAGCTTAGTATACTGATTGAGGCAAAGTACTGACTGACTTTCTGATGATTAGTTTTCAGATCTGCTCTGGGAAAAGCAGAGTAGGGAGAGCACCCATTCTCTTGAATTACAGGCATATGGTAGGAACAAATAATACAAATGCTTATCGATGGAATATTATTGTTTGGTAAGAAATGATGAAGGAGATAGATTCAGAAAAACCTGAAAAGAATTGTATGAACTGATGCAAAGTGAAATATGTAGAACCAGGAGGATAATTTATACAGCTAAACCTAATGAGTTTTGAAAGACTTAGGAACTCTGATCAGCATGATGGCCATCCATGATTTCAAATGTCTCATAATAAAACTTGCTATCCACTTCCAGGAAGAGAGTTAATGGACTCAGAGTACAGACTGAAGTATATTTTATTTTAATTTTCCCTTCTTTTCTTTATTTCTATCTTCATTTTTAGATATGGCCAATGTGGGAATTTGTTTTGAATGATTTTATATTTTAAAGGGTTTTGCTTCTTTTATTTCAATAGACGGGAAGAGGGAAGCAGAAAATTTAGAACAAAAAATAAAATTAAGTTGAATAATATGTATTTTTTTGGTCCAAAGTCACAGAGCTAATAAGCTTCCAGTATTCAGAATTTGAACCCTGGTTCTCTAAATCCACAAAGAATATTCTTTTCACTGCTCCCTACTGCCTTCCTTCTTGCTACCAATCCAAAATTGTTATGCAAAATTTATAAAAATAGCTGACACAAAGCAATGACCAAACAAAAACCTTTAAATACCAAACCTGTAACACCTTCAGTAAAGGAATACCAGTCTCTTCTGGGTCTTTAGCCATCCCCTTGTGTAGGTAGCATCCAGTCTAGGGCAATCTGGGAGATATACAAAGGACAAAATCTTGGCTTTCAAGGAACACACAAACCATTGAGAAAGACTGTATTTACAAATCCATGAAGACTTAAGGTCATATCAGGATAAATGCCATTTTAAAAGTTATTGCTAGATTCTATTTTTGCATCTCTTTCACTTCCAAATATAGCTTTATTCTCCTCCCCTACCCAGAGAGGGATCTGTTGTAAAGAAGTACAGAGAAAAAGAAATGTGGTTCAGCAAGACTAACCAAATCATCAACTGTACCAGTCAGTGTATGTAAGATACCACACCCATAGTCCTTTCCCTTTGTAAGATTGGGGGCTCTTTTTTCCATCTCTTCTGTCTGATCAGTCTTGGTTATAATTATTCAACAGTCTGATCTTATTTCCATAAACCACTCTAATAGGTATGGGGAGGGAAAGAAAGACACACAAAATCCAAATCAGTTCACACACAGTTCACACACACACACACACACTGCATATGTATACATATATAACAGGATACCTGCTGATAAGGGCTTAATTTTAGAATTAGAACTCGAGCAATATACTTTGCCTGGAATCTTCCCACATGGAATCTCGATGAGTTGGTTTCTGGTCATATAGATTTCAGGAGACCTTTACCCCTTTGGAACATACATAGTTATTATTTTTTCTTGTTTGGCTTGCCATATGGTGGTGAAGCCTTTGTACTGGCTGCTGAGCTAGAACTGAGTATGCAGTACAAAGACAGCAACCTCTGTCTTTGTCTTTCTCTATCTGTTTTTCTCTCTGAGTCTCATTGTGTCTCTCTGACTCTCTTTGTCTTCATCCATCTTTGTCTATTTATTTCTCTTTTCTTTGTCCATTTCTCTGTTTCTATCTCTGTATTTCTGTTTGTCTGTCTCTCTCTTTCTCTCTCTTCCTCTTGCACTAGCTCTGTCTCAGGCTGTCTGGCTGTCTCTTTCTCTCTATCTCTATCTCTTTCTGTTTTTATATATGTATGTGCACAAGCAACTGAATATTTAGATATATTACACACATACCCACAGATACATCTGGAGAGAGAGAGAGAGAGAGAGAGAGAGAGAGAGAGAGAGAGAGAGAGAGAGAGAGAGAGAGAGAGAAAGACAGAGAGAAACAGAGACAGAGAGAGAGAGCTTCTGGCTAGGGGCCAGAAGTGAGTCCTGTTTGTGATGCTTATTGCCTATATAACAAGACAATCTACTCTAAACATGATAAGAGAGGGATCACACGGTCACTATAATCATCCCCTGGTAAATAAGGTAGATTTGAAAGCCTTACAGAATCCTGGAGCGAGAGCTGGAAGGGACCTCGGAAACCGGCCAGACCATCCCTTTTTTTCTCCACTATTTTCATTCATTCATTGCAGCCATAGCCAACTTTTCATAACCTAGTTGGGGTTTCCTTGAGAGAGATACTGGAGTGGTCTGCTGTTTCCTTCTCCAGCTCATTTTGTAGATCAGGAAACTGAGGGAAACAAGGCTAAGTAACTTCTTCATGATCCCATTTGGGATTTTCTTGGCAAAGATACTGGAGTGGCTTGCCATTTCTTCTCCAGCTCATTTTACAGATGAGGAAACTGAGGGAAACAAGATTAAATGACTTCTTCATGACCCCATTTGGGGTTTTCTTGGCAAAGATACTGAAGTAGTTTGCCATTTCCTTCTCCAACTCATTTTATAGATGAGAAAAGTCAGGCAAATGGGATTAAGGGAATCACCCAGGGAGACACAGCTGGTAACTGTTTGAGGCTGGATTTGAATTTAGATCTTCCTGACTCAAGACCTGGTGCTCTATCCATTGCACCATCCAGCTGCCCTCATTTTTACAACAGAGTTGATTGAGATCCATTAAGATCAAGTGACTTCCTCAAGATCACTCAGGTGGCAAATATGTGCAAGCATGGAAGTATATGCGATATTCTCCACCCATAGTCCCCCAGTCTCTGAAAAGAATAGATAAGGAAACATTTTCTCATTTCTTCTCCCAGATCAGATCCTCTGACGCCAGAGCCAATGTCCTTTTGGATATACAACAATCATGCAGGGGGAGCAGTAGACAGGGAGCTAAGGCATAGATGGGGACGTCTGGCTCCCAGCCAGCTGTTCCACATGTCCCTATCTCCTCTCAGAGGTGGGGAGCATCTCACCATTTTCAAGTAGTGCCTTTTAAAACTGTATTTACAGGGTGACAGGGAGAGAAAGCAAAAACCCATCAATTTGTCTCTCTCCCTCTCCCTCCCATCACCTTTTCAATTCCACACCAGCTCAAAATCAATCTCCCTGCTGAGCTCTCAAGAGGATGAAGTTGGCAAGGTAATCACCAATTCCACAATAGACTCGCAAGGACTGACTTGACCGCGGCAGAGGGAGGGGGCTGGTGGAGAGGGAGCCTTGGGAAACTGCCCTTCCAGGTTGGAGATGCTCTGGCCTTTCAAGGACTGTTATTGATTGGTGGTGAGGATGCAGCTTTTCCATCCCCTCTGCCTCCCGTGTATGGAGCCTCCATTGTGGAATGGAGGGAGAAGCTCAGCAGAATATCTACATTGGCCTTCTCCCCCACGGAGTCCAGGAAAGCTTGAGCCAATTCCTATTGGCAGCAAATATATATATTTTTATTGTATTTAGAGCTGGGAAGGTCCAGTACCCTAATTCAAGCTTTAATCAGCTTTCACCTGAACTGGTGCAATCACAAGTCTGCCTCAAGTCTCTTCTATCTTCATTCCCTCTTCCACCATTACAAAACTGATATTCCTAAAATATAGATTTTATCATGTCACTCCCTTGCTCAAGAAACTACAATGGCTCCCTCTTACCTCTACAAAAACCAGTTGTCTGACTTTTAATACCTTTCACAGTGCATCTCCATTCTTACCCTTCAGAATCATTATACATTGCTCCCACTCATGACCTCTATGATTAAGCTACACTGTCATACTTGTTTGTTCCTTGCAAACAACAGTCTCTCTCTTCCATTCTTGGGTCTTTATACTGGCTGCCAACCATGTCTCAAATGCATTCCTTTTTCATCTCTGCCCTCTTAGAATTCCTGGAGTCCTTGAAAATTTATCTCAAATGTCACCCCTTTATTGTGGTTGTTTAGTTGCTTGGTCATATCCAATTCTTCATGACCCCATTTGGGATTTTCTTGCCAAAGATACTGTAGAGATTTGCCATTTTATTCTCCAGCTCGTTTTACATGAGGAAACTGAGGAAAACAGGGTTAAGTAACTTTCCTAAAAGGACACAATTGGAGGCCAGATTTGAACCCAGAAAGAGAAGTATTCTGGACTTCAGATTTGACATTCTATACACTGTGCCACCCAGCTGCCTCTAGTAGTAAAGGGGAGAATTGAAATCAGATCTAGAAAATAAGAAAGAGAGTCATTCTTTCCCACAATGAGAGGATTCAAACCAGTTCCACTTGTTCAGTGATGAAAAGAGCCACCTACACCTAGAAAGAGAATTGTGGGAACTGAATGTGGACCACAACATAGCACTTGCACTCTTTTTATTGTTGTTTCCTTGCATTTTATTTTGCTTTTCATTTTTTTCTGGTTTGATTTGATTTTTCTTGTGCAGCAAGATAATTGTAGAAATATGTGTGCATATATTGGATTTAACATATATCTTTTACCATGTTTAACCTATATTGGACTACTTACCATCTAGGGGAGGAGGTGGGAAAAGGGAGGAAAATTGGAACACAAGATTTTGCAAGGGCTAATGTTGAAGAATTGTCCACGCATGATGTTTTGAAAAGTAAAAATCTCTAATAAAGGGGAAAAAAGAAAAAAAACATCCATGCATCTGTTTTGAAAATAAAAGGCTTTAATAAAAAAAAGAAATATAGGTCACTTTGATTGATGTAGGGGGATACAAAAATAGAAAAATGCTACTGAGAAATAGGAGATAGGTTGTAATAAGTGTGTGGATAAGTGAATGGAAAGTCTAAACCAAGTAATTTAAAGGCAGAAAGAACAATAACAAGGGAATGATAGTGAAGAGGTATCAATGAAGACTTCTTGTGAGAGGTGAGTTCTCTGCTATGCATTGAAGAAAGCTAAAGCTTCTAAAAAGTAAAAGTGAGAAGGGAGAGCATTTCCAACTTTTGAGAAGCAACCTTTGCAAAGGAATGGTGGTGAGGGATGAAATGTTCTAATTTCTCAGGGGTCTGATCTGGATCCAGACGGGAAAATCAGGACACATGATTTTTCTAGGTTGATGTGAAATTAGATATGTCCAGAATTTCAGTTTAGGCCAGAAAAGCTCCAGTCATAAAGACAAGCTTATTTTATGTTTCAGAGGTCAAGGGGATCTTAAGCCTCTTTCAGATTCCTTTTAAATACAATAATTGTGAGTGAGCTAGGGAATGGTACAGGTTGGGTAGAGTTCTTTTCATAATATCTTAGATCTAGAAAGAGGAAGGAACCAAAGGGGTCATCAAGTCACAGGATCACAGAGTTTCAGAGCTGGGAGGGATGTTAGCAACCATTTAATCTGATATATAGTTGAAAAGAATACCTACTATAACAAGCCTGGCAAATGGTCATCTGCTTTCTGTTTTAAGATCTCCAAGGAGGGGAAAATCTATCCCCTCCTGATATTACTCATTCTGCTCTAGGATTATTCAGATTATTAGGAAACTTTCCCTGATATTAAGCCTAAATTTATGCCTTTCCCCCCACCAGAACCCAAGTTTTTTTTTTTTAACAACACTTGATTCTTAGCCTCCAGGATCAAAGAATAAAATTGATTTCTTCATTATCATGACAAATTCTTCAAAGAACTCTCATGTTCCCCTTGGTTTCTTCTTCTCCAGATTAAACAGTTCTACCTTCTCCAACAAAACTTCACATGCATGGATTTCATTCTCTACCCACTCCCTTATCAATGTCCTTCTTAAGCAACGAGACCCAGAAATGAACATCATGTCTGAGGTACATTTCCTCATTTCTTCTCCCTCTTCCACTTCAGTCTTCTCTGTCTTGAGCTTATGTGCTCAGGACACTGCTTTCTACTGGCCCAAACACATTGTGAATTCCTTTACTAATTAAGAGGCAGAATGCTGTAAGGAAAAGAGTATATTCTATTTGGAATCAGAAGACCTGAGTTCAAATCTCATCTCTGGTTTTCATTGCCTATGTGATTCTAGGAAGACCACTTGATCTCTCTTAGACTCGATTTCCTCAATTATAAATCAAGGGGATTGGAATAAATGAACTCTAATGTGACCTCTCCAAAGAATAAAATATCTCAACTATTGTTGAGTGATATTTTAGTCAACATCTCAAAATTTCCCAAGGGGTCAATGACCTAATCATAAGCAACTAATTTTTAATAGTGAAATTTTAGGGACTATCAAAAAGCAGTGAGAGAAGAAATTTTGGGGGGTAATGGTGATCTTATAGTGCCTTTCAAATTATGTCTGAAATATAACCTTAGAGCATCTCTCCTTTTTTAATGTCAGAGGCTTTAAAAATAAATTTTTGTTGACTTTTTTTTTTAGTTTTTATCTCATGTACATTTCAAAATACATCTCTTTTGCTCATAGAACAATCTCTTACAATTAGGAAAAAGAAGTATGTGGGGATGAGACAGAAAAGGACAGTATACCAGAACTAATCAACATGAAAATATTTGACCTTAGATGAAGTATTTCACATACATGATATCCCACCCTCTTCAGAGAAGGTGTATATGTGAAGGAGGGAAATGTACCTTCTCGTATGCCTTCTTTGGAACAAATTCAGTCATTATAATTTCGGTTTTGACTTTTGTTATTGCTGTTGTTGTTCTTACTCCTATTATATAAGTTGTTAGTGTCATTGGGTATAGTGTTTTCCTGATTTTGCTTACTTCACTTTCAGTTTTCCATGCTTCTCTATATTCTGTATAGAGCACCTTCTTGATCATAGGATGACAGATCTTATTCCCCTTTATATATTTTTTTCAACACTTACATTTCCCAACGTATCAAAGAGCAATCCCTTTTAAATAAGAATTTTTAAAAGTAGAGAGAAATACAGACCGAGGGATGGAGGTATTTCACCTGTTGGATTTCACAATGGCCCTTGAGACTGCTGCAACAAGAGAAATGCAGCCAGAGTTAAACATTCAATCCTTTCTAGGTCTAGATCTAGAAGCCTATGAAATAGACCCTCCCATTTTGTGATATAATTATTTATTTTCTGGGAAGGAGGAAACTGAAGGTTAAAAGGGGGAAATATCTTCCAAATAGGGATCCCCATGATATCAGTACTTAGCAAAATGCTTCACAGGGAGCTGGGGCTCAATCAGTGCTCACTGAAACTTAATTGACCTGTAGTGTCCATCTCTGCATTGTAATAAGGCCCAAAGAAGCTAATTGATTCATTCCACAAATACTTCTTAAGTACTGAATATGTGTCAGGTCCAGAACTAGGCACTGTAGATAAAAAAAAAAGGCAAGGGACCATCCCTGCCCTAAAAGGTGGGTTATTTTGTCTTTGTTATATTTCTAATGCCTATAATGGTTTCTGGGATGGGGTAGGTACTTATAATGATTGTTGACTGAACTCATGGACAGCTGAGCAACGTCTGCCCCTGTCATCTCCCAGAGATCCCATGGTTTCTTGCTATAATTTTACTGAGACTTAATGGGTATTCCCATTAGCTGGAAAAGAATGGGACAGCCTGAAGAGTCACAGATCCATGTCAGGAACAGCATAATTACAACCAAGTAAAACATTTTTACCTTCCATTAGGGCCTCTTAATGGAAGCATCTGTTAATGACAGTATCATCTCTCGGTTAGGCTGAGTCCAAACCATCAAAGGTTTCCTTCAGGAAAACTTCCTGTTGAGATTCCCTGCTTTGGTCCAATGAACTTCTGTCTTATGTAGAAGGATAAAGCAGAACTCTTTGGAATCTCATTTTCTCCATACTAGTACACTTGCCTGTGGCTACACTTCTTTTCCAACCCAAATTTTTCCCTCTCTCCCTCTTTTCCTCCTTCCCTCTCTCCCTTTCTTTCTCCCTCCCTCTGTCTTTTTCTTTCTTCCTTTCTTCCTTCTTCCCTTCCCTCCCTCCCTCTCTCCCTTCTTCTTTCCTTCTTTCTTTCTTTCTTTTCTTTTCTTTCTTTCTTTCTTTCTTTCTTTCTTTCTTTCTTTCTTTCTTTCTTTCTTTTCTTTTCTTTCTTTCTCTCTTTCTTTCTAAATATTCTTTCTTTTATTTTAAAACCAATTAGCTATTTATTTTCCCCCAGTTACAAATAAAAAATTAACATTTGTTTTTAAAATGTTGACTTCTATTCTACACTTGCTGCTACCATACCTCTTTTCCAACCCAAATTTTACCCTCCCACTTTTTCTCCCTTCATCTCTTTCTTCCTCCTTCCCTCACTCTTTGTCCTTTCCTTTCCTTTCCTTTTTCCTTTTATTTCCTTTCCTTCTTTCCTCTTTTCTTGTTTCCTTCCTTCCTTCACGACTCCCTTTTATCTTTCTCCCTTCCATTTTTATTTCTCTTTATTTCTTCTTTCTTCTTCCCTTTTTCCTTTCTCCCTTCCTTTCTTCTTTCCTCCATCTCTTTCTTTCCTCCTTTTCATTTTTCTTTTCTTTTTGCCTTCCTTTTGCCTTCTATTTTCTTTCATTTCTTTTGCTCTTCTTTCTTTCCTTTCTCCCTTCCTTCTTTTAATAATTCCCAGGTGAACATCAATTATTGTTTAATGATCACTTCGCTCTCAAATTACTATGTATTGCCTTATCTATTTCTAATTTTTATCCCCTTCTAGTATAATATCAACTCTTTCAGGGCAGGAGTAATTACAATCCAACCTTACAATCTTACTCTCTCTGATTAAACTTGAAGCCACTCAGGAGTAGAGCCTGTGTTTTCTATTGTTCTTGTATCATTCACAGAGTGTTAAATAATTTGGGGTTTTCACCAAAGACTTGAATTGAATTCTGACTTTCAATAGAAGATGATCAAGGGGAAGAAACAGGTGCTGTTATTTTTAGTTCTCATCTCAGACAATGATAATAATCAATATTGTATTTTTATGTTAGCTTTAATATTTGCAAAGCCTTTTCTATATCATATTTAACTTTGTGTATATAATGACCATGATGAAAATGCTATTATTATCTTCCTTTGACATGTGAAGAAACTGAGAGATTTTACTACTTGCCCAAGGTAACAGAGTCAGTAAGTCTCTGATTTTACTGGCTCCAAACTCATTACTTTCACTAAGACACCTAGGTACCTATGTTCAAGCCACTTTCACTGGATTTATATCCAGTAAATACAAATTTAGTACTTATCTGCATAGAGATAATGTTTAAAACCATGGGTATTGATGGAGACATGGAAGGTTTTCGGAGCTTTGATGTAGGAAAGAAAAAGTGATCTCTATGGAGACTTCTACTTTAAAAAAATAAAGAATGGGAAGATTGATGGAGGAAGGAAGGAAAGAAGAAAGGAAGGAAAAAAGTAGGAGGTGAAATTTGATGGAAGAAGGAAGGAAAAAAAGGAAGGAGAAAAGTAGGAGATGAAATTATCTGCTAAGAGAAGATTTACAGGTAATTCAAAGGTCTAGGAGAGACATGAGACTGAAATTATTGCTAACAGGAGTGGGACAGGAAGAATAACAGACTAACCCACCAAGGAAAGACCCTATTGAGGTTAGAGAACAGGAATGTTTAATGGATGCACTTCTACTTCCTTCTTCAAGGAAGACGTCCCCCTTAATTGAAAATTAATGGACAGGAACAGAAAAAAGACAAGAGCCAAGGAAGTCAAAGAAGTCAAAGGTGGAGGACAGTGAATAACTAACTTATTTAAGTGTAAGGTCAAGACTTTGCAGTCAGTGAAATCAGTAAATAAAGATGATGAATTAGGAAACTAGGAGAAATTTTTTTTTTGGTTTTTTAAATAGTATTTTATTTTACCAAATATATATAAAGATAGTTTTCAGAATTCACCTTTGCAAAACCCCGTGGTCCAAATCCCCCCCCCCCCAAGAAAGCAAGCAATCTGATATAGGTTTAACATGTGCAGTTCTTCTAAACATATTTCCATTTTCCTCATACTCTGCAAGAAAAATCAGTTCAAAGGGGAAAAAAAAACATAAGAAAGGAAAAAAGCAAACAAACAACAAAAAAGATGAAAATACTATGCTTTGATCACATTCAGTCTCCATGGTTCTCTCTCTGGATGAGGATGGAACTTTCATAATAAGTCCATTGGAACTGCATAGAAAAATAATTAATCAATAGGCAGTTATTAAGTGATTATGAGGTTCTAGACACCGTTAGGTGTTAGAACAGGATGGTAAGTTCATGATGAGGTTTAAGAATAGGTTTACAAGGGTACAAGGATATTTCTTTTCTTTTTCAGTGGGGGTGGTGGTAAATAGAGAAATCAACTTCTGTTAATATTTTTTAAATGTATATAACAAGAATGGGACAAAGACTTAGATGGAAGAATGGGAAATTGTAGTTGAATTGCAAGGGAATTTAATATTTCAAGATCATAAATAAAAAATAGTTTTAGGTGACTCTGAGGTATCAGTGATACAACAAAGTCAGGTGCATGGCCAAGATATAGTGAAAGTATAGACCATAAAAGTAGAGGATATTAGTAAACTTGGAAACCAGGATGTTTACAGGAACATCAGTTTGAATATTGAATTTCCCAAACATAAGTTAAAGAGATTGTATTAGAGGGGAATGTTGTGAACCAGGGACTGGAGTTCTTGATAAACCAGGATGAGGGACCTAGAGGCTAAGCAGAGAAGCTGGGCACAGTGGATAGAGCATGGTTCTGAAATCAGGAGGACCAGAGTTCAAATTTGGTCTCAGACACTTAACACTTCCTAGCTGTGTGACCCTGGGCAACTCACTTCATCCCAATTGTGAAAGAAAGAAAGAAAGAAAGAAAGAAAGAAAGAAAGAAAGAAAGAAAGAAAGAAAGAAAGAAAGAAAGAAAGAAAAGAGAGAGAGAGAAGAAAAGAGAGAAAAAGAGAAAGAGAGAAGAAAGAAAGAAAGAAAAGAAAGAAAGAAAGAAAGAAAGAAAGAAAGAAAGAAAAAGAGAGAAAGAGAGAAGAAAGAAAGAAAGAAAGAAAGAAAAGAGAGAAGAAAGAAAGAAAGAAAGAAAGAAAGAAAGAAAGAAAGAAAGAAAGAAAGAAAGAAAGAAAGAAAGAAAGAAAGATTGTTGAGCTATCAAGGCAAAAAAAAAAAAAAAAAGGTCTGGATGTGCCAGTAGGGATTTATTCTTTCTCCTCAATCTCTTTTACCAGATCTTCATGCTTATCATAAGCTCTAGAAATAAGTGGACCTCATGCTTCTGCCTTGGATTCTCTTTTCTCATTTCCCTTTTAGTCTCACTTGATGATCTAATCATTCCTATGGATTCAAAGTAGGAGATGAAATTATCTGATGGAAGAGAGAGACAGAGGCACACACAGAGAGACAGAGACAGAAAGAAACAGAAATACACAGAGAGAAACAGAGATGGAGAGAGAAGCAAAGAGAGAGAGACAGAGACAGAGAGATAAAAAGAAACAGAAAAACAGAAAGAGAGATGGATAGAAAGAGATAGACCAATAGATAGAATGCAAGACAAATAGAATGTGAGAGAGAGAGAGAGAGACAGAGAGACAGAGAGACAGAGAGACAGAAAGAAATAGAGACAGAGAGACAGATAGCCAAGTTATCTACATGTTTATTTATGTATTATCTCCCTCATTAGTATGGAAGCTCCTTGAGGGCATGGCATTTGTATAATCTTCCTTTTCCTTGTATTTTCTGGGACTGGGGAACACAGAGATAAAACTATAATAGACTATGGGCGAACTCTAAGACTGTCAACAAGCATTTATTAAGCACTTACCTTGTGGTAGGCACTATGCTAAGTGCTGAGAATATAAATACAAGCAAAAAGAAAAACTTCACTCAAGAAAATTACATTCTAATGCAGAAAAACATATAAATGGACATTTTAAAAGTATGTGTGGATGTGGAGTATAGGAAAGATATTAAAGGTATCTAACCCTGCTTGGGGCCATGGTCCACAAATTCAAAGAGCAATCTGATTAGAAATCAGGATATAACTGCCTGCATAGCCTTCTTAAGATAGAGGTTCTGGGAAGAACCATCCAATCAAGGGAGAAGCCAATCAGAGGGGCAGAAGGTATTTTGGGGTTGTGGGCTCGAGTGATCCTCCATAAAGAAGAGATCTTTACTATCTGTGTGTGACCGCAAGCAAGTCACTTGCCATTCTCCGCCTCCATTTCTTTTCTTCTTCTTCTTCTTCTTCTTCTTCTTCTTCTTCTTCTTCTTCTTCTTCTCTTCTTCTTCTTCTTCTTCTTCTTTTTTTTTTTTTTTTTTTTTTTTTGCTAAGACAATTGGTGTTAAGTGACTTGCCCAGGGTCACACAACAAGGAAGTATCTGAGGTCAGATTTGAACTCGGGTCCTCCTGACTTTAGGGCTGGTGTCTACCTCCATTTCTTTATTTGTAAAGTGGGAGCAATAACAGAAGACTTTAATGAGATCACACATGTAAAGTCTATTACTAATTTTCAAGTACTATTTGGAAGCTAACTATCATCATCGTTTCTATCATGGCATCAGCATAGAATAATAGCTTCTTAAATTGTGGGTTGAGACCCCATATAGGGTCACATCACTGACTGTAGGGGTTAGGAACTATAATTTATTATCAGTAAATGTTTGATTTATATACCTATTTTATATACTTATATACCCAGGGCCCTATAAAATTTCTCTATCCAAAAGGGGTCATGGATGGACGAAGTTTAGGAAAGGAAAGTTAAGGACCTGACATCAAGTCAGGATTAGGATATACAGTGGCTAGGTGACCAGGATAATCCCTTGATCTCTTAGTGATTCGAGGTTTAAGTATCCACTTTGTGGGCTTTGTCTGTTTTGGGGGACAGCACTTTCTCACTGAGACTTCCTTCGGTCTCCCCTAAGAACAACACTCCCAGAAGCAGCAGCCTGGTTGACTGCTTCCCAAAGGGCTTTCCCTAGAACGAGCCCCTCCCTGTTCCTTTTCTCTGGGATGGCTCACTCCCCATCCCTGTCTCCTGCACCCCGCCCCCAGCTGTGGAGGGGCTGGCTCAGGAAGCCGCCTCCATCACACAAAACTCTTGCTGATGGCATTGATCACTGGCTCCTATTGATCTCCTGTCACAGCTGGCAGGCGATGTCTCTGCCCACTGATAACACTGCTTCTTCAGCATCCCAAGTCGCTTCTCATACAGTTGTGTGATAGCATCTCGCTCTCTCCTCCCCTGTTGTCAATAGAGACAGGATTCTAGGTGAGGTTTTTCTGGGACCACGGGATTTTGAATTGAGTTCTTAAAGGGCAGCGAGTCCGATCCTCTCATTTAACAGATGAGTCTAATGGCGCACAGAGAAATTAAATAACTTGTCCAAAGTCACTCACTAGTGAGTATCGGAGGCGGGATTTGAATCGATTGTTTCCTTATTCCAAGGTCCATTGTACCTGCCTGATTCAAACTTTTCATTTGATAAATAAGTAAAATGAGGCTCAGAAAAGATCCTATCTCTATCTATAAGGAAACTGAGACTTAGAAAGATGAAGTCCCAGAAGTCCTTTCAGAAGTGGAATTTGAATCCAGGCTCTGACATTAGAGAGAAAGCCCTTTCCACTGCTAGCTAGATAGTGTAGTGGATAAGAGTATTGGGCTTAGTATCAGGATGACTTGAATTCAAATCTAGCCTCAGATACTTACTAGCTTGATGGCTCTGAGCGAATTGCTATTTGCCTCAGTTTCCCCAACTGTAAAATGGGAACAATGGATAGAGCACTGGGCTTGGTATCAGGATGACCTGAATTCAAATCTAGACTCAGATACTTATTAGCTGTGAAATCTCAGTTTCCTCAACTGTGAAATAGGAATAATGGCATCTATTTTCTGGTTTTGTCCCAAAGATGAAATGAGATATTGCCCGGAGCATAGTAGGCTCTTAATAAATGCTCATTCCCTATCACCTTAATTCCAGAGAATAAGTGTCTTTGGCCAAAGTCACCCAACAAGTACATGATGGAACTGGGATTTGAACCCAAGCCACAGGACTCCTGGTGGTCCGGCATCAGGCTCACTCAGTAAACTAGCAGACAAAGATAATGGCAGTGATCGAAGGCCAGTGAGCAGAAAATTGGGGTAGGTGGAGAAACATGACCTCACCTGGGTTGGCAGGGAGCTGTGAATAAATGTGTGCCAGCTGGGACTTCCCTTTAGGAATCTGTGTACCATCAGTGCCAACCAGGGCATCAGCCGTTAACCTATAAACGTGGCGTATTTTAGGAGAACAGGGCTCCACAGACCCATTTCTGCCACCTCCAGGCATCCTCTCCCCTCAACCCTTCTCCCTCTCCCCTTCTCTGGCCCACTTTCCTCTTACTCAACATTTCTTTCCTCTTCTTTCTCTCATTAGTTTGTCCCCATCTCTCTTCTAGCAACACAGACTTTGCTCTCTTCACCAGCAAGCCCAGTTTCTAGCTACACACTCAAACTGCAAGCGTTCTTTTGATCTTTACCCCCGGACCATGGCTACTTAGTTTAGATTATAAACCCCCTGAGTCAAGGGGCATCATTCAGCTGTGATCAATAAGCACTTATTTGTTTACTTTTTGCTTCATAAAAAAAATTCTCCCTGGTAACCTAGTGTTTGACAAACCCAAAGACCCCAGATTTTGGAATAAAAACTCATTATTTGACAAAAAGTGCTGGGAAAATTGGAAATTAGCATGGCAGAAACTAGACATTGACCCATACCTAACCCCTTGAACTAAGATAAGGTTGAAATGGGTTCATGAGTTAGACATAAAGAGTGATATTATAAGCAGATTCGAAGAACAAAGGACAGTTGACCTCTCAGATCTGTGAAGGAAAGAATTTGTGGCCAAAGAAGAACTTGAGGGCATTATAGAATGCAAAATGGACAATTTTGATTATATTAAGTCAAAAAGTTTTTGTACAAACAAAACTAATGCAGACAAAATTAGAAGGGAAGCAATAAACTGGGCAAAAATTACATTCAAGCGTTCTGATAAAGGCCTCATTTCTAAAATATATAGAGAATTGACTTAAATTTATAAGAATTCAAACCATTCTCCAATTGGTAAATGGTCAAAGGATATGAACGGACAATTTTCAGATGAAGAAATTAAAACCATTTCTAGTCATATGAAAAGGGGCTCTAAATCATTATTGATCAAAGAAATGCAAATTAAGATAACTCTGAGATACCATTACACACCTCTCAGATTGGCTAAGATGACAGGAAAAGATAATGACAGATGGAGGGGATGTGGGAAAACTGGGACACTGATACATTGTTGGTGGAATTGTGAACAGATTCAACCATTCTAGAGGCTAATTTAGAATTATGCCCAAGAGTTATCAAACTATGCATCCTTTTTGAACCAGCAGTTTTTCTATTGGGCCTATATCCCAAAGAGATCTTAAAGGGGGGAAAGGGATTCACATGTGCAAAAATGTGTATGCCAGCTCTCTTTGTAGTGGCAAGAAACTGGAAACTGAGTGGATGCCCATCAGCTGGAGAATGCCTGAATAAATTGTGGTTATGAATATTATGGAATATTATTGTTCTGTAAGAAATGACCAGCAGGATGATTTCAGAACGGTCTTATGTGAACTGATGCTGAGTGAAGTTAGCAAAATGTTGAAAATTGTTCATGTATAGATTTTGAAAATAAAAAGCTATAATTAAAAAAGAAAGAAAGAAAAATATTATCTCATATCACTTTCATAAGATCATGGTTCTAGAGCAGAAATGGATTGCAGACATTACCTTGTCAGTCACTTATTCATTTTAAAGAAGACTAACCATGGGCCTATACTGATTAAATAATTTATCCACGATCACATAGATGGTAAGTGGCAAAGACAGGATTTGAACCCACGTTCTTAAATTACTGAATCCAAGTTCAGTAGCTTTTGTTCTAATGTGACTTACTTGGTGAGGAAGGTGGGGGAAGGGGAAATGTTCAGAAATGAAGAGTTGAGTGAGTCAGTCTTCTTAGACATTACTTCATATACATTGTTCCTTTCCTCCTTCTCTCCCTTCCTCCCTTCCCACTCTCCCTCTTTCACTTCTTTCTTTCTCCCTCCATTCCTCCCTGCCTTTCCCTCCCTCCCTCCATTCCTTCCTTCCTTCCTTTTCTCCCTCCTTCTCTTCCTTCCTTCTTTTCTTCTTTCTTTTCCTTCCTCCCTCCCTCTCTCTCCTCCCCTTCTTTCCTTCTTCCTTTCCCCTTCTTTTCTTCATTTCTCTCTCCTTTCTTTACTTCCTCCCTCCCTCATTCTTTCCTGACCTAGGTTCGGATCCTGCTTCAGACCCTTAATTAGCAGTGTGATCTTGAGCAAGTGACTTAATCTTTCTGCTTCAGTTTCTGGTATCCACAAATAAATAAAGGTCTTCTTTCCTTCCTTCGGTTGCCCCAAGCAGTTCTTTTAAGTGGTAATTGCAAAAAAGGTACTTGGCTTACATGCACTGATAAAGAGACTTTCCTCACCAGGTATTTCAAAGCAGTGAAATCTCAAGTCCAATCCCTATCTGTACTGAGTAGGATTTCCTCTCCCAGATAGCAGATTCACTCTAAAGTCAGCCTTATCAAGAAAGGAGAGACAGACAGACAGACAGACAGACACACACACACACACACACACACACACACACACACAGAGAGAGAGAGAGAGAGAGAGAGAGAGAGAGAGAGAGAGGAGAGAGAGAGAGAGAGAGAGAAACAGAGGGGGGGAGGGGAGAGAGAGACAGAGAGACAGAGAGAGACAGAGAGAGAGAGAGACAGAGAGAAAAAGGGAGGAAGGGAGGAAGAAGGAAGGAAGGAAGGAAGGAAGGAAGGAAGGAAGGAAGGAAGGAAGGAAGGAAGGAAGGAAGGAAGGAAGGAAGGAAGGAAGGAAGGAAGGAAGGAAGGAAGGAAGGAAGGAAGGAAGGAAGGAAAAAAACAAAGAAAATGACCACTGGTAGGAATATTTTACCATCTGGACAAGTAGGTGGGGAAGGACCTTCTTTGCTCTGGTGGGTCAGTGTTCTGCCTCGCAGCTCATCTTCCCTCCCCACCCTGTAAAATGACCTAGTTTACAGCACTGCTTACCTAAGGAAGATGGGAAACCAACAATTTAACTCTCCCCTCCCCCTCCAACATCCTCCTCCTCCTTCCCCAAAGCCACAGGCCCCCACCTCCTCCCCCACCTGATCCCCCAAACAGGTGCTAGCCTAATAGAATTGTAGAATATTCAGGCAGAAAGGGGCCTTGGAGACCATCCAACCCAACTCCCTCATTTGACAGATGATACCACGGGAAAGAAAGGAGGCAGACATGAAGCCGTGGCTCATTACCCAAGCCTAATGTCTCCAAGCACAGTCTCGGAGGAGAAGGCTCATTCGGCAGTCACACAGAGAAGCGGACCAGAATGTCTGGGCTGGCGAGGGCACCTCCATCCTCCCAGGCACCGGGGGCTGGGGCCAATCCTGACCCTGCCCTTCCCTCCTCCTCTCACCCCCGCAGTCAGGCCTGGAACCTCCCTGTTTCTGCTCCCTTGGCCTCATTCCCTCAGCCCCCAGGTCCTCGTCACCTGTTGCCAGGACTAGTGAAATAGCCTCCTGCTTGGATGCCCTCCTTGTAGTCTTTGGGCCGATCTGACCCATCCTCATGGAGCCAGCAAACCAGTGCCCCTTAAGCTTTGGTCTGCTGGAGCTCCCCCACTCAAAGTCACTCTCTGGGGGTGGGAGATTCTGCCAGACATTGGAGATCCTTCACCCCCTGGCTCCGGCCTCCTATCCAGCCCAGTTTCCCATCATGCCCTTCTTGCATTCCCTGTTGCAGCTCGACTGGACTACTGGCTGGTCAAACTTATTCCTCCACCCCCCCACATCTCTGCCTGGGAATCAGCTCCCTCCTCATCTTCGCTTCTCAGGAAATCTGACTCCTTTTAAGGCTTCTCCTTCATGAAGCCTTCCCTGATTTCCCCAGTTTTTACTTCTCTATTCTATTTTCTTAATTTGTATACATATTCAGTCTCCATCTACCCCCACCACAGTGAATTATAAGCACCTCAAAGTATTATGATGTTTTTAGCTCCAGAGTCTAGTATACAATAGAGGCAGCTGGGTAGTACAGGAGTTCAAATCTGTCTCAGGCACTTGGTCACTTCACTTTTGTTTGTCTCGATTTTCTCATCTGTAAAATGGGGATAATAATCACATCTCCCTTCTAGGGATGTTGAAAATCAACTAAAAATAATATTTGTAAATAGCTTTGCTATTATGATCTAGTAGGAGCTTATACATGTGCATTGAATCTAATTTTTATTCAATCCTGATGACTGAGCTCAGTGTTGGTTAGTGCTCTACATGGGTAATGACAGGCCCTGACATGAAAATCTCTCCGAGCCTGCCTAGTATTGCCACTATTAATTATTCTATTGAATGAAGACTTCCAGATACTCTTTGAAATTAAATAATTCTCTTAACACTTCCTAGCTATGTGATCCTGGGCAAGTCACTTAACCCCAATTGCCTCAGCTAAATAAATAATTAAATAATTAGCCAGATAAACGCATAATTAATTAAATGAATGAATAACTAAATAAATAAGTGAATGGGTGAATTAATGAATAAATGAATTAATGGATGGATGGATGGATAGATAGATAGATAGATAGATAGATAATTCTCTGGAAAAGGAGGTAGTATACTACTTACACCATAGCCAGATATGGGGTAGTAGAGGGTTCACTAGATTTGGAATCAAAGTACAGGGATTTCAGTCCTGTCTCTACTACTTCCACCTGTATCAGCGTGGACAAATAGCCCCTTTGAGGCTGAGTTTCCTCTTCCAGCTTAAACTAAATATTTGAGGTCCCAAATAATGACCTCTATGGTCCCTTCCAAGTTTATTTCTATAATCCTAGGGCGTTTTGATCCTTTTAGATCTAAATACTATATATGTACCTAGGACATTGTATTATATTAATGTTAGATATTATTATTATCGTTATCAATAATAGTAATTAGTAATAATAACTAACTTTTTATGGTGTTTCAAAGTTTGCAAAACACTTTACAAAAACCATCTCATTTTCTCCTCACAATATCCTTGGGAGATAGGTGATATCGTGATCCCATTTTATAGATAATGAAGCTGAGACAGACAGATTAAGTGACTTGCTCAAGTCCACACTGCTAATAAGAGTCTGAGGCAGTATCTGACCGTAGTCTTCCTCGATCCAGGTCCATTTATTTATCTACTGCACCATTTGAATGGCTCTTAATTAGCATTTACCTTCTAGGGTTGTTGTAAGATTAAAAGGAGATGATATTAGTAAAACATTTTATTGTATGAATGCTAGCTAGTTGTCATTGTAATAGTATGGAAAGAGCCAAGTAAGGTCTGAATATAAGAAAAGAGAATGCTAAAATTTATGTAGAATAATGTCTAGGATATAACAGGGGGTGCTTTTTTGGTTCATAATCACCTCTAGAAAGGTGACTCCAAGGTTTATAGATCCAGCCTCAGTTTCTATCCTGGAGGAGGGATGATGTATAACAGGGGTAGAAAGAAAATCACTGAGGCAGCTAATTGGACTTTCTATTGGAGAGAAGAAAAACTTGAGGCAGACAAATTTCTTAGGAGGCTCTCATCTAGTAAGAGATGATGAGGCAATGAACTAGGGCACTTCCTGTGGAGAACAGAGGGAAGGAGACGTTCAGGAGGGATATTATAAATGTAGAAATGACAAGATTTACCAGTGGTTTGGATCTGTGGATTGAATAAGAGTGAGACGTCCAGGATCACACTGAGGGTTCAAGTCTGGGTTACTGGACGGTGGTGGGCTAATTATAACAGGAAAGTTCAGAAGCAGGGAGGATTTTGTGGAAAAGGTAATGACGTGGACATGCTGAGTTTGAGATGCGTATGGGACGAATGGTTCAAGATGGCCAAGAGGTCATTGAAGATGTGGTAGCTTGAAATGGAGGCTGAATTGATTGAACTGGGCTGGATTGAATTGGGTCACCAGATCTTTTAGAGAAGAAATAAGTAGAGAACTAAAAGAAATCCCCAGGATATAGAGTGCTATGGATGGTACCAGGTCAGTAAACTTCGGGAGCTTCAGTGCAGGAGAAATTTGAGATAAATGCCAAATGACTAGTAAGTGCCCACAGGGGCTTTGTGTTTACAGAGATCAGAATGAGCTGTGGTGGTCAGGAAAGAGCTTGCATTTATGTGAAGTTTTTATTTTTCTAATTTTTCATCCTTGAAACCATACTTGGAGCTAAATAGAACCACAAGAAGCAGAGACGTTAACATGAGTATTAATGAATGTCATTTACATTGTCCCTTAGAATTCAATTAATTATCTTATCGGAGCCTTAAAATAGCCCTGTGAAACTGGCATTGTAAGTATGACTATTCCCAATCTATTGATAAGCAAACTGAGAACCAGAGATTGAGTTGCTTGCAAAGGATCAAAAGTCAGTCTTTAAAAGAACTTGACTATTTGATGAGATAAAAATAGTATCAAAGGCAGGTTTTGAATCCAGGTCTTCCTGACTGCTAGTCCAAAAGCCTGTCCACCATTTCTATTTAATGGTAGTCCTGGGACTAGAATCATTAAATGAGATAATATGTATAAAGTATTTAGCACACAATTATTTGGTACAGTGAATAGAACACTGGTCCTGAAGTGAAGAAGACTCTGCTTCACAAGTTCAAATTCAGTTTCGGAAGTTTATTTGAATATAACTTTGGGCATATCACTTTATTCTGTTTGCCTCAGTTTCCTCATCTGTAAAATAAATTGGAAAAGGGAATAATAAACCACTTCAATATCTTTGTCAAGAAAACTTCAAAGCATGCTCTAAATCACTATTGTCTAAGTCTGAGGTACCACTTCACACCTCACAGATTGGCTAAGATGACCAGAAAAGATAATGATAAATGTTGGAGGGGATGTGGGAAAACTGGGACTCTAACGCATTATTGGTGGAGTTGTGAAGTGATTCAACCATTCTGGAGAATAATCTGGAACTGTGCCCAAAGGGCCATCAAACTGTGCACACCCTTTGACCTAGCAATGTCACTACTGGGTCTGTATCCCAAGGAAATCATAAAGGAAGGGAAAGGACCCACATGTGCAAAGATGTTTATAGTAGCTCTTTTTGTGATAGCAAAAAATTTGGAAAATACGTAGCTGCCCATCAATTGGCAACTGCCTGAACAAGTTGTGTATATGAAAGTATTGGAATATTATTGTTCTATACAAATGATGAACAAGCTGATTTTAGAAAGGCCTGGAAAGATTTACATGAACTGATGCTGAGTCAAACAAGTAGAACCAGGAATAAATTGTATACAGCAACAGCAAGATTGCGTGATGATCAATTATGAAAGACTTGGTCCTTCTCAGTGGTTCAGTCATCCAAGGCAATCTCAATAGACTCAGGACAGGAAATGCCATCTGCATGCAGTAAAAGAACTAAGGAGACTGAATGTAAATCAACACATGGTATGTTCATTTCTTTTTTCTGTTTTTTTATCTCTCCCATAGTTTTTCCCTTTTGCTCTGATTTTTCTCTCCCCACATGATTTATGAAACAATGTATTAAAAATAAATAAATTTATTAGGAAACAAAAAGAAGACTCCAAACAGGGTCACAGAGACTTGGACATGTCTGAAATGACTGAAGAACAGGTTGCTATATAAATACTTATTTTTATTACTGTCTTGTTAAGAAGGAAGCATAAAATGGTGGAAAGAACATTGGGTTCAGAATTAGTGGAAGTTACTGAGCATTATTAGCCTGAAGGAGAGAAAACTATTGAATATTTGAATGATTGCTATGGGGAAAAATTAAACTTGATCTATATGGGGGGGAGATGGAAGTAAGGGAGGGGAATTTGTGGAGAGGCAGACTTTGAGTCCTTGAGAGGAAAGACGTCCCAACAATGAGTGGTACCCAAAAGGAGAATAGGCTTTCCTGGGGAAATAGTAGATTTCCTCACTGATGGTCTGCTGGAAGATTCTGGCTGGCCACTTGCCAAGAGTCACATAAGGGATCTTTGTTTAGATGTGTCTCTGAGGCTCTTTCCAACACTGAAATTCCATATATATCCACGGGAAGAAAATCCTTTAGTTTCCTCCAAAAAAAATCACCTTATTATGGAAGGATGTAGTAGATGGGATTCCATTTTAGATCCAATGTAGATTCGAATGGGCAGTGAACTGGCAAAGCAGTTAGAATATAAAGTCTAAGAATCAGAAGGATGTAAGTTCAAATTCTGCTTCAGATGCTTATTAAGCTGTGTGACCCCTCTTGCCTCAGTTTCTTCATCTGTAAAATGAGCTGGAGAAGGAAATGGCAAAGCACTCCAGCATCTTTGCTAAGAAAATCCTAAACAGGGTCAGAAAGAGTCAAACCCAACTGAAAATAACTGAACAATAACAATAATGAAATAGGACTCTCCCAACTCTGAATTCCCATATAAACACGGAGACCTCTATGCTCACCGCTCAGTGGATTGAATGCCACTGACTGGATTTGTGTAATTCCCAGGTTCCAATCTCACCTTTGATAGTAGTTGTGTGACACAGGCAAATTACTTAACCCCTCTGAGACACATAAAATGGTTTAGATGGTTTCTAAGGTACCTCCCTAACTCTCTCATCTCACGATCCCATGTATTTACTGCTGTTAGTTTCCTAATCAAAGTATATATTGTTTTTGACTTGAACTCCTGAACTAGATAATGGGACTAAATGGTCACCAAATTTTCCAGATGTAAAATCCTGTAATCCAGGTTCTAACATGTTCTCTCTGTGTGCTCATAGGTAGCCATTTAAATAAAAATAGGCAGCCATTAAAATCCTGTAATCCAGCTTCTAACATGTTCTCTTTGTGTGCTCATAAGCAGCCATTTAACTACCCTTTGCCTCAGTTTCCTTCTTTTAAAAAATAGAAGTGATATTTTCCTTACTTCCCTCAGAGTCGTAAAAACAGCTCTAAAGCCTTAAAACTCATGAGATATGATTTCCTTTGCACAATCCAGGCTCTTTCTTCGATGACTGACTTTTTTTAATATCAGATTTTACCCAAACATATACACCTGACCCCCAGGTAACAAAATGTGCTTCAAAATGGAAATGGGAGGAGGGGAGAAGAGGCCCATATGCAAGAAAGTTGTGTTTGGGAGCTGGTTTTTTTGCTTTTCTTTCTTTCTTTCTCCTAATGCCTGAAAGCAAAGAGAGATTATTGAGTACAATGAATTGTCCAAACTGTCAGCACTTTGAAAGTGTGGGGAGTAAACAGATGCTGGCCAGGCCTCCATGCTCATTAACGCAGAGAAAGGATTCATTTCCTATGCATGATTAACTCCCAGTCGCCCCATGATTTACACAGCAGATGATCAGAAGAGAATTAATTATACCACAAACAGAGGCTCTGTTCTCAGCCATACTGGGCTGCCCCAGAGGGAGGGGTCACCCCCCTCAATTCCTGGGGTGTCAGCAGTCAGGGATGTCTCTATACAAAAGAGATGTTTTGATCTTCTGGCTCAGACGTGGGGATCAGCTCCCCCAGGGCTCCCGAAGAGATGAATGGAGTTCACTGTCTCTGGGCTCAGCAGCCCTGAGTGGGGTCATCTTTCATATTCCTTCAGGTCTGCCTTTTCTTAAAGGACATTGATGCTTTCGGAGCTCAAAGCCAAGTTTGATGCTGTTTCTTGAAGGCACAGGCTTCATTCCCCAGAAGCAGTTACTTCTATATGGGTCTAGAACTGAAAGGATCTTAGGGACTCCCCCTTGCAAAGCCCTCACTTTATGGAGGAGGATACAGAGGCCTGGGGATCACAGTCATGGATGCTTAGATCTGGGACTAGAAGGCATCTCAGAAGCCCTCTAGTACAAGTCCACGATTTGATGGATTAAACTAAGACCCAGAAAAGTTAATTAACTGGCTGGCCCAATAGGCCATTATCTCCAAAGAAGGGCCTACCCAGAGGCTGTGCCTGGTTAGGGGTAGACGGCTTTAATTAGTCTGGCTGAGCAAATCAGGAGGCTACAGATCAGAGAATCATCCACTTTAGAATGGGAAGACATTTTAGACACCACTTTTGTACGCTTTAGTCCAATCCCTCTCAGTTTACAGCTGGGGAAACTGAGGCCCATGATGGTTAGATGTTTTGTCCAAAATCACCCAGGAGTCTAAGGTTTTAGACTCCCTTCCCTTTGTGAAAAAGAAATCAAGATTCAGGTGCTAGACTTACATATGAAAAAGTCTGGTCCAGCAGCAGCGGATCGGAGACTGGTCTCAATTAGGAAGACCCAAGTTCAAATTCTACTTTAAATCCTAGCCCCTCATCACTCGAGACAACACAGTGGATTTCTCTGTGCTTCATTGTCCTTATCTTTAAAATGGGAATAATAATATCACCTATCTGATAGAATCATTGTGATATTAAATGTGTTGAGATATGCAAAATTTGGTCTGCTATTTATATGTCATTTATTCATCAAAGCGGGCAGGCAAATCTCAGGGCAGAGATTATAGGTTCAGAGATCAAAAGCAGGAAAAGACCTTAGAGGCCCCTGGGTCTAGCATTAAAATATTTCAAATGGAGAAACTGAGGTCCAGAGTGGGAAAGTGACTTACTCCAGGTCTCATAGGGTATATAGCAGAGCTGGATTTTAAAGTCAGGTACACTGATTTCCAAATCTCCTTTAATGGGACATGTGACCACAGTTTACAAAATGATGTGAGGCGGATAGAGTGCCAGGTCTGAAATCAGGAAGTCATCTTCTTGATTTCAAATCTGGCCTCAGACATTAACTAGCTGTGTGATCCCGGATAAGTCACTTTACCCTGTTTGCCTCAGTTTCCTCATCTGTAAAATGAGCTGCAGAAGGAAATGAAGAACCAATATCTTTGCCAAGAAAATCCCAAATGGGATCATGGAGATTCAAACATGACTGAAATAACAGAGCACCAGCAACATAGGAAATGAAGTTTTGCATGAAATAGAAGGGTTCACATCCTCATTCTGTGAGCAATGATCACTTTTGTGAACCTTAGTCTTCTCATTTGTAAAATGGAGAAAAATAATTCCAATAGTACCCTCACAAAGTTGGTTTAGGGCTCCATTCAGACAGTGATTTGAAAGTGTGGCAAATAAACAGATGCTGGTCAGACTCGTTAACCCAGAGACAGGATTCATTCCTTATGCATGATTAACTATAAGGGTCTTTGCAAAACCAAAATGTCTATTTACAGGTCAGTTATTATTGGTATTATTACTTATCTTTATCCCCTACTTTCCATTTTTGTGGTACTCAATCCCCAAATTCGGAAAGTGAAATTCAAAGCCTCTTCCTGATTCCATAGGATGGTAGAGATACCAGCTCTGTATTGTGGTATCAGGAGACTTGAGGTACAGTCCTGACTTTTCCATTTATTAACCATATGATTTTAGGCAAGTCTCCCTTTTTCTGACTGTGTGGAGAAAGGCAGGTAGGAGACACAGTGGATAGAGTTTTGGACTTTAAGTCAAGAAGCCCTGAGTTCAAATCTTGTCCTTATACCCTGGGCAAGCCGTCTAACTCCTGTTGAGCTTAGTTTCCTCATTTATGATTTTGTAATAATTTATATTTAGTTTCAAGTCTTTTATTTTCCATATACATATAAACATAGTTTTCACTATTGATTTTGTAAGACTTTGCATTCCAAATTTATCTCCTCCCTCCCCAAGACAAGTCATCTGATGTAAATTAAATATGTACAATTCTTTTAAACATATTTTCATATTTGTCATATTATGCAAGAAAAATCAGATCAATCTGTACTCCCAAGAGATCATAAAAGAGTGAAAAGGACCCCGATGTGCCAAAATGTTTGTGGCAGCCCTTTTTGTAGAATTAAGGAACTGGAAATGAGTGGATGCCCATCAGTTGGGGAATGGCTAAATAAATTGTGGTAAATGAATGTTATGGAATATTATTGCTCAGAAATGACCAGCAGGATGATTTCAGACAGACCTGGAGAGACTTACAGGAACTGATGCTGAGTGAAATGAATAGAACCAGGAGAACATTATACACAGCAACAACAAGATTATGTGCTGATCAATGCTGATGAACTTGACTCTTTTCAACAATGAGGTGGTTCTAGGAATTCCAAAAGTCTTGTGATGGAAGGTACCACCCACATTCAGAGAGAGAACTATGGAGAGTGAATGCAAATCAAACTGTAGTATTTTCAGCTTTTGTTGTTATTTGCTTGCTTGCTTGTTTTTCCTTTCTTGTGTTTTTGTCCCTTTTGATCTCATTTTTGTTGTGCAGCATAACAAATATGGAAATATATTTAGAAGAACAGCACATGTTTAACCTCTATTGGATTGCTTGTTGTCTTGGGGAGAGGGGGGAAGAACAGAGAGAAGGAGAAAAATTGGAATACAAAGTTTTGCAAAGGTGAATATTGAAAACTATCTTTGGATGTATTTGGAAAAAACAAATACTCTTTAAAAAATTGGACCAAAAGAGAAAAAAAATTCTCATCTATAAAATAAGCATAATAATAGCACACATCTCCCAGGTTTATTGTGAAGATAAAATGAGGTAATATTTTGTCAAGTGCTTTGCACACTTTAAAAAAACACCACATAAATGCTTACTAGCCTATTGTAATAATTGTCATCCTATTTCTATTCATAGTTTATTGTTCTGATCCTCAGTGTTCTGACCTATAAAATAGAGATAATGCTAGCTATGCTAATTGTTTCATCTATAAGATGGAGGTAATGATAGTAATGGTAACTGCTTCACCAAGTTGTTTTGGGTGTTGGAATATCACGCAAACCTTTCTCCTCTCAGTAAGTAAGCTATTGTAAGGTAATAATAGGAGGGTATCAGAAGACATACCCCCCAAATGCTTTCTTTAGCTGTTTGCTGATGCTTGAAATGTCACCATTGCTCCTTTATTTAATTATCAACCAATAATGCCTTAGTATCAATCACATCCAGAAATGTTTATGTTTATATTATATTTCAGCAAGAGTCCCAATGCCTTAAAAATTGAATGAATGAATGGAGAGAATCCTACATATTCTAACAAGCTAGCAGGGAAAGATTTGACGAAGGTGGAATATAAGGTCTTTCAGGGCTCTGACATTGCATCAAGTAGGTAAATGCTTATTTGTAAGACACTGTGTTTGATATCAGGGTCTTTTATACATCTTAGGTACATTAAATAGTTCCAACAAAGGCAATTCTTAACCTGTGGTGTCAGTATTGTTGGTCATGACCCATGCAAAGAATGAGATTCTGTCCAAATCCAGATCATGCCCTAGGTACAGAAAGCAGAGTTAGCAGGGATTAAAACCTACCCCCTCTAGCAATCCAGAGGGGTATTATGTCTCTTGAGTCTCCTCCCCCACTCCCAGCTCATAATTTTCTCCCGCTGAAATCCTCTGTATCCTTCAAGGCCTAATTCATATGTCAGCTCCTCGATGAAGTCTTTCCTGATTCTAGTTAGAGCTAATTTCTCTATCCCTATAACTTAATTGTTTCTTCCTCTTTGTGTCACAAAGGAATGAATGAATGTTTATTATTTTTATTTAATACTATAAAGAAAACACTGTGCTAAGACCTAAGAATGCATAAAAAAGAAAGAGAAAAAAATCTTCCAGCTGCCATTCCTTCCTCTTGATCTTAAATCAGAAACCTTGAATGTTTATGCTGACCTGAGTGTCTACCATTTGCAATCCCAAGATAATCTTCAGTTCTTTTCATATAGTCATGATGTAATGCAATTCAACTGACTTTTTAAGTCTCCCCAAACACACACACACACACACACACACACACACACACACACACACACGTAGATTCCCAGAGAAAGATTAGTTGCTTTTACCCATCATATTCTAGAGGTACCTCTGAGGGATCAATGACTAAGTACTTTTAATACAAATCTTCTTAAACAATAGGTTGCAAGACCCTATGGGATCATGTAAATGAATGTGGCAGTCATGAAATTATGAATTATTATCAATAAATGTTTGATTTGTATATCTCTTTTATAAACCTATATACCCAGAGTCATGTAAAAATTTATCTGGTGAAAAGGGATCATGAGTGGAAAAAGATAAGAGGTTCTGCTGTAGTATTCTTCTGAAATCAGATAAATTAGAGCATTTCTCTAATACTATTGACTCAGTTCCAGTGTTCTCTCTCCCACATCAATCATAATTTACAGTGAATATATTACATCATTGATATCTTTTGATAATGCCCTAGCATCATGTCATACGGTCTCTCACATACTACTACCCCTATCCCTGAGGAGAGTGGGCTCAAACTTAGTCTTTTTTATGTAGTAATTCTCTCCCCCAAGTTGGCTTCCACATTTTTTACAGTTAATGGATGGATCACTGTAACTCCTTCTTGAAAGCCTTCTATCTAGACTGAATTAAATATGATTTTGCTTCTCATTTTCCCACTTTCTAGTAAATACTGGTGTGGACTCTAGTTCTCAGACCTTTTGAAGCTCACAAGGTCACAGCTATATCTCCAAGAAAAAATAATTGCAAAGAGACAAAACACAAAGACCTCTATAAATGGATCACAAGTTGGCTTCATGTGGGAGATTACAGGACTTTTCCTTAACTAGATCATTCATTCATTTGTTCATTCATTCATTTATTCATATAGCATGGTTCTCTCTTCAAGCACAGCCAGGGAGAAAAAGAATAAGAGTTTTATTTTGATTACTTTGCAAACTCAGTTCTGAATGAAGTTAAAACTCTACCTCTTTATTGTGTGGTTAGTGAGTTGGAACCCTTTATAGAAGGTCTGCATATGTCCAAAATCTTATGGGGATCTTATTAGCCACTGATGCTACAATTGCATAAAGGGATTGGATTAACAAGTTCTCCATTAAAATAGGATTTTTAAGGTCTTCGCTCTGGAGCTGAAAGGTTCTGTACAGTCCTACCTCTTCTTCCTAGCTTTACAGATTAAAAAAACAACAACCCAGGGAAATGGGATAAGTTGCATAAAATCACAGGGCAATAGTAAAAGAAATGACATTTGAACTCATATCTTCTGAGTCAAAACAGAAACCTTTGCTCTCATCTTTATGAGTTGAACCAGCCCAAGAGCTCATAAGCTCTACAAAGCTGTAACATAATCTTATGAGAATAGAACAATGCTTACCTTGCTTTCTCCCCATCTGGCAAAGCAGGGTACCCCAGAATTCCATTAGTCTGAAAATAATCCTTTAAACTGGCTATTTCAGGGGGGCCCTCTGCTATTCTTTTTTATTTCTTCCACTTTCCTGTTCTCTTCTTCCCCTTGCTCACTCAGAAGAGCAGTAGCTACTTACACAGGCTTCACCATGCTCTGTCTCCCAGGGCAGACAAATGTAATTTATTTCAGAGGATTCTGTCTTTCTCTTCATCCCAAGAAATAATGAGAATTTGTCTTTAATTGACAATAAGCACCTTGGCCCTCCCTGAGATGTTCACTTACCGACCCTAACACTTCCGGGAATTTTTAATGATTGGAAGTTGGGGGTCAGAGGTGGGGGAGAGTGTCCTGCTCTTTATGTTACTGCAGTTCTCTTGAAATGCTCAAAATAAACTGTGATTTTTTAGGTGATGTCTATGTGTGCCTAAGTGAAAGAAAAACAGAGATCATTATTGACCTTGGGATGGCTGTGGAATGGCAGCACCAGCCAAACCCTGGAGGTGGGGAGGAGAATTGGGGAAAAGAGTTAACTTCTCTTTCATGGCTATTATAAGAATGGTTAGAAATAAAAAGGGAACAACTTATTTGCACAGATGAGAGCTGGGGATATTCATAGGTGAGGAAAAATGAACCAAAAGTTAGATTTTTTCTGATGTATTGATCCATTTTGTTAATCCTTCCCCTGACCTTTTTTTTCTTTCAGAAAATGCAATTTTATGATAGATGGTTCTTTGGGAGGATAAAGGATAAGATATAGAAGGAAATTTAGTCAATGTAAAATCAAAATAAATCAATAAAATCTATTTTAAAATTTAAAACAAGAAATGTCTGAAGAGAAAATGATTCCCCCTTATCTCTATTCTCCCCCATCCCAGTCTCTATTGGTCCACATAACCTGAGAGACATCAAAGGACTCTTCTATTAAAAGAAAAAAAAAACTCTTCCCCAATCCTACCTAGTGACCCTGATTCTACCATTAGAAAGTAATTCCTTTGGATTAAAGGTCATTAGAGTTAGAGCTGGAACAGATTTTAGATGTAAGGAGAAAAACAAGAGAGGGAGGAAGGAGGAGAAGGAAGGAAGAAAAGAAAGAAGGAAAGAAGGAAGAAAGGAAGGAAAAAAGGAAGGAAGGAAGGAAGGAAGGAAGGAAGGAAGGAAGGAAGGAAGGAAGGAAGGAAGGGAGGAAGGAGGGAGGAAGGAAGGGGAAGGAAGAGGAAGAAAGGAGGGAAGGAAGGGGAAGGAAGGAGGGAAGGAAGGGAGGAAGAAAGGAAGGAAAAGGAAGGAGGAAAAAACATTAAAATGAGGGTGTTGGATGAGAAAGCCTCTGAGATCCCTTCTAGCTTTTAACCTATAATCTTAGAATCTCTTTCTCTCCATCAACACACAGGAAGGAGAATACACTTACTCCTTGACTCCAGACTGATGTTGTTTATCCTTCATTCTTGACCAATAACATCAGGAGGGTGGTGTTTTGACTTGTAAGTGAATTAAATTTGAGTGTGAAGTGAGTGTGAAGAAGAAGAGAGTGAGAGTGAAAAAACTGTGCAAAATCATCAGCCCCAGAGGATGCTTCCTAATCCTGGACTTTAGTATCTTATTGAATAGAAAGAAACTTGATCTAATAGGGAGAAAGGTCTATTTCTGTGCACTCATTCAAATATTCAGTCAGTCAAGAAGCCTTTATTAATGGCTTACTGCATCCTAGTTATCGGTGATGAAGATACAAGGAAAGATAAAATCATGGTTCCTATTCCAAAGGAATTCATTCTAATATGAACCATTCATCATTACTCTATACAAACAGGTTGTGTGCTAAGTAAATGGGAACCGATTTCAGAGAGATGGTACTAGCAATGGCTATTTGAGAAGAGGTAGAACTGATGGAATGACAAAAGGATTCCTTGCTAAAGGTGGGATTTGAGCTGAGTTTTGGAGGAAGCCAGGGAAGTTTGAAGATAAAGTTAAGAACCTTTCAGGAATAGAGAAGAGACAGTGCAAAACTACTGATTTGGGAAATGGAGTGTCTTGCCCAAGGAACAGTGAGAAGTCTGTTATTACCAAAGTAGAGAAATTAGAGAGGAATAAAGTGTGAAAAGGTTGGAAAAGTAAAATGCCACTAGGTTCTTAAAGACTTCAAATACCAAAAGATTTTATTTTTTTCTCCTGGAAGCAATAGGGAGTTATTGATATTTATTTGGTAGGGGGGAGCTACTGAGTGCAGTAGATACAGAACCAGCCCTGAAGTCAGAAAGATCTGAATTCAAATCTGGCCTCAGACACTTAACATTTCCAAGCTATGTGACCCTGGGCAAATCATTTAACTCCAGTTGCCTCAGCAAAATAAATAAATAAATAAATGGAAAGATATTCATTGGGAATGGGGAACTTACATGTTCAGATCATGATCAAACAGATACTATCATGAAAAAAAAGAACAAAATGATTATGTTCTGGAGAAAGAAAAACCAAATTTTCTCCATCTTTTCAGAAGACTCAGGTATGAAAAATTCAGTTTGTAATGAACACGTCAATATTAGATAAGAGAAAAAAAAAAGAACTTAATGATAAATAATCATTTCTTGTCTAAAAGATGGTCATAAGAGCTAGATAAGAAAATATCTGCAGTTCCTATCATGCAAGTATTCAAGTTTTCTAAGAACCAAGGTTTCCCTTAGAGGAACAAATATAGAAGGAATACTACTCACTTTCTTTCTCTTCCTCATCAAGTCATCTCAAAAAAAAAAAAAAAGATGAGAATTTGATATTGGAAATCACAATAATAACAATAATATTCTCATTAAATATTATGGATGATGACAATGATAGTAATAATAAAGACAGTGGGAAAGAGTAAAAAGAGAGTTTGGAGGCAAGAAAATCTGGATTCAGGTAACAATTCTGACATCCTGGATAAGTCATTTAAGTTATACTCAATCTGCCCCCACAAAATTCCTTATTGACCTGCATTGATACAAAGAATTTCCTCACTGGGAGTTCTCTACAACAATGAAATCCTAAGTCTCTGCTGCTGCTACTACTACTATTACTACTACTACTACTACTACTACTACTACTACTACTATTACTATTAATACTAGTATTACTATTACTACTATTACTACTAGTAGTACTATTACTATTGCTACTACTACTACCAATAAACCCTAATAACAAATGATTTAAGATTTCATTGATATTGTAGTCTCTCCTATATAGATTGCAACTACTTTCCCATCTTAGTAGATTGTTTCAAAACTTGCTATTACCAAAACCTATCCTGTGGATCAGGTTTAAATCTATAATTCTTTTTTTTCTAGAGAAAACTCCCAATAAGCAAATTTCCCCCAGCACTGCAGGTAGATCAGCACTGTGTAGAACTAAGAGTAATTCATTTCGATTACAACAAAGAAAGAGAAGTAAAATGAAGGCCACATAAGTCCAGAGCTAGCTGGGAGAAAGCCTTGAAAGATGGAATTGGCCATTTATACATTATTTGGCAGTCAATGGGAGCTACCATTAGAATTAGACTAATGCAATAATGAGTATATATGAAGACAGCTGTAACCATCCATTATCATTGTGATCTGGACACAACCTTCTTAAGAAGGATATTGATCAATGAGCTTGGCAACAAGAATATTGAAATGATTAAAGATCATGTCAAGGGAGGAGCAGTTGAAGAAACTGGGCAGGTTCAGCCTTGAGAAGATAAGAATTGGAAGAGGTGGAGAATGATCACTGCTTTTAAGAACTCAGGGGCTCCTCACACAAAAGAGGAATCAGATCCATTCTGCTTCATCCCAATGTTCTCTCGAACTAGGAACAATAGGTTGGAAATTGTAGAGAGGAAAATACAGGTTTGAAATCGAGACAAAATTCCTAATAATTACAGCTGAAGTGTCCAAAATTAGAATGGTCTGCCTTGGGAAATGGCACAACACACACAGATGCTCCTCCTTGGAAGTATTCAAACATCAGCTGGATGACCATTAATCAATAAGGATAGTGAAGAGAGGCCACTAGTGAATAGAACACCAGAGCAAAAGTCACAACGATCTGAATTCAAATCCTGATCCAGACATTTATTAGACTGTATGCTCCTACACAGGTCACTTAACTTTTCTGTGCCTCACTTTGTTCATCTGATAAGTAGATAATAATAGCACTTATCTCTCAGAGTTGGTGTTAGAATCAAGTGAGCTAAGGACTTTATAAAACTGCTTCACAAACTTTAAAGCCTTCGATTGTTGTTTTTTCTTTTAATTTGTATTTCATTGTATTTGCCATTTGTTTTTGGCAAAGTAATTAAGTGATTTTTTCCAGGACAACATAGCTAATACTTTTTCAGGAATCTGAGAGTGGATTTGAATTCAGGTTCTCCTGATTCCAGGACCAGGATTCCCTATTTGGACTTTTTCTTGGCAATGATACTGGACTGGTTTGCCATTTCTTTCTCCAGCTCATTTTAGAGATGAGGAAACTGAGACACACAAGATGAAGGGACTTGCTTGGGATCACATTACTGGAAGGTATAGGAGTCTATATTTAAACTTATTTCTTCATTACTCTGTGCCTAGTGCTTTAGCTGCCTTAAAGAACTATATAAATGCTAGGTATTTTTGTTCTTCAGTTAATAGTTGGGCTGATAGGTCACTGAGGTCCCTTACAGTTCTAAAGTTAGGTGAAATATCCAGTAGAGATCCTAAATGCATCTCAAAGACCTGTAGACCTGGAGAAAGGCATACGATGTCTGGTGGCTGATGAGAACAAGTATATGTAATTGCAGGATGGATGACCCAGCCTGACACAGATTATCCTCAAGGCTCATTAAGAGAGTGGAGACTGTACCTGACTCATCAGTTCCCAACTGAGATTTAATAGATCAACACCCAGTGAGATGAAGGAAGAATTAAAAAGCAAACTGCTACAAGATATGCTCTGCCAGGGCCATGTCCTCCTCCTCTTGTCTGCTTACCCTGATGCTAACCATCTTTCATGGATCAAGTTGTCAGACTTGCTTCATGAAGTCATTCTTCCCTCCCTCCCCCCCCAAAAAAAAACCTCAGAAACAAAACAGCACCTCTTTCTGAACATGATAGAGATGGAAGTCACCTTAACCATTGAGTATCCTCTGTTTTGCAAATGAAGAAATTGAGAGGAGAAAAGACTTGCTGAATTTTACAATGATAGAGACAATACTTATTTCAAGTCCTGAGCTCTCTCCCCTATGCCTTATGTCCTCTCCTGGTACTCTATTTGCTCTACTGCCTTCACTTTTCTGACTCTGCTCAATCACTAATTAATTTAAGTTCCTTAAGGGCTGAGATAGTTTTGTTTACTTAGGCTACATAAGGTGTCAATCCCTGCCTTGAGACCAAATTACATGTACTTTAAAGGCCTTTTTCTAATTTTTTTTATCTTCAACCCACTCTTTACTTAGCATAGCACTTGATCCAAAATAAGTACTTAAGAAATGTTGCTTTAATTGAAATGCCATAAGTAAAACTCACAGCGACTCAATGCAACACATTAATTTATTATCTGAATTCTGACATTTAATAACTGTAGAACCTGAGGAAAATTTTATTCTCTCATCCTGAATTTCCCCTTTGTAAACAGAATGTTCAAAACTTAGATGACCATTTACTTCATAGTGTTGCTATGAGAAATGCATTTTGAAAACCCCGAAGCCCTGTAGAAATATGTCATTGTTGCTATTATCAATAGAATATAAGCTCCTTGATGGCTTGCATTATTTCATTTTTGTCTTTGTATTCCCAGCACCAGGTATAACACCTAGAATTTAGTAGATGATGAATAAATGAATGGAAAAGCATTTATTAAGAGCTTGCTACTTGCCAGTCACTGCATATGTGTGTATATATATGTATGTATATACATACTATGTATACATATTTACATACACACATATGTTATGTATGTATACACACATACATAATATATACATTCATATATATGTATGTATATACACATATATAGATGATGGTGATGATGATGATGAAATAGTTCCTGCTTTCTATAACTTATATAACAGGGGAAATAATATATAAGGAGGTGAAGACAGAGGAGGATTATTCTCATCTGGGGTGACCGACTGGTGTTGATTTGAATAATTATCTCAATAAATGCTTGTTTAACTAAAGTAGAAGGCAGTGTGCTAGGTTCTAGGAATAAAAAGATGCAAAACAATACATTCCCTGCCCTCAAAGAGTTTACATTCTAGTCTAGGAAATAACAAATGCTCAGACAAAAGAGTGTATTTATTACAAAGTAAGGAATAATGTAAGCAGAAGAGAGATGTAGATAAAATGCCATAAGACACTTTGACATTAAAGAGAATGCTTTCAACTTGGGAAATTAGGGGAAACTTCATGGAGAAAATGGTGCTTGTACGCTCAACTCAGAGAGTTCAGGTTAGAACTGTTCAGGTTGAACAGAGTATTCGTTGGCAATATCAGCCTCATTTATTGGCTGTGTGATTCTGTCCAAGTCACTTAATCTCTATCTGCCTGTTTTATCAACCATAAAATAGGTATAATAATGGCATTTACCTCCCAGGGTTGTTGTGAGGATAAAATGAAATAATATTTGCAATGCACTTTACAAATTTTAAAAAGTGTTACATAAATACTAGTTATTATTACCATTATCATGAGCCATATTCTCTTGTTTATAGTTTGATAGGTTGCAGGAGTAGACATGAAAACAAGAAGACTTAGTTTCAAATATTACCCCCAAAACTTATTAGCCATGTGATCTCAGACACTTCCACGGACCTTAGTTTCTTAATGTATGAATCGGGGAGAGGGATAGATTTAATGGCCTCTAATCTATGATTCTTTGCTAATTGCAACTTTGGAATAATCTGGTTAACTTTTGGAAAGTTACTGCCTTCCATTCCCAAACCCAAATCTGATTCCACAGCCTTTCCAAGGTCACTGTTAGTCACTAGTGCCTGAAGGCAGGAGCTTATCCCACTGTTTTATTCCCCCTTCCCAAGTATAATATTCATCTTGAAAGAGGTTGGGCCAAGTTGGAGCTGGCTGGAGGGGAGGAGGGAACAAGGGACAGAGCAGGAGGACAGACCCTATTTCTCAAATGGAACTTTCTGCCTGGAATTATTCAGAGGAAAACCTTATCAAACCACCCTCCAGGTTGGTGCCATCCATCTTCCAGATGTAATTCAATGGTCCTTTCTTGGCTATGATTTATTAGGCGTGTGTCTGCAGGGAAGTTGGTATTTGTAATACAGCCCGTTTTTATCAATGACCAGCTCCCCACCAGCCAAACAAATGGGCTCTTTGTTTAATCCTGTTAACCTGCTCTCTGGCTCCGGCCAGCCCTAGCCCATGTACACTGCGCATTTAAGAAGAGGCTGGAATTGTTCAGAACTCACCATTAGAATTCGAGGTGTTTCACAAAAACATTTAGGGATAGAAGGAACCTCAGAGACCATCTGTTGTCCCTCCCCCCACCTTATGCTCATCAAGATCTAAAAAGAAGTGATTTAAGATTTAGAATTAAGAGCCATCAGCTGGGATCATATTTACCATCCCCACACATTCCTGTCCCCATTTTAGAGATGAGAAAACTGAGGGCCACTGAGCCAAAATAATGATTTAAATTTAAAATAAGACTTCTTAACTAAGAATGCATGAACCCCCAAAGGGTTTGTAGATAGATCACAAGGGATGAATTTGGATGGAAAAAAATCATCTTTATTTCAATATAATTGACTGGAGTCAGAGGATATGGGCTCAAATTTTGTCTCTGATTCTTTACTACTTATGTGACCTTGAAGATATTACTTAATTTCTTGGAATCTCAGTTTCCTCATCTGTAAAATGAAGGGATTGGATTTCATGGTCTTTGCAATCCCTTTCAGTTTAGGTCTTTGACCCTTTGGTTCTCTGTTTCTGGTTTCTGGTTCATGTCTTCATGGGCTAATGTATGTGGAAGGCACGAAGGGACATTAGGAAGCTTCCCGAAAGAAAGGATGGCACACTAGTCAGAATGACCAGTGATTGAGGGCAAAAGATGGCTTTAAAAACTGTAGGGATGGGATTAGATGGAAGCATCTCAAGTGGGATGGGAAGATAGAGAGTACAGATTGGACACAAGTGGCTATCAGTTGTTTTGATGTCTATAAGTTATGACTGTATCCCCCACCTCTAATCCGGCTGTGCAGATTATTATGGAAGCTGATCTTCTTAGATTACTGATAGTCCACACAATCTAATATTTATTGAGGTTCTAATATGCCCAGCACTGTATGTAAAATCCAGGACTAGGAAGGTGACAATCCTGTTGACCTCTTCCCTAGTGCCTAATGTCAATTCTGTTCAATTTTGGGATCCACTGAGCTATTATTATCTCTCTTTTACAGATGAAAAACTGAGGTTCAGAGGAGTTGAGTGATTTATCCAGGAACATATCCACTGGGTAGGGTTTAAACTTGAGCCTTTTTGACCTCAAAACCCCAAATACAGAGTTCCATACATTCTAACAAGAAGCTTAATACTTATAGCTGTGAATAATTTAGGGTTGAGTTGACAAAACAAATACACAGACTATCATACAACACAATGCTAGAGCTGGAAAGAACCTCAGAGATCATTTACTCTAAAACTTTCATTTAGCCAATAAGGAAGGTGGGGCTCAAAAAATTCAAGGACTTGTCCAAGACCACACAATTATTGACAATACCAAGACTCGAATATAGGATAATGAGATTGAAATTCCAGATATTGCAGGAAAGGTCTTCCCACTAATCATTCCAGCAATAACTCTAAAATGAAAATACAAAAACCTTATTTTACAAATGAGCTATCTGAAACCCGGAGAAGTTATTCACCAAGATCACCAAGATTCCTTATTTGACAAAAGTCAATGACTTTCTATCGCTCTAAGAATAAATTATAAATTTCTCTGTTTAGTTAGTAAAACTCCTTCACAATCCAACTTTAACCTGTCTTCTAATCACATTTTGTCATTGTTTGGAGAGATTGACTGTAAATAGCAGCCATTTCTGCTTTGGTCTTCCCCTCCCAGATTCATTCATTTATTCAGATTTTTTGGCGGGGAGGAGGGCTTTGTGAAAGAAGAAATTTTTGTCTCAATTACTGCCTAGCCTTATTCACTGGATGGGTGTGACTTCAATCAATCTAAGACCTGTTGAGTACCTTAGCTTAAAAAAGACTAAGATTTCCCACAGCATGCAGGGCCATCTCTAATCATCCTGATCTGTATCTGGCCACTGGACTCAGATGGGTTTGGAGAGGAACATGAGACTGCTGACCTTGCACAAGCTTCCCTCACTTAAACCCAATTCACTTGCATGTAAAATGAAGAACTCCCTGATCTTATGGTTCTCTTGGAGAACGAAGGACAAAGAACAACACAATGTGGCTCCCCCTCTTGTGTTTTATATAATCCAGCCAAATGAGCCCTTTTTCTGTTACTCACACATGACACTCAAGTCCTGTCTCTTGACCTTTGCACTAGTCACCCACCACAATACCTAGAAGGTATCCCCATCACACCTTTGCCTTGTGGTGTTCTTATCTCCTTTCAAGATGAAACATACACATCTGCTTTTACCTGAAGTCTTTCCTCATCTCTCCATCCCCCACCTTCCATTGCAAATGCCCTCCTTCCTGATCACTTTGAATTTACCTTTGTTATTACTCAGTCATGTCCAATTCTTCTTGACCCTCTTTGGGATATTCTTGGCAGAGATATTAATGTAGTTTGGCATTTCCTTCTTCAGCCTATTCTATAGATGAGGACACTGAGTCAAACAGAGTAAAGTAACTTCTCCAGGATCACACAATCAGTAATTTCAAAGGCCAAATTTGAATTTTACCCCCTACTTGTATTTATTTTCAATCTTTATTCATTTTATATGCTTACCTATATTCATTTATTTTCAATCTTTATTCATTTTCCATACTTACATTATTTATTTTCAATCTATTAATTTTATATACTTACATATATTTATTTATTTTCAATCTTTATTAATTTTATATGCTCACATGCATTTGTTTATTTTCAATCTTTATTCATTTTACATACTTATGTAATATTGAAAGCTCACATTTATATAATTATCTTTCATGTGCCAGGTACTGTGTTAAGTGCTGTTATAAATATTGCCTTACTTGATCCTTAAAATAATTTTGGGAGGTAGTTGATATCATGATCCCCATTTCATAGTTGAGGAAACTAAAGCACAGGAGAAGTGACTTTGCCAGAGTCATATAGCTCCGAAGCATTTGAGGCTGGATTTGAGTTCAGATCTTCCTGGTTCCAGATCTAGGATTCTATCCACTCAGCTCCTTATGTACTTAATTTTCCCATTATAATGTAAGCTCTGTATTATTTGAGATGCCTCCATTCATTCTGATTATCTTCCTAGAACAGTGCCTGACACATAATTGGCACATGGTTGTTGAGTGATTGATTATTCTGATGGCAGAAAGACTGCATTTGAACTCAAGTCCTTTAACTCCAGGTCTAAGCAATCTTGCAGATTCTTTTTCATGAGAGAAGGAGTTTATGTCTGTAAAATGTATCCATCAAGTTCGTGGCTCTTCTCAGTAGTAAGTGATCAGACCAATTCCAATGGATTTGTGATGGAAAGAGCCATCTGCATCCAGAGGGAGGACTATAGGGACTGAACATAGCACTTTCACCTTTTTTTTGCTAGTATTTGCTCCTTTTTTTTCTCTTTCTCATTTATTTTTCTTTTTGATCTGATTTTTCTTGTGCAGCATGATAAATATAGAAATATGTATAGAAGAATTGCCTGTGTTCAACATATATTGGATTGCTTGCTGTCCAGGGGAGAGGATGGGGGAAAGGAAAGGAGAAAAATTTGGAACACAAGGTTTTGCAAGGGTGAATGCTGAAAACTATCTTTGCATATATTTTGAAAATAAAAAAAAACTATTACTTAAAAAAAGTATCCATCAGCTCCAAGGAGGGCCTCAATCTCATCTTATGAACTGGGGCCCCTTCAGAAGATGGTCACTGGTAGAAGAAAGGAGAAAATGACCATGTTGGGTTTTCTGGGGCTCTCAGTCCTCTAAGGAAGATCCCAGGGCTCCTTATCCCCTTGGCGTCCCCTCTGCTCAGCTCAGAAAACCATAGTCTGTCCACACAGATCACTCAGAACAGAGCCTGAGTCTAGTGCCTGGATGATGCTATCCCCTGGGGACCCTTCCCCAACCGGGCTGACCTATTTCTCTATGACATAGCTAATTGAGTTAGGAGAGAAGACTGATGCTGATGGACAGATGGGTTGTACAAGGTAGTTAGGAGCTGAGCCCAAGGATGCATCAATGGCTAGAGAGATTACATCACCCTGGTCTATTGGAATTCTAGGCCAGGGAAATTTGGGAATGGGGAGCCAACACCTTTATTTAAAGCAAGTTTTATTGATAGCTTTTCTTTTGATATCACAGATATTGTTAGAAGCGTATCCCCCAAGTCTACTCCCTATAAATGGAATTTCCTTTATAACAAAGAAGGAGGGAATGGGAATAAGCATTTATTAAATATTTACTATGAAACAGCCACAAATATTTTCATTCTTAAAAAAGTTAAGAAAAACACCCAATGCTGTGACCATATTTGGCAATATATATAATATATAATATTCAACATATATAATATTTTAGTAGCCTTCTGTATCTGCTGAAAGGAAGATGATCTGTTTCAATATCTGTTCTTTGGGGATACCATTCATTTTTTTTTTTTGCTCAGACTTTAGTTTCCATTTCATTTACATTGCTTTGTGCCTGCTGTGTTTTTGATTCTACTTATTTTGTAGAATGGTTGGTGGTACAGTGGATAGTGAGCTGGGATTAGAGTCAGGAAGACCTGAGTTCAAATCCACCCACAAATATTCGCTAGCTACAAGACCTTGGCAAGTCAGTCTACTCTGTTTTCCTCAGTTTCCTCATATGTAAAAAGACCTGGGTAAGGAAATGGCAAACTACTCCAGTATCTTTGCTAAGAAAACCCCAAATGGGGTCACAAATAGTGGAACAGAATTATATCAATTTAACAACCATTTTGTTTCATATCAGTTCCTACAAATCTTCCCATAGTTCCCTGAATTGCTCACCATCATTGCTTTTTTCTGCATACTAATATTCCATTAAATTCTTATACAGATAAATAGCTAGCATTTATTGTGCTTTAAAATTTACAAAGTACTTTACATTTGTTATCTCGTTTTTTAGCCATTCCTGAATATGTGGTTGTTATTTTTTTTTATTAAAAATAAACTGAGAAGGGGGGAGGTTTCCTGGAAGAAACAAAGAACTCAGCAAATCAAGGGAGGTGTGGGATTTGCTCAAGGACATACATATGCTTCTGTATTCTTTCTATTATATTATTCTGCCAGCATCTGGGACAAATCCTGGTTCTCCTTATTGTCTATGTGGCCTTTGAAAAATCACTTCCTTTCTTTGTGCTTCAGTTTCCCCTCTGTTAAATGAGGTGATTAGATCAGAGGACCTGCATCTTTAGAATCTATAATTTATAGGAATGTGTGCATGTGCGTGTGTGTGTGTGTGTGTGTGTGTGTGTGTGTGTGTTGGGTAACTGTCCATGATGCCCAGCAGCTTTTCACTGTGAGGCTAGTTGAGTTCTCTCTATTCCAGGGACAGAAATAAAAGAAGATAAGAGATCAGAAGTTGATCAATCCCTCCATCAATCAACAATCATGTTGTAAGTGCTTATTGTGTGATGGTCTCTGGGCTGAGCTCTGGAGATAGAAAAAGAAAAACAGTAAAAAAGGAAGGAAGGGAAGTGGGAAGAAAAGAAGGAAGGGAGGAAGGAAGGAAGGAAGAAGGAAGGAAGGAAGGAAGGGAGGGAAGAAGGAAGGAAGGAAGGAAGGAAGGAAGGAAGGAAGGAAGGAAGGAAGGAAGGAAGGAAGAAAAGAAGGAAGAGAGGGAGGCAGGGAGGGAGACAGGGAGGGAGAAAGGGAGGGAGAGAGGAAGGAAGGAGGGAGGGAGAAAGGAGGGAGGAAGAAAGGAGAGAGGAAGGAAGAGAGAGACGAAGGAAGAAAGCAGGGAAGGATAGATAGAACAAAGGAAGGAAGTGCTTATTATGTTTCAAATCAAATAAAGTCAACAAGCATATATGTCAGGCAATATACTGTTTGCAAATATAAATACAAACCAAAAGATATTTCCTGCCCACCAAGAGCTTATATTCTAATGGGGAAAATGAAATAAAAGGAAGCTGGAAAAGAAGGTGGGAGTGGGAATGAAGGTACCAGTGGAAAAGAATATTGTAGAGAAAGTGAATGGGGAAGAGTGATGAGTGCAGCCTGGAAAGTAATGAAGACATGGATGGCGTAGGTATCCTCTGTAAAATGGAGGTTCTTAGAGCAACCAATCAATTAGAGGGATGGATCAAAATGGTGAAAATATTTCCAATGTATGAAGCCCAAGGCTAGAGTGAGCTTCCAAGGACATGATAGAGTAAGTTCAGGAGGAAAGGCAAGAATGGGGTGGGAGGAAACCCAGATTAATTAGCAGTCACATTCTTTAAAAGAGAATTAATTAATGCTGCCAGCTCTCCAATCCACTAGTCCCTGTTTACTATTTACTAGCCTGACTATGGTTACTTTTGACTAAAGTTGACTTTTAGTTTTCAGAACTTACGAAGATGATCAGGAGAAAATATTTGACATTTTCATCAACATTAAAAAACACATGGTAATTACTTCTCAATACTTTACCTTTCTATCTATCCCTTTATCCTCCACTTGAATCCTCCTGGGTAATGAAGTTACATATTTTAGAAAACCAATACATTTTCCTTTTCACAGTATATGTCTGATTTTATCGGAATCCACCATGTTACAGTGGGAAACTTGCTTGATCAGTCCCCTGGAATCAAGATGGATCATAGCATTCTCAGTTTTGCTGTCTTTCTGTTTTTTCTTTTACTTTATTATGGAATATATGCATATATATGTATACATAAATATTTTCTACTTTGTCTACTTTGCTCCACATCAATTCATCTAAATCTTCAAAGGTTTCTATTACATTTATATGCCACAACTTGTTAAGTCATTCCCAAACTGATGAGACTTCACTTTGTTTCCATTTTTGGATGCACACACACCAAAAAACACTATTGTAACTATCTTAATATGGGAATTTTCTCTCATTATTCACCTTTTTGAGGTACATACCCAGCAATAGAGTTTCTGGGTCAAAGGACATACTTGGATTAGTTCTTTTTCTACCACAGATCTAAATTGCTTTCAAGAATTTAAAGTTCTGGGTCAATTAGGTTGTGCAGTAGATAGAGCACCTGCCTTGAAGTCAGGAGGACCTGAATTTAAATCTGGCCTCAGACCCTTAACACTTCCTAGTTGTGTGATCCCGGGCAAGTCACTTAACCCCAATTGCCCCAGCAAAACAATAACAAAAAAAGAATTTAAAGTTTTCCCAATAAGGTATATGTGACTTTCCACTGGTCCATCAAGAAGGGATAATTCCATTTGGTATCATTTTGGTTAATTTGGTGAACATGAATAAAATAAAATCTAGAGTTCTTTCCATTTGTATTTCTCTTATTCTTAGTGATTTGCATGAATCTTTCAGATAGATATTGATAATCTGCCCTTTGTCTTTGGTCAGCTATTTGTTTTTTCCCTTTGGATAAGATGATATTCTGGGTCCACTAGAGAAGGCGCTCACTTGGATCATCCCTATGGATTTAGTACCAGAATGATGAGGGATCTGGGCATGAAATCATAAGAGGAACAATTGACAAAACTGATGATATTTAGCTTAAAGACATAATTGCTCTCTTTAGTATGTCAAGAGTTGCTTTGAAGTCAAAAGAACAAGCTTATTCTGTGTTCACCTATATGGTGGAACTAAGAGAAATGAGGGAGAAAGTATAGGGTGAATTTCACCATGCAAGAAATAAATACTCTCAACAGTTACAAACAAATGGGGAACAAAACCTCCATATGAAATCTTATTCTGTTTAGAATACAGTTATAATACTGTTTAGAAAAAAAGAGCAAATAAAAGGTTATTCCTTCTGTGAGAAAAAAAGAAAGTATGGGGTGATATATTTCAACTCATTGGAAAGAAGGATTTCCTAGCAATTATAACTGTCTATGGAATGGACTTCCTCTAAAGGTAAAGAGTCCCCCATCATTTAAGTGTTTAAGAAGAACGTGATGGGGATTTTTTATGTTGTTGCACTTTTTCAGAGGAAGAAAAAGAGGTCCAATGGATGACCTCTAAAACTGGCTCCATCTTCAGTAAGTAAGACAGACCCAATGCAAATTTCTTAAGAGGAGAGACTATGTCATTTTTAAAAACCATATCCCTACACTAAATGGATACTGTGCCACAGTGGATAAAAAAATCACCTCAGAGCCTGGAAAATTTTCATTTCAATTCCCTTTCTGACGTATTTTGTCCATGTGACTTTGGGCAAATCATTTGTACTCTCAGTATTCCAGGAAAGATGCTAAGGGGCAGAGAAAGGGCCAAACTGAATTGATAGAGCTTTCTTACCTGGGAGTTCCATATACCTATAAAATTATAGATTTATGCCTGGCATACAGTTGGTATTTTATAAATGCTTGTTGAATTTCAGCAGATCACAGATTTAGAATGAAAAGATCAAGTCTAATTCCATATTTTATTGTAATGGGCTGAGGCTCGAATTGATGCACTGAAGTCCCAAGCATGTGAGGCTAAATAGTAATTGGACCATATTCTATTAATATATATGCTTGGAGAAAGAATGGCCCCCACCCACTCTTTGTGCAAGTCCTGATGTGTTGTATAGGAAATGACGATTTTGGTGGGTGGAAGAAGGGAGGCGGAGAGAGAAGTGGAAAGAGAGACTGCTGGCTGGCATCTTGTTGCAGCTGCACACATTGCTATCATGACCCCCCTTCACCTCCGCTCCCCCTTCACCTGCAATCTCCCTTCACCCCTGCTGGCTGGCTTCCCATCGCAGCTGCCCATATTGCTATCGCCATCCTCCTTCACTTCAAAAAGAATAAAGATTGAAGATTTTTCCCTTAACCTGAATTCCTGACTCTGGCTGATTTTAAATACATGGTCATCACATTTTATAATGGGGAAAACTGGAGCACCAGGTTAGTTTCACATGGAAATATGTGTCTGGGGAGGGATTAGAATCTAGGTAGCCATCATTCCAAGTTGATGACTCTACCCATTCCACCATGCTAACTCTACATTTATCAGATTAAGTTTCATCAAAGATATGTCACTTAAATCAACAAAGTCTTTCTGTTTCCAGAAGTTAAACAAAAGTAAACAGTGTATACTAGATCTGGAATCAGGGAACGTGACTTCAAACACCAACTCATCTATTTGCTTAGACCTTAAGCAAAATATTTCATTTCTCTGTGTCCCAGATTCCTCTCTGTAAAAAAGAGAGATTGGAAGAGATTGGACTAGATGACCTCTAATCTTTGTTGTTCAGTCATACCCAACTCCTCATGGTTCCACTTTGGGTTTTCCTGGCAAAGATACTTCACTGGGCTGCCATTTTCCTTCTCCAGCCCATTTTACAGATAAGGAAACTGAGGCAAATAGTATTACATGACTTACCCAGAATCACTCAGCTAGTAAGTGTTTGAGGCTGGATTTTAACAGTGCTTTCTGATTCTAGGTATATACTCTATCCACTGCACCACCAAGCTGCCCTAATTAAAATATTATCCAACAGGAACTCTATGTCCTATCTATGTAATAGCAAGGCATCCTCACTAGCTAACAGTTCAGATAGGCCATTTTGTTCAGCAAAGTATATATGCAAAGAAATAAGTACTCCATCTCTTCTCAACTCTCATCCCCCAAAGCCACAGCCCACTTGACAGCTGATGTGTATGATAATATCATTTTTATTTGTCCCCAGGCAAGAATGGCTTGGTTGGTTCTTGGGGCCCTTATCCCTAGAATAGGACAGACCCAGAATACTAGTTAATGGCTGTCTTCTAATAATCAGAACAGAAATGGACCTTAATAGGAATTAAGTACTATAATTCAGAGAACACCCAAAAATGGGGTCATGAAGAGTCAGGAGTAATTGAAAAGAATAAAACAATAACTAAGGCAAGAAAGAGCCACCTCAATTAAGTATGGTACAGAAGAAAGTGTTGAATTTGGAATTTGCAGATCTGTATTCAACACCTGCTTGGATCCTTAAAAGTTAATTAAACTGACTGGATTTAGTTTTCATAGTCTGAAAAATGGGGGAATAGATTATCTCCTCTGAGGTTCCTTCTAGCTCCAAATCAGTGGGTTCAAATTCTGCCTTTGTCACTTACTAACTGTGTGATCTTGGCTAAGTCATTTCTCTCTGAGCCTCAGTTTCCACATCTGTAAAATGAATTAAAAAAAAAACCTATATGGTCTCTGAGGAACTTTTTAACCCTGTGATTCTATCACCTACATACAAATTTGTATCCCTCCCCTTCCTATCTGCTTCTCTCTTGTTGGGTCTCAATTTGCTTATCTATAGATTAAAAAGGTTAGATTGAGTGATCTCTAATTAATCAACCAAGAAGCAGGTTTTAGGCTCCTATCTGTTCCAGGCAACATGCTAGGCACAGGGAACCCACATAAGGGAAAAAACAAAACAATTCATGCCCTAAAGAAGGTTACATTCTAACTGGGGACTCAGATGGGTACATGTGACACCTGTGGAAAGATCAAATCCCGTGGACTCACAGCCAACAGGTTTGCTCAGCCGGCTATGGCCACATTTGTCTCCCTTGAGTTTAGCTTACAGAAGGCAACATTTTTAATAAGTATACTTCTCGCTGATGAGGAACAGACAGACGGAGTGATAATAACACTCTGTACCTCTACTATTCTCAACAGACCTTCATTTCTTAGCACACACTTTAACCAGGAGGAGGAGTTGAAATCCAAAAAACCATACTTCATGTAAATAGTGCAGATAACACCTTACACATTGAGGACATGCTGTTCCTGTCTGACAATTATTCTCTCGACAGAAGTCGATTTTCTCTCAAATGGCCATAAACGGCCTCGTGTAACTATTCCAAGGAATAAAAACACAGCACCCAATGAGCTGTGGGGATACACTCTTCAAGCACATGATTTCATGTCAGCCCAAACCACTTGCCATCTTGTTAGCTAGGTTTTCATCTTCTGTGGCTCCATCTTCTTCATCCCTTTGTTGAGGTCTTGCTCAGCTGCCTTTGGAGGACAACCTTAGAGCTTAGAGTGATTTTACAACAAGAGAAAATTAATCATGAAATCATCTACCTATCTCTCACCCTACTTTATCTCCCACCAAAGGAGTTCAAAGGAACAGAAGGACCAATTCCTCCAAGAATTCTTGACCAATGGAGTTCTGTCTTTGGCTCAAAAATCAATGCTAATCAGAAGCTAGATGGTGCAATGGATAGAGCATTGGCCCTGAAGTCTGGAGAACCTGAATTCAAATTAGACACTTACTAGCTGTGTGACTCTGGGCAAATCATTTGAACCCACTTGCCTAAGTCCCCCCCCTCCAAAAATAAAGTCAATGCTAATTTCCATCTCATCAATTCAATCAGAAAATACTTGAAAATGCACCTACTTCTGCCTTCTTTTCATAGATATCAACATCTAAATGTTTTTACCTGAATTTCCCCAAGGGGTCCCAAATCTTATTTCTTAAAAATCCTTGACATGTATTTAGTTGGAGAAGCTTTTAAGATGCATTATTTCATTTGATCATCACAACAACACTATGAGGTGGGCACTCTAACTGCTGTTATTTACATTTTATAAGTAAAGGAATTGAGACTCAGGGAGGTTGAGTGACCTAAAAAATGTGAGTGCCTGGAAGGCAGAAACTGTTTCCTTTTAGTTTCTATATCCCTAGAAAGATGGTATGGATAAAGAATGGATAGGGAGCTCTTTGTTTTGTTTAGTTCAGTCATTCAGTCATATCTGATTCTTTGTGACCCTGGATCATAGCCCTCCAGGCCCTCCTATCCTCCACTATTTCTTAAAGTCTGTCCAAATTCATGTTCATTGTTTCCATGATGCCATCTATCTCATCCTCTGCCATTTTCTTCTCTTTTTATCTTCAGTCTTTTCCAACATCAAGTTTTTTCCCAATGAGTTCTACCTTCTCATTATGTGGCCAAAACACTGAAGCTTCAGATTCAGTATTTGACCTTCCTAAATAATGAATAACCTGGATTAATTTCTTTAAGCATTGACTAATCAATTATATTTCTTTGCTGTCCAAGAAACTCTCAAAAATCTTTCCTTATCACATCCCGAAAGCATCAATTCTGCGGTACTCAGCTTTCCTTAGAGTCTAACTCTCTCAGCCATTCATTACTACCTTTGGACCTTTGTCAGCAAGGCATTGTCTCTGCTTTTTAGTATATTGTCCAGATTTGCCAGAGATTTCCTTCCAAGGAGAGCATCCTTTAATTTCATGGTTGCAGTTGCCAGCTGCAGTGCATTTTGAGCCCAAGAATATAAGATCTGGCACTGCTTCCATTTCTTCTCCTTTTGTCTGCCAGAAAGCGATCAATTGCCATGATCTTAGCTTTTTTAATGTTATACTTCAAGCCAGCTTTTACAACTTCCTTTAACACTCTCATTAAAAGGCATCTTAATTCTTAATTTTTTTAACCATCATAGTGATATTATCTATATATCTGAAATTGCTGATATTTCTCCCAGCAATCTTAATTCTGGCTTTTGATTTATCCAGTCTGGCATTTCACATGATTCCTCTGCATATAAATCAAATAAATAAAGTGATAACATACAATCTTGACATACTTCTTTTCTAAGTCTTAAACTAATAATTATTCCATGTTTGGTTCTAACTATTCCTTCTTGGCTTGGTTCAGAGGTTTTTCAAGAGACATAATCTGGTAGTCCCATCTTTTTAAGATTTGCTACATTTTGTTGTGATCTACCACAAAGTCAAAGGCTTTAGTGTAGTCAATGAAACAGAAGCTAATTTTTTTTTTCCTGGAACTCCCTTGCTTTCTCCATAATCTAATCAATGTTGGCAATTTGCAATTTGGTCTCTAGTTCACCTTCCTCTTCAGTCCAGATTTGGGTATTCTGTCACTTTTCTATTAATTTATTGCAAGATGAAAGGAAATCTTATTAGTTGACTGCTTTAGCAATTGAGACACTTAGATAGAGCAATATATAGAAAGCTGGGCTTGGAGTCAGAAAGATTCAACTCTGTGAGTTCAAATCTAGCTGCAGAGACTTGGCAGATCATTTAACTCTGTTTGCCTCATTTTCCTCAACTATAAAATGAGCTGGAGAAGGAAAAGACAAATCAATCCAGTATCTTTGTGAAAAAACTCCAAATAGGGATGTAAAGAGTCAAATGTGATGGAACAACAAGAGAACTTGACCTGAATGCAAAAAGTTCCAGCCCAAAAAACCTGACTTTCTTCCCTACCAGAGGATTATCAAGTAAGGTATGTCTCTTGGTGAAGACCAGTAGATCAGGACCTGCTGGATGTCTTATCTCCTTACCTTAAATCACATGGAACCATACGTACATGATATTCTTGTTTTCTGTTGTTTCTATGCTTCTATCCTGATTTGAGATGTATGAGTATAAGAAAGGGAATGGACGTGACATTGTGAGTTTTGAAAGGTATGAAGAGCTACCCAAAATACAAATAGTAGAGTCCATACCCGAGTTTTTCAGTCAGTGAAGAAACAGCTCTATGGAGTAATCTGTTAGACCCCATCGAGCACTGAAGCTTTGCTATAACTAGCTGCAAAGGCACCATGCCATATGAGAAAGACAAAGTCTTACTCTCTGCTATATTGTATCCAGAAATGAGCTTGGAAGGATGAATGATTTGTAGCAACCACTTTAAGTTTGAGTTCCACCCAAGAGTCCAGGTGCAGGGAAGGGTGGAGTGTGCCTCTCTGTTCAGTAAGATTTTAGCTTTTGGTTATCTCTATATTTTTTCAGTCAATATCTTTGTAAAAGATTAATTGGTTACAATAATTTTAGAGATAAATTAACCAGCCAAAATTACATTGTGGCATTCAACAGCAGTTAGATAGTTCTGAGAAGATACTAACTGACATAGGATGGATGGCATTGGGGGAATACGCTGTATGAAGGTTTGTAAGCAATAGCGTTAGAGACATCCTTAAAGTCTTGGGGGTACTAGTAGATATCTGAGCAGAGATAGAGTAAAAGTCTTGCTCTGGGGACCCTACATGCCAATAAAGTGTAGACTGAGAATCCAGAGTTCCAAGAAAACTCCATTAGGGGAGATTGAAATCTAATGGCATCTAGGATTACTGCCATCTTCTCTAGTTACTATGTATATCCCTCATGTCAAAGAGGAAGCAGATCAGAGTGAATAGAGCACCATTCTTGAGGCTAGAAAGAACTGGGCTTGAGTCCTTGCTTTAACACACAATGACTGTATGAACATGAACAGGTCCTTTCACTTCTTAATGTTCTAGGTTATACATTAAGACCAGAAGTTTCAGAGGGAATGTGATTGGTAGAGAGGTTTTCAGCTGGAAGCTCTTTATAATCAATGAGATAACAAACTTAGGGCCTATGGCTAGTGTCTAGAACTTTTTTGGAGAAGGTTAGAGGAAGGGAAGAAGACAGGGAAGTCCCAAACCTGTGGTTTCATTGATATAGGGTTATAAGTGTGTGGATAGATTTCAAGGGACTTGTAAACTTAAATTGGGAAAATTGATTTTAATAAAATTGGTTTCCTTTGTCATCATAGGTATTGTATTTTATGATTCTGAAAAGAGGTTCTCCAAGGGGGCCCATGACACAAAAAAGGCCAAAAACCCCTGCTCTGAAGAACTCTTTGTGAAGAAACTCACAACTTTCCCATCAGACTGGAAGTACTTACTTACCTGCAATGTAATTGAAAGTCTCAGAGAATTGTTTCCTGGAACCTGAGAGGTTAAGTGATTTGCCCATGTCAAATAGCCAGTGTGTATCAGAATGAGGACTTGGATCCAGGTCCTTATGGCAAGTCCTCTGTGCACCAGAAGGGGAAAAGAGGCAAGTTAGAATTAGTTGTGCTCATCAGACAGCAGATAAGTACACAATCCACCAGAGCAATCCTTTCCAAGTTATTTCCTCCTGATTTATTGCTGCTACTGTCAAATGCATAAGACAGTGCCAGCTTCTTCCAAGACAGCCCCAGAGAGGGATAAATGCATTTCAAAGTCCCGACATATTTCCAATAAGCTGTGGCTTGAGTCATCACAGCATGTCCACTCTCACCCTCCTTCTGATTCCAGCTGTAGGCTCAGAAAGAAGTGCACAAAAAGATAGGTTGATGGGAAGGCCTCCTGAATTGGAAACCCCCTTTCACTCAGGGGTTGCAGCAGACCATCCAGCAATAGAAACATTGGATCTCAGAAGTCTTTGTGATCACATAATCCAACTCCATTTCAATAGAGGAAGAAACAGAGGATCAGAGAAGGCGAGTGATTTGCTTGAAGTCACATAGTAAGTGTGACAGGTTGGAAAGCAGATCATATAATTGCAGTTTCAATGTTTGTTTCATCATGCTGACCTGGCACTTAACAATGTTCTAGTTACAGTGCCTCTAGATGCAATCATCAAGATAAGCCATGATTTTCTTAACTTAGCTTTTCATCAAGCAAAAACTCCAGGAGCTGTCCATTTCAATGAAGTCTTTCATCACTACTACATAATGATTCTATGTCATTCTTTTTTTTAAATTTCCCAGTATATCACTCCCCAATGAACTCTCCCTTGTTGTTTGTCTTTTGTTCTCAAAGAGGACCATGACTTGCGAGTGAATTGGATTTAAGTGAAGGAGGGCTGTGCAAAGTCACCAGCATCGCTTTCTCTTCCAGAATTATCAGGGTGCACTGACAAGATATAGATCAAAATGACTGAAGATGGTCTCACTTTTTCTTGTAACAAAAGAAGGAAAAGAAGGGAGGAAAAAAGGAAGGAAGGAAGGAAGGAAGGAAGGAAGTAAAGAAGGAAGGAAGGAAGGAAAGAAGGAAGGAAAGAAGAAAGGAGGAAGGAAAGAAGTTTAGTAAAATTAATCAACATAGCCAACTGAATGTTGCTATTTTATACATTCACAGTTCCCTACTATATTGTCCGGAGTAGCTTTCTGGTGGGCCTCAGGATCAGTCAGAGTCAGGATCAATCAAAGTCCTTAGTCTTTAGGGGGAGAAGTGAAGGAGGCAGGCAAGCTGCCAAGTGACTTGCCAAAGATGAATCCTGGACTCTATAGAGTCAGGAGCCTGAAGTCTCTCTCCTCCTCCTCCTGGGGCAGAGCCACTCTGACCTCTCTCCCTCAGCCCTCCAATCCTTGCCTACAATCAACTTACCACCATACATTCAGCAAGCACCAATAGTGAGGAGAGCCATCACATCACTATCTCATCTAACTATATGTATACAGAACCATTATCTCACATGAATAGGTGATTAGCTTTAAGTGCTCTGCTGTTTCAGATTCAATTATACCTTTTCAGAGTTTCAGCCCTCTACACCCTACCTCTTCAAAGAAGGAATTAACATTTTAATGGGAGAAGATCATGTATAAAGAGGAAATGGAAAGCAGCAAGAGAAGAGTAAGGATACTCATGTCAGCAAGGTGGCAGATAGAGATGAAGAATCTGCAGAATTGGGGTATAAATGAGGTAGCTGGCTCCTTCTCTGGAGTCAAGGTTGGTTTTTATAATTACCAAATGTTATTTAATTCATCTTGTTATTTCAATTTACATTGTGGTAGCCTCCCTGTGCATTCATTTTCCCCTGGTTCTACTTGTCTTATTTTGCATCTGTTCATATAGGTCTTCTAATACTTCTCTGAATTGTTCATATTCAGCATTTCTTTATAGTACAGTAGCAATGTTCTATTACACTCATGTAATATAATTTGTTAAACCATTCTCTAGTCAATGTATATTGACTGTTTCCAGTCCTTGGCTACCACAAAAAGTCATTCCAGGTATTTTTCTTTATTATTGTTGTTGTGATTATTATTATTACCCATCATCATCACTATTATTAGCAATTTGGCAAGCATCAACAAACATGAATGTTTCTAAATGTAAAGAGGAGAAAAAAGGAGAATTTCATATGAAATTCATATGAAATAATAATAATAATAAGCCTCCATCATGTATAAGTCGATTCTGCTTTAAAAGTACATATTAAAGTGAAATCAGCAATACTAACATTGTACTGCTTGTTTATGACCCCTTCTGAACTTTCTTCTTTCTCCTCTGTGCCATTGTTCAAATATGCCATTGATGCTCTTTTATTTTTTCTTTTACATTTCTATCACAATATCCTCCAGTGTCCCTCCTTACTCTCCTCCCCATTCCTCCCTTCCTTCTTACTTTCTATACTTATTTCACTATTGAATTTAATGTATTTCTATATAAAGCTCGTGTGTGTGTGTGTGTGTGTGTGTGTGTGTGTGTGTGTGTGTGTGTTTAATTCTTCTTCATCTGGCTCAGGTAAGGTTAAAGTTCAAGAGATGAACCACTCCCCTTGATATTTTTATGCTCTTCTAAAAAGCAATTCAGCAATGAAAAATAATGCATCTCTGCCTTTTCTTCCATATTTCTTCCTTTTTTTCTTTTCCATCCCTTTTTATTCTCTTTTAAAAGCAACAAAGCTTATTTTTTTCTATACTCCCTCTGTGACCCTTATAGAAAGTGGGATGTGTCTCTTCCCCTCCATTAGACAGTAAACATAGATTTATCCTCATCCCTGGCCAACTTATGAAATGTATTTACTGCTCCAAATTTCTCTTGTTTTGGGGGCAAGCTTTTCTCCTAAATGACTTCACTTATATTTATAAAGTATCTTTATAAAGGTTTACAAAGTATTTTCTTCACTACAGATAATAAAAATATTGCTATCTCTATTCTGTAAGTTAGAAAACCAAGGCTCTGGGATATTACACGATTTGCTCAAAATCACATCATTTATGATTTTTTTAAAATTTGTGATGAGAGTTGAACCTGGATCTTTTTTGGAGACAGACGCTAGATTGAGCATTCTCCCCATTCTGCCATTTTGCTTCTCCTTTAGGGCGAGTCTCTAGTATAGTGTTTCCCAGAAAGATCACTTTTATTACACCTTTTTACCCCAGTGGTCTCTACTATATCTTTCTTTCCCCCATCTTGGGGACATCCTACATGTCTTAATTTTAGTATATCTTCTTCTTCTTTTTTTAAATTTTATTAAAGCTTTTTATTTACAAAACATATGCATGGATACTTTTTCAGCATTGACCCTTGCAAAACTTTGTTCCAAATTTTTCACTCTTCCCCCCCATCCCCTCCCCTACATGGCAGATAATCTAATACATGTTAAATATGTTAAAATATATGTTAAATCCAATATCTATGTATGCATATTTATACAGTTATCTTGCTGCACAAAAAAAAAATTGAGTAAAGAAGGAAAAAAAAAACCTGAGAAAGAAAACAAAATACAGGCAAACATCAACAGAAAAAGTGAAGATGCTATGTTGTGCTTCACACTCAGTTTCCACAGTTCTCTCTCTTAGTATAGATGACTTTCTTCATCACTAAAGAATTGGAACTGGTTTGAATCATCTCATCTTTTTTTTTTTTTTTTTTTTTTTTCTTAATAACTTTTTATTGACAGAACCCATGCCAGGGTAATTTTTTACAACATTATCCCTTGCACTCACTTCTGTTCTGATTTTTCCCCTCCCTCCCTCCACCCTCTCCCCTGGATGGCAAGCAGTCCTTTACATGTTAAATAGGTTACAGTATATCCTAGATACAATATATGTGTGCAGAACCGAACAGTTCTCTTGTTGCACAGGGAGAACTGGATTCATAAGGTATAAATAACCCAGGAAGAAAAACAAAAATGCAAGTAGTTTATATTCATTTCCCAGTGTTTTTTCTTTGGGTGTAGCTGCTTCTGTCCATCCTTGATCGCTTGAAACTGAATTAGCTCTCTTTATCAAAAAGATCCACTTCCATCAGAATACATCCTCAAACAGTATCATAGTTGAGGTATATAATGATCTCCTGGTCCTGCTCATTTCACTCAGCATCAGTTCATGTAAGTCTCACCAGTCCTCTCTGTATTCATCCTGCTGGTCATTCCTTACAGAGCAATAATATTCTATAAATGTTCATATACCACAATTTACTCAACCATTCTCCATTGATGGGCATCCATTCATTTTCCACCTCCTAGCCACTACAAACAGGGCTGCCACAAACATTTTTGGAACATACAGGTCCCTTTTCCTTCTTTAGTATCTCTTTGGGGTATAAGCCCAGTAGAAACACTGTTGGATCAAAGGGTATGCACAGTTTGATAACTTTTTGAGCATAGTTCCAAATTGCTCTCCAGAATGGCTGGATGTGTTCACAATTCCACCAACAATGTATCAGTGTCCCCTCCAACATTCCGTATTATCTTTCCCCATCATTCTAGACAATCTGACAGGTGTGTAGTGGTATCTCAGAGTTGTCTTAATTTGCATTTCTCTGATTAATAATGATTTGGAGCATATTTTCATATGTCTATAAATAGTTTTAATTTCCTTATCTGAGAATTGTCTGTTCATATCCATTTATCAATTGGAGAATGGCCTGTGAATCATCTCATTGTTGAAGGGAAACCTGTCCATCAGAATTGATCATTGTATAGTCTTATTGTTGCTGTGTATAAGGATCACCTGGTTCTCCTCATTTCACTTAGCATCAGTTCATGTAAGTCTCTCCAAGCTTCTCTAAAATCATCCTGCTGGTTGTTTCTTACAGAACAATAATATTCCATAACATTCATGTACCATAACTTATTCAGCCATTCTCCAAATGATGGGCATCCATTCAGTTTTCAGTTTCTAGCCATTACAAAAAGGGCTACTACAAACATTTTTGCACATGTGGATCTCTTTCCCTTTTTTTAAGATCTCTTTGGGCTATAAGTCCAGTAGAAACACTGCTGGGTCAAAGGGTAGGTTTGATAACTTTTTGAACATAGTTCCAAATGGCTCTCCAGAATGATTGGTTCCATTCACAGTTCCACCAACAATATATCAGTGTCCCAGTTTTCCCACATCCCCTCCAAAATTCATCCTTGTCTTTTCCTGTCATCTTAGCCAGTCTGAAAGATGTGTAGTGATATCTCAGAGTTGTCTTAATTTGCATTTCTCTGATCAATAGTAATTTGGAGCACCTTTTAATATGACTAGAAATGGTTTCAATTTCTTCATCTGAAAATTGTCTGTTCATATCTTTTGATCATTTATCAGTTGGAGAATGGCTTGAATTCTTATAAATTTGAGTCAATTCTCTATATTAATTTTAGAAATGAGGCCTTTATCTGAACCTTTGAGTGTAAAAATGTTTTCCCTTCTAATCTTGTCTGCATTAGTTTTGTTTGTACAAAAACTTTTTAACTTAATATAATCAAAATTATCTATTTTGTGATCATTAATGATCTCTAGTTCTTCTTTACTCACAAGTTGTTTAGATCTCACTTATTTGTATGGTGTTTTGTAGTTTTGCTTGTATAGTTTCTGATTTTCCCTTGACAGATAAATTCCCAGATATTTTATACTATCCACAATTATTTTAAATGGAATTTCTCTTTATATCTCTTGCGGGTAAATTTTGTTAGTGATATATAAAAATGCTGATGATTAATGTGGATTTATTTATGGTTCTACTTTATCCCCATTACATGTGATACTTGCTAATGGCTTTAAATAAATGATATTAATCATTTAAAGGAAAAGTCCATTTATTCCTATACTCTAGTATTTTTTAATAAGAATGGGTATCAGATGTTATCAAATACTTTTTCTGCATCTATTGAAATAATTATGTGATTTTTGTTAGTTTGGTTTTGATATAGTTGATTATGCTGATAGTTTTCTTAATATTGAACCAATTCTGCATTCCTGATATAAATCCTACTTGGTCATAATGTATTATCATTGGGATGACTTTCTGTGATCTCATTGCTAATATTTTATTTAAGATTTTTGCATTAGTATTCATTAAGGAAATTGGTCTATAATTTTCTCTGTTTTCACCCTACTTAGCACCATATCTATGTCATAAGAGGAATTTGGTAAGACCCCTTCTTTCTCTATTTTTTCAAATAATTTATATAATATTGGAATTCATTGTTATGTGAACGTTTGATAGAGTATCTGGCCTTGGAGATTTTTTCTTAGGGAGTTGATTAATAGCTTGCTCTATTTTTTTTTCTAAAATGGGACTATTTAAATAATTTCTTTCTTCTTCTGTTAACCTGGGGAATCTATATTTTTGTAGATATTCCTTCATTTCATTTAGATTAGAAAATTGGTTGGCATATAGTTGGGCAAAGTAACTCCTAATTATTGCTCTAATTTCCTCTTCATTGGTGGAAAGTTCTCCCTTTTCATTTTTGAGACTAACAATTTGATTTTCTTCTTTCATTTCTTCTAATGAAATTAACTAAAGGTTTATCTATTTTGTTGGTTTTTTTCATAAAACCAACTCTTAGTTTTATTTATTAATTCAATAGTTTTCTTATTTTCAATTTTATTAATCTCCCCTTTTATTTTCAGAATTTCAAATTTGGTATTTGATTGAGAGTTTTTCATTTGTTCTTTTTCTAGCTTTTTTAGTTGTAAACCCAATTCATTGATCTTCTCTTTCTCTATTTTATGCAAGTAAACATCTAGAGATATAAGATTTCTCCTTATAACAGCTTTGGCTGCATCCCACAGATTTTGCATACAAATTCTGTATATTGTTTCATTATTGTCATTCTCTTGGATGAAATTATTGATTGTGTCTATGATTTACTGTTTCTTTAGGATGAGATTATGTAGTTTCCAATTTCTTTTTGGTCTGTTTTCCCCTGATCCTTTATTGAATGTAATTTTTATTGCATCATGATCTGAAAAAATGCATGTACTATTTCTGCCTTTCTGCATTTTGATTTTGAGGTTTCTATGCCCTAACACATGGTCATTTTTTGTATAAGTTCTATGAATCATTGAGAAAAAAGTAAACTCCTTTCTGTCTCCATTCAATTTTCTCCAAATATCTATAATACCTAACTTTTTAAACATTCTGTTTACCTCCTTAACTTCTTTCTTATTTATTTTGTGGTTCAATTTATCTAGTTCTGAGAGAGCAAGGTTGAGATCTCCCACTGGTATAGTTTTGCTATCTATTCTTCTTGCATCTCTCTTAACTTTTTCTCCAGGAATTTGGATGTTATACCACTTGGTGCTTACATGTTTAGTATTACTATTGCTTCATTATGTATGGTACCCTTTAGTAAAATATAGTTTCCTTCATTATCTCTTTTTATTAGATCTAGTTTTGCTTTTACTTGATCTGAGATCAGGATTTATAACCCTATTTTTTTTTACTTCATCTGAAACATAATAGATTCTGCTCCAGCTCTTTATCTTCACTTTGTATATATCACTATGTTTTAAATGTGTTTCTTATAAACACCATATTGTAGGATTCTGGCTTTTAATCCAGTCTGCTATCCGTTTCCATTTTATGGGAGAGATCATCCTATTCACATTCATAGTTAAAATTACTAATTCTGAATTTCCTGCCATCTTATTTATCCTCAGTATTTTGCTTTTCATGATCACCTCCCTCAAACTGTCCCTCCCCTTTAGAGCACCTCCCCCTTTTTTACACCTTTCCCCTAATACTTCTGTTTCCCCTTTTATTAGTCTTTCCCTTTCTTTTCCCCCTTTCTCTCCCACTTCCCGATAAGGTGAGACAAACCAAATATGTCTGATATTCTCTCTTAGAGCCAAATCTGATGAGAGTAAGTGTCACACAATGTTCATCCCCTTCCCTACTTTCCCTCAATTATAATAGGTTTTCCTATTTCTAGCCATATGAAAAGATGTTCCAAGTCATTATTAATCAGAGAAATGCAAATTAAGACAACTCTGTGATACTACTATACACCTGTCAGATTGGCTAGAATGACAGGTTAAAATAATGAGGAATGTTGAAGGGGATGTGGGAAAACTGGGACACTGGTACATTGTTGGTGGAATTGTGAACATACCCAGCCATTCTGGAGAGCAATTTGGAACTATGCTCAAAAAGTTATCAAACTGTGCATACCCTTTGATACAGCAGTAATACTACTGGGCTTATATTCCAACGAGATCTTAAAGAAGGGAAGGGGACCTGTATGTGCAAGAATGTTTGTAGCAGCCCTCTTTGTAGTGGCCAGAAACTGGAAACTGAGTGGATGCCTATCAATTGGAGAATAGCTGAATAAATTGTGGTATGTGAATGTTATGAAACATTATTGTTCTGTAAGAAATAACTAGCAGCATGATTTCAGAAAGGTCTGGAGAGACTTATATGAACTGATGCTGAGTGAAATGAACAGGACCAGATTATTATATACTTCAACAACAATACTATATGATGATCAATTCTGATGGATGTGGGCCTCTTCAACAATGTGATGAGCCAAATCAATTCCAATGGAGCAGTAATGAATTGAATCAGCTACACCCAGTGAAAGAACTATGGGAGATGACTATGAACCACTATATAGAATTCCCAATCCTTCTATTTTGGGTCGCCTGCATTTTTGACTTCCTTCACAGGTAAATTGTACACTATTTCAAAGTCCGATTCTTTTTGTACAGCAAAATAATTGTATGGACATGTACACATTTATTGTATTTAACATATACTTTAACATATTTAACATGTATTGGTCTACCTGCCATCTGGGGGAAGGGATGGTAGGAAAAAGGGGAAAAATTTGAACAAAAAGGTTTTGCAATTATCAATGCTAAAAAATTACCCATGCATATATATCTTGTAAATAAAAAGTTATAATAAAAAAAATCATAATAGGTTTTCTTTGCCTCTTCCTGAGTTGTAATTACCCTTATTTTCCCTCTTTTCCCAGTACTTTCCACCTCTAGTTTCTTTCCTTAATTTATATTCTGCAGCAAGGAATAGTAGGTAAAGGGCCAATCTGCAAGGCAATAAGACCTCAGTTCAAGTTAGCCCTCTTTTTCTTTTGACCCAAATCAAACAAGTTACTCTCAGGCTACTGGGCAACCTTCTTAGAATGCAAATTGTAGAAAAGATGCCAAGCTGCATTGGTAGATAAAGTTTCCTATCTAGGAATTCCCTAGACCTATGAAATCTCAAGTCTAGCACCTGTCTTCTTAATCTATTATGTTTCTTTTGAATAAAGGCAATTATTCAAGAGTTACATTATGGTTATGGATCCCAGCCTACCAAGTTTTGATAATATTCATTAAATCATTACCTGTCTTCTTGGGTTATAATTTCCAGTTCTCTTTGCTTATTGCTCACATTTTTGTTTTAAAAACAAATTTGATTGTGGGTTTCTTTTTATAAAGAACAAGATATTTCCCTTCCCAACCATTTTCCGTTTAAAACCTTAATTAGATTTCAAAGATTCTAAGTATATTTTTGAAGCTTTTTTTTTCTTTGGCTGACACAATTGTGTGGCCAGGGTCACACAGCTAAGACTAAGTGTCTGAGAACAAATTTGAACTCAGGTCCTTCTGACTTCTGGACTGGTGCTCTATCCACAGCGCCACCTATCTGCCCCTCTAAGTACATTTTTAAGCCATTTTCCATCAGGTATACTCTATGATAAGCCAGAATCCATGATCTCTACATTTTTAAGCTGCGATCCAGAAATCCAAATCCTGTTCTCAGAATCTATCTTTTTAGCCTACTTCACTTTTCCAACCTGTCTTTCTCTTCCAGAGACTTTCTTTCATCAGCAACCATGACAAAGAATCATCTTATTCTCTTAATTCTTTCAAAAACATAAAAATGTTTTCTAGGTCCTTCTCAGTCAGACTGCCAAATTGAATAAGGGTCATCAGATATTCCAATCCCTGAGATACTCCCCAGTATATTTTAGTTCATTCTCTCCTCCTACCCTGAGACCTTACTTACCACAATGATGTCTTTGACCCTAGCATGATCAAAAATTTTAGAAAGGAATCCAATCATGTTTCATGTTACCCAAAACTGGATTTTCTCCAGACTCCTTCATATTTGTACATTGTTCTCATGTAGGTACACTTCCTCTCCTCTCCCTCTTATTTCCTAGTCACATCTAGGTGACTAGATATATTTTCTAGACACATTCCATGTGTCATATCCTCCTATTAAAACATAAGTTCCTTGAAATTAGGGATATCTTGCTTGGTTTTAGTTATATCACCAGTACACTGTTTATTTCATATTAAGCACTTAGCAAATGGTCTAATTATTCATTCATCCATTCACTTATCACATCTCTATCATCTATCTATCTATCTATCTTGTCTATCTGTTTATCTCCAAATCCAATCAAGAGCAAATCTTGTCAATTCTGCCTCCACAGAATCTGTCACAGTTCCTTTTTCTCTTTTTACAGAGTGGCCCAAGTTCAGTATCTTATCCTCCAAATTGGACTATTGCGATGACTTCCTAATTTCTCTCCATCCCATGAGCCTCTCTTTTGCAATCCACTCTCCACACAGCTGCCAACGTCAAGCACAAGTTTGACCTTGTCACCCTCTGTTCAAAAAGCTCCATTAGCTCCCAATTGTCTCTAACATAAAATATGAATTCCTCTATTTGGCAATTAAGGTCCTTAATAGTCTGACTTCAACCTACTTTTCCAGGTTCAATATATGTTCCAGCCAGAATGGTCTGTGACCGTCCTCATTTCTGACCTTCCTTCTACAATCTCTATGTCTTTGGCTGTTCCCCATGACTAGAATGAACTCCCTTCTCCTTTCTGTCTCTTAAGAGTTTCTTCTGGATTGAGTTCATACACCCTTTCTTCAAAAGGCCTTTCTTTCCTGATCCTTACAGATGCTACTGTCTCTCCTTCTTGCATTGATTTGACATATATTTTATATTAACTTGTACATGAATACATTTACTCTCTCCCAGTAGAATTTAAGTTCCTTGAAGGCAGGAATTGCTTTGGTTTTATCTTTTTATTCCCAGCACTTGACACAAGCTTATTGAATCTGATTGATTGACTTATTGATCAACCTCTGGGAACAGACCTATTTATTGTTAATATTATTTGAACAAATACTGCCTCAGGATCCTCTACAGGATCCAGCATCCTTCACCCATTTCCGCTTTCCCTTATTCCCTCTGACTGATCTTTCTCCTTATAACCTTTGTTGTCCTGCATCATCATTCCTTAAATAACCCACAGCTGTTTCCTCCTCAGAGAGCCCAGCTTCTTATTCTCAGCTCCAGGGATTGTATCTCTAAGAAAACCAAGGCTCTGGGATGTTACATGATTTGCTCAAAATCACATCATTTATGATTTGTTTTTTGGTGATGAGATTTAACCTGTGTCTCCATGTTTTTCCTCTCTTCCTTTTCTTTATCATAATATTATCCTTTGACTTCATAATAAGTCAGTCACTTCCCTTTCCTTTGAGTTCCTCTTTTTCTTTGTCCTTACCTTGAAGTATTGCTCTCCCCTTACCCCTTTTAAGGGAATATTTAATTATGCCTAAAAATCTGGAAAGTAAAGAAGCATTCCCCAAACCCTGCTCTCCTAAAAGCAACAACTACTATATAATAACAACCATTTTTTCTTCTTATAGATGGGAAAACAGTCAGCCCTTTGAGAATATAGAGCAGTTACCTGGCCATGGTAGAAGGAAGAATACCATACATGATTACACAGGTCACTACAAAATTCTCCATACTAGCTGGAAGCAAGAGGATCAGTTTTCAGTCTTCTGAGATTCTCATTTATAGATCTTATGTAGAAATGGTAGTTGATTACCCTTTGTTTTCAAAGGGAACCAATGATATGGTGAAGATAATGTCCTCGGATGTTCATGAATTGTATTGAAACTTTACTTTCATGGCAAAATGTTGGATTCGGTCTAAGGTCTGTAGTTCCAAGATACTTTTTTTTTTTTTTGGTAAGGCAATTGGGGTTAAGTGACTTGTCCAGGGTCACATAGCTACTGAGTGTTAAATGACTGAAGCAGAATTTGAACTCAGGTCTTTCTGACTCTAGGGCTGATGCTCTCTATCCACTACATTATTTAGCTGGCCCAATCCAAGATACTTTCCAAATGAAATTTCATATTCTATATTCTAAGGCATCTGGCATTCCCTGTTCTAAGACCCCTGACATCCCCTGTTTCTAAGCCCCTCCCAGCCCTGATATCCCCTGTTCTAAGGCCTCACCACGCACTAACATTCAAGTCCTAAGGTCCCTTCTGGCTCTGACATTCTGTTCTAAGGACATCCTCCTGCTGACATTTTGAGACTCCAATGAGACAAACAAAAACATGCATTTCTTCTTATAATCTCAGTAATAAAGGGAACAGGAAATCTTTAGGTTTCTGTAACTGAATATAGGCTGGGAGAGGCACTAGCATATTGAATAGAGGGCCTTTCAGATGGATTGAGGTTTTGCCTTCTGAGCTCCTCTTCAGTTAATAACTGAATGTTTCCTGCCGGGCCCAAACCCAGACACATTGATCATTAATTAAAAGAGCAAGTTGTCAGCCCAAACAACAGTTGCTAGTGGGTCCTGGTAGGAAGACTTTGTAATCAATATTGGACATGCTCAGGGATAAATGTGAACATTCAATTCATCAAATATTTAGTGAGTCCAGTCTTTTTTGGGTATAGCTGGGCACTGGACCCCTGTTCTCAAGGACTTTATATTCTAGCTGGGGCAAAAGATCACGCACCTGCACAATCAGAAAATGATCTGTCTGAATGAGATTAAGTGTCTAATGACTAATGGAGATGATAAGGACTGAACAACAAAGTAAAATGTTAAATCAGAAGGAGGAAACGGACTAAAGGCAGATTCTTATTTTGTTTAGTGGTTTTACATTTGTGTCTGTCTCTTCATGACCCTATTTGGGGTTTTCTTGGCAAAGATACTGGAGTATTGCTCTTTTCTTTCCCAGTGCATTTTACAGATGAAGAAACTGAGGCAAATAAAATTAAGTGGTTTGTTCAGAGTCACATAACCAGTAAGTGTCTGAGCCAGATTTGAACTCAACAAGATGAATCTTCCTGATTCCAGGCCCAGGGCTCAATCCACTTTTTCATTTGGATTTTTACCCTGATTAATGAGACAAAACTTTAGGACCAAGGGCTTTTTAAAAAGATGTTATTATAAGTATGTCAAAGGAGCAAGATGTTGACAGGCTGATCACTGAAAGATGGCTAATGGCTTTAAGGTGGGAATAGCTTTCATGGGTAACTTTAAGACAATCCAAATAGGTCCATCCCAGCAGAAGAGGTTGGATCCTTACATCTCAGTTTCTCCCCAAGGTCCCAAAAACATGGCAGTTCACGGGAAGGGGGTACAAGAAAAATGCAGGTGATACACAAAGCTGCAGACTTGGGTCTCCTTCTTCACAGAAACTGCCAGCCCCGGCTGGTAAGCAGGGCTGGGAACAGTGGGATACTGAGTCCACATAACTTTCAACACAGGGAGAAGGATTGATTTCCTAAAGGAGATGGTTAGCATCAGAGATGAGATTTAAATTCAGGCTTCGCTGACTGTAAATCCAGCATCTTATGCTCCAAGGGGAGGAACTAGTGTTCCACTGGTGTTATTCAAAAATCATGAAAAAGCAGAAGTAGAATTAGAGGAAAATGCCTGGGGCTTTGTAACGGGGCTCTGAATTTAGAGAGTGCTAATTTATAGCTTGATGCTGCAATGGTATCAGTGCTGTATTTTGGAATTAGGAAGATCTGAGTTCAAATCCTTCATCAGGCAATACTTAGCTGTGTTATCCAGAGTAAGTCATTTGATGTCCCTGAGCCTCAATAAAATGGAATAAGCTCTCCCCACCAGTTTGCGTGACGATAATATACTTTGTAAACCTAAGGCACTATATAAATGTTAGCTATTAGAGCTAGTTAAAGATACAGTTAATGGAAAATGAATGGATGCCCATCAATTGGAGAATGGCTGGGTAAATTGTGGTATATGAATATTATGGAATATTATTACTCTGTAAGAAACGACCAGCAGGATGATTTCAGAGAGGCTTGGAGAGACTTAACAGGAACTGATGCTGAATGAAGTGAGCAGAACCAGGAGATCATTACATACTTCAACAATAATACTGTATGAGGAGGTATTCTGTTGGAAGTGGATTTCTTCGACAAAGAGAAGATCCAATTCTGTTCCAATTGATCAATGATGAACAGAAGCAGCCACACCCAAAGAAAGAACACTGGGAAATGCATGTAAACTGTTTGCATTTTTGTTTTTCTCCCTGGGTTATTTCTACCTTCTGAATCCAATTCTCCCTGTGCAACAAGAGAACTGTTCGGTTCTGCAAACATATATTGTATCTAGGATATACTGCAACATATCTAACATATATAGGACTGCTTGCCATCTGGGGGAGGAGGTGGAAGGAGGGAAGGGAAAAGTCGGACAGAAGTGAGTGCAAGGATAAAAAACTAGGTCGGGTTCACCAGCTGCCTGCCCCCTGAGTCAAAATTCCTATCTATGGTTTTGTGTTTAAAGAAAAAAAAAATAGTTCCCTGTCCATGCTGCCCAGGGTGAAGACGCCTGGTGGAGAACCAAAGCAAAGCAGCTCAGAAAAGCCTACTGGCTTAGCACTTGCTTATTTGGGCTGCAGCCTCTCGGAAGGCCTGTCTGCGCCAATGGCAATTTTTCTCCCAAAGTTGCTTTTTTAAAGAGACTAGGAGGCCACATTTGAAAAATCAATTACCGTTTTCCCATTTTATTGTAAACATTTAAGCTCCAATACTTTGTCTTATAGTTCCATTAGCATTTGAAAGCCAAGCACAACTCCAGAAATTCCTTTCAAAGCTCTTTTCCCAGACTCAGAAGCACAGAGAGACCTAAAAAGCTCCTCCCAACTTCTAGTTGTTTAAGTGTACTAATGGGGTAATGGTCTTTAGAGGAGGGTTTTTTTCCCTCTCTCCTTAAAAGAGATGTGAATATTTAAAATAGGGATTTGATTGCAATCTTTTTTCCTCTGGAACCAGTGGGGGAAGGGTACATGCTCCATCTCTACTATGGGTTATCTCTTTCCCTCTCTCCCTTCCTCCCTCTTTCCCTCTTTTCCTCCTTCTCTCTCTCCTTCTCTCCTTTCCTCTCTCTCTTTCTGTCTCTCTGTCTCTCTGTCTCTCTCTCTCTCTCTGTCTCTGTCTCTCTCTGTCTTTGTCTGTGTGTGTGTGTGTCTCTGTCTCTCTCTGTCTCTCTCTCTGTCTGTCTGTCTCTCTCTCTCTTTCTCTCTCTGTCTCTCTTTCTCCCCCTCCTCATTTCCCCCTTCTTCTCTTTGTCTCTGTGTCTCTGTCTCTGTTTGTCTTGTCTCTGTCTCTGTCTCTATCTCTCCTTCTTTCCCTCCTTCCTCTCTCTGTCTCTCTTCTCTCTTTCTCACATTCTTCTTCCCTCTCTTTCTTCCTTTCTCTCCTCTTCCTCTCTTTCTGTTTCTATCTCTATCTCTCTGTGTGGCTCTGTCTCTCTTCTCTTCCATTTCTGCTCTGTCTCTGTCTATCTTTCTGTCTCTCTGTGTCTGTCTGTCTCTTTGCCTCTCTCTGTCTTTCTGTTTCTCTGTGTCTCTCAGACTCTCAGTCTCTGTCTCTGTCTCTATCTCTGCTTCTCTGTCCCTCTGTCGCTATCTGTCTTTGTGTCTCTGTGTTTGTGTCTGTCTGTCTGCCTTGTCTCTCTCTGTCTCGTACTTTCTTCATTTGTAAAATGGAAAGGTTAAACTAGTTGACCTCCCAAGTCCCTTCCAGTTCTAGCTATAATTCAAAAACTAGGATTAAAAGATTCTGTTCCCCTTTCACAACATGATTAATACATTTACTCTAATTGCACGTGTATAATCTATATCAGATTGCTTGCTGTCTTGGGATGGAGGGAGGGAATAAAATTTAAAAGTCAAAATCTTATAAAAAATGAACATTGAAAACCAGTTTTACATGTAATTGGAAAAAATAAGATACTGTTTACTTAAAAAAAGAAAAGGAAAAGGAAAAATAGCTCATTCCCAGACTTTGATTGGGCAAATTTACACCAAATGATTTCCATAAAGTATATTTGAGTCAGAAATACTCAAGCTTTTCTTTTCCTCATTTCCTATTTCTAGAAATTATCTGCCAAGCAGACCCCCCAAGGTTGTGCCAAAGACCTAAGAAAAAGATGGTAAAATAGAAAGTTTCACAAGATCAACAGACTTAGGACTGGAAGGGACCTCAGAGGTTATCTGGCCCACACTACACATTGCAGATGGAGGAACTGAGTCCCAGATAGGTAAAGTGATTCAAGAATCATAATTTTAGAACTAGAAAGGACTTCAGAGGCTATTCTGTCCAATATTCCCATTTTACAGAAACCGAGGCACAAAATAAGGGGTTTTCTCAAGGTCACACAAATTGTCAGGGAAAGATATTGGGTTTGAACTTATAACTTTTGATGCCAAATTGGGGATTTAAAAATTTATCCCCATAGAACCAAAGGTTTTAAGGAAGAAGAAACTATAGAGATGACCTTATACAATCTCTTTATTTTATAGATGAGGATCACAAAGGCAAGATGACTTGTTCAGCATATAAAATAAATAGGTTTGAGCCCAGAACTTTCAATTTCAAATCCTTTGTGACACCAGAAAAGCACAGGGTTAGAAATGGAAATGACTATCAAAGATGACTTAGTCCAATCCCTTCATTTTATAGATGAGAAGCCTATAGTGATTTATCTATTTGTCCAAGGTCATACAAGAATTAAGCAGGTGAAGTAGGATTTGAATACAGATCCTCTGTCTGGCTTCAAAGCCAGTGTTTTTCCACTGTACTGCCATCTGGGATTTCAGATATTAATCTAGAATTTCTCTAGGATCTTGCCTTAGATCTGGAAGGGCCCTTAAACAAGATATCTTGGTATAGATTCATCAATTTTGAGCTTTAAAAAACCTTAACGGGAAACGAGTATGGATTACAACATAGCATTTTCACTTCTTTTGTCATTGTTCGCTTGAATTTTATTTTCTTTCTCATTTTTTCTCTTTTTGATCTGATTTTTCTTGTACAGCAAGATAATTGTATACATACATATATATTATATATATGTATATATTCCTATATTGGATGGATATATATATATATATTCAGAGAGAGAGAGACCATGTTTAACATATATTGGATTATTTGCCATCTAGGGGAGGGAGTGAGGGGAAAGGGCCAGGAAATCGGAACACAAGGTTTTACAAGGATCAGTGGTGAAAAATTATCCTTGCATATGTTTTGAGAATTTAAAAAAACCTTAAAAGCTAAGGACTTACAAGTACTGATGCAAAGTGAAGTGAGCAGAACTAGAAGAACACTGTACACAGTGACAGTAACATTTTTTGATGATCAACTATGAATGACTTAGCTATTCTTAGCAATACAATGACCTAAGATAATTTCAAAGTATTCATGATGAAAATGTTACCCAACTTCCAGGGAAGGAATGGATGGAGTCTGAAAGCTAACTTGAGAGCTTTTTCAACTTTATTATTCCTGGATTTTTTCTATTGTGTGTTTTCTTTTGCAATATGGCTAAAATGGAAATGGTTTATATGGCTACAATGTGTATAATCTATATCAATGTGCTTGCTTTTTTAAGGAAGAAGACAGAGGGAAGGAAAGAATTTGAAATTCAAAATTAAAAAAAAAAGGAAAGTAGAAAAAAAAATTTGTATATAATTGAAAAAAATGGGCAGCTAGGTGGTAAAGTGGATAGAGTGCTAAGCCTGGAGTTAGGGACACTCATCTTTGTGATTTCAAATTCAGCATTTACTAGTTGTGTGACTCTGGCAAGTCACTTAATCCTGTTTGCCTTAATTACTTCATGTGCAAAGCAAGCAGGAAGAAGAAATGACAAATTACTCTGATATCTTTGCCAAGAAAACCACAAATGGGGTCATGGAGAGAGAGTTGTTGAAACAATTGAAGAACAACACAAATTTGAGAAAAAAAATTAAATGTAAAAAAATAAGAAGCTATGAAGGTTAAATCACGCAGATAGACCCTTACTCAATAACCTCAATATTGTTAAGATTTGAACCCATTCCTCTGACTTCACACCCTCCTATCTTCCCCCTGAACCCCTTTGTCCTAGTCTTCAGAGTCTGAAGCAGCAGACTGCCATCCCTTAAGAAACACCCAGGCAGCATCCTACTCAACTGCTTGCCTTGCACGTACAGGTTAGATTGCCCCAATTTCCTTAAGCACAAAGTAGATTGTCTAGGGCTGACAATCATGCAAGGGCCCCCAGAAAGGGACATTCAATACCATTAACTTCATTTTCCATTCTAAGGTTCATCTTTGCTATTAGAACTGAAGATTTGGAAAGCACTCCTTGGAGTTAAATAAAAGTCAAGAAAAAAAAAAACACAATAGCAGGGAATGGCTAGACACCCAGCCTAGCATGACAAGGAGGGGGAACAGCTGTGATTTTCACTGAGATCTGAAAATAGACGTGGAGTTAATGAGGGAGAGAGAGAAAGAGAGAGAGAGAGAAAGAGAGGTTACGTCTATATGGGATATGGATTCAACCGGTTACAGATTGAATTGCTGTTCAACTAGCTGAACAGAGTTGGTTGTTAAGATGACAAAATTGACCAGACAGCCAACGATGGGTCTGATTACGTGGGATGTCCTAATGACCCAATGAAATCAACCTGGAGCTGATCCAATCGTTTGTTCAGAGCCCAACTGTTTTGACAGTCAAAAGGGAAGAAAAACAAAACAAAACAAAAACAGAGTTAGCCATCCTTGCGATCAATTCTATCCATGGTTTAGAACTGAGAGGCATCACAAGGACATTGAAAAACAAGCCATTTTGGGTTGGCAGACAGAAATGGTTCTAATATTTGCTACCAGGGTTGGATAAGGCACTTCTCTGTTTCCTTGACAATATAATGATGGGGCTGGACCAGGTGACCTCTATGGTTCCAACCAGTTCTAGATCTGTGAATTTATGAACATAGGTTGATTGTGTGACCGTTGTTAAGTGCCTGGACCACAGTTAAAACATTGAAACATTGGATTAGATAAAGATCCCTTCAACTTCTAAATATATGATTCTCTTGTTTGATGAGAGTTCAGAAAAAAAAATTTGGATTCATCAACCAAACTACAGTGAGAAGGTTCAATTAACATGTTAGGAGGGGCAGCTAGGTGATCCAGTGAATAGAGGGGAGTCAGGAAGACCTGAGTTCAAATACTTACTAGTTATGTGTTCCTGGATAAGTCCATTTGCCTCAGTCTCTTCATCTCTAAAATGAACTGGCGAAGACGATGGCAAATCATTCCGATATCTCTGCTAAGAAAACTCCAAACGTTGGACACAACTGAATAACAAAAGAACTGACCAAAACAATAGGAAATTGGGGAAGACCTACAAGGAAAGTGCAAATCCTAGACAGCAACACATTTCTGGGAGATTTCTGAAAGAAAGAAGTCAGCTTTTAAAAAATTGGGAGAGAAGAATCCTGGACTTGGAATGAGAGGATCTAAATTTGAATTTTATCTCATTTACATTTTAGCCCAAATGATATATTCCAGCCCAAATGCTACATGGAGTTTTAACATATGACCCTATAGTCTGGTACTGTGGTAGTACAGTGAACATTTGAGTTGGAAATCTCACCACAGATACTAAGAATACTGGGAATATCATCTACCTCAGCAGGCTGTGGTGAGGAGCAAATGAGATAGTTTTTGTATTTGTAAGCTTTAAAGAGTTATAAAAATGGTAGTAACTATTATGATGGATAAGAAAACAAGCTCACACTGGATAAAGGCCTTACTCAAGGTCACACAGTCAGTAAATGGAAAAGTTATGATTTGAACTCAGATCCTCTTACTTGAAAATCAGTGTATTTTCCATTAAACTACATGCTTGGTCCTAAAAGGAAAAAAAAAATTAATCAAGGGCAAGAAAAATAGCCTGGTGGTGCACCTAGAGAAAACTAGAAGGTACAGTAGCTAGAATAATAAACTTGGAGTCAGGAAGATCTGAATTCAAATTCACCTCCAGACACTTAAACTAGTTGTGTGATCTTGGGTAACTCTTAAGTGTATAGGATATTGCCTGGCACATGGTAAGTTTTTAATAAATGCTTGTTGATCAATTGTATGCATGCAAGCACGAACGAATGAAGGAATCGATGATTCTCTTCTGCCTCATTAAGGTATAGAGTTGATCCTTACTTCTCCAAGGAAAACAATAACTCTGATCATTTCAAGCTGAAAAGACTTCAGATATAGGACCGCTGGTATGCTGTGTGTCGGCCATCCAAGAGCCAGCTTAGCTGAGGTCAGAAAGGTTCATGTTAGCCAGACAATGGTAGATTGTTTTCAACTAGGTTAGCTTTTCAGTAACGTACGTCATAGAGAGGAGTGCCTGCCCTGCTGAAATTCCTGAGCTGTGATGAATTAGGGGTTCAGAAGAGGATGATCAAGATGATGAGAGGTCTGGTAACAGTACAATCCATGCAAGGACTGATGGATGGAAATGGGTATGTTTAACCTGGAGAAAAGAAGATTGAGGAATATGCTAAATCTTCAAACATCTGATGACCTGTCATGTCAAAGAAGGATCAGACTGGTACTATTTGACCCCAGATGGAAGGCACAAGAAGGCAGATTTAGGCTGCATAGAAAGAATATATTCACAGTAAATAAAGTTGCTTAAATTTGGGATGGTCTACTTTGCAAAGTAGTAGGTTTTCCCATTCAGTATTAACTTTTAAGCAAAGGCTATCTATCTATCTATCTATCTATCTATCTATCTATCTATCTATCTTTAGTTATCAATCCATCCATTCATCTATACATCATCTATCAATCTAGCTATCTATTCATCCATCCTTATCTTGGATAGATCTATCCATCTAGCTATCTAACTATACATCCATCTATGCATCTATCTATCTATCTATCTATCTATCTATCTATCTAATTATCCATCTATCCACCTACCCATCCATCCATCCATCCATCTATCTGTCTGTCTGTCTATCTGCCTGTCTGTCAGAACTAGAGTGAGGCAAACATGACTCTGTCCCAGGTGCCAAACTTTGGAAGGGCACCCAAGCCTGCAACTACAGACAATTTAATTACTGCCATTAGAAAATCAAAATATTCGGGCCAGTAAAGTACTCATTCTTCTGTCTCCCACCTTCCCCCCCCCCACCTTTTTTTAATACATGCAGTGCTTCCTGCTGCTGGGCTCTAACTTTTTTCTGCCCAGAGTACTCTTAAGACTATTTTCTCCTTCCATTATTCTAACAGTCCATTTGAAGAAACAATTCTGGATACACACATGTCTCTCTGGAAAGCTGTTTGAAGACAAAGCTTAAGCCAACTTAAACTTTACAAAGGTGATTCACATCCCTGTTCCCAACAATTTTCCCAAAGAGTCTGTTCCAAAGTCTGCAGTCCAATTATCTTTTTCAGCTAAACCTTTTTTGAATGGACTGACTCAGGAGGGGACCCATCTGAAACACAAAAGACATCCTATTTATGAAATACTGCTTTCCTAAGATCCTACTAAGCAAGGCTCAACTTCGTAGTCTCATGAACTTATCGACTTGTAGCTGGAAAGTATAATAGAGGTGAAATCATTGGACTCTTTCTTTTTATACATGGGGAAACTGATGCTTAAAGAGAAGTGAGTTGCCCAAGATCCCTGGTAATAAGGGCAGAACTGAGATTTTAATCTAGGTTTTATGCTTTCTGTTTGAGATGTTTCACTCCTGTCTGACTCTTTGTGACCTCATTTATAGATGAGGAAACTGGGGCAGACAAGATTAATTGACTTTACCAAGGTCACACAGCTAGGAAGTATCTGAAGCCATAGTTGAACTCAGGAAGATGAGTCTTAGCTGTCCCGTCTGACCACAGAATCCCAGAATAGCTTTTAAAAATTCAGGATCATCAATCTACTCAAAATACCACATTGGGATGGGTGGGTAGGTAGGAAGGAATTGGAGGGTTAACATAGCAACCCAGAGGGAAATCCAAGTGGTCTAAAATACACAGGACAGGTGTATTCCAGAGGGACACAACCAAGGGACTCACTTTCCCAGTTTCTACTTCTCTTGGGCCCCACTCAACACTTTCTCTTCATATACGTCTTTCTCCATTCCCCAGTCCAAGTTGGCCATAACCCATGACCGACACACTCTTCTCCACACCTGACACATGTTCTCCAGTAATCCCAAGGATAAAAGAGATGGCTCTCAGACCTTTTCCCTCCCCACTTCTGCCTTTGGGAAGAAGAAAAGAGGAAGACAAAAGTTTGGGGAAACAAAGATTAGACTCCCTGGGAAAGGAACACATGAGTGCGCTACACAATCTCCAATTTAGAAGGATCATATGGTCTTAGATTTGGACCTAGAAGATATCTTAGAGATCATTAATTAATGGTTGGATCTGTTGGCCTATGAGGTTCCTTCTAAAACCTATGATTTCAGAAACCATCTGAAAACCTATGATTTTAAAAAACATAAATTCTGGGATTAGGCCCAACCTACAGATATGTATTATCTTCCTACTTCTGGTTCCTGTTGAGTAAAATGGAGGTGGTATCTCAGCTCTGCTGAGGGAATCATTGCAAGGGCTGGCTACTTAATGACTAAGAAGACAATTGGGGGTCCAAGAAACCTAGCTGTAATTCAATTTTATGAGGTCCTGAATAATGTGTTAGATAGACAGAAGCTAAAGAATTGATCTCTCAGGCAAGCAGGGAAAAGGCATCGATACAGATAAGTTTAGCTGCATGGTCCCAGCCTCTGGGGAGCTGGTCTAGTCTGAAATCCAAGTTATGTCAAACCCCTGAGCCCCACGCTCTCTAGAGGTGCTGGACCGTCTCACCTTGTGGTATCCTGTCAGAAATCCCAAGCTGAGCTTAAATTTTCCCTATAAAATTTACTAATGGGCCATCCTTAGGGTCAGTCCATCACAGCACTCTGCCTAATAGGATCTTTCCCCTTACCTTGTGTTATCTCCGCTATTGCTTCTCAGCCCCACTGCTTCTCCCAAATCCAATTAACTTTTGGGGTTCTAAATCCCAGGATTTAACCTGTCAGCTAAGAGTACACCCCAATCTCCTTTCTACTAGATAATTGTGAGTTCCACTGAGGAACTGGTCTTTCACATGCTCTCCTATTCTATTTTATATTTACCATTCCTGGTATCTATTATATCCCTTCATTTTGTCTATAATCTCTTCCCTAAATAAATTCCCTTTTGCCAAAGAGAATGGCCACTGTGAATTCTTCACGTGACCGGACCCCAACTTTGGTGTTTATATCACCCCACAGCATATTAATCCTCAAACCACAGCAAATTCACATAGCCATAATGGGCCATAGATTGCTTTTGAATTCCCCAGGAAAGTAACTGTCTTGGAGGATTGCCTCTCCGTTCTTTTTTGATTTGTTTTCTTCTTTTTCATTAGGATCTCTCTCTCTCTCTCTCTCTCCTCTCTCTCTCTCTCTCTCTCTCTCTCTCTCACACACACACACACACACACACACACACACACACTCACACACACAACTTTTGATATTGCTAATGACACCTTGGGCTCATATCCGGCCTTCCCTTTGTCAGACGCTCCATGTCCCAACATCTGCCGGCATGATTTATGGTGGATAACGAGTTCTCAGCTGGACTGTCATGATGTCATTTATCCCCCACCGAATAGTCCGGATTCTGGCTTTGGTCTGGACTATGGGTAATTATTTCTAATGTGAGACCACCACCAGGCCGACAGTGGGCCAGCCAAACGGAGGCATGATTAATTATTCCCTGGTTCATCGATCGGGGATCTTAATTCTTACCCCACTGATCTGTTCCCATTGATCAACTGTGACGGCCTGTCTGCACTTACTTATGTATCTATCATATATCACAGAGCTGGGCCAGAGCCCAGTCCAGGCATGGGCAGAATTAGCTCTATGCATTCACAAAGCCCTGGGAACATTGTGTCTCCACACTCCCTGACTGACCCCTCCCCTGCTGGCTTTGGACGCAAATTCACATCAATAAGCTTGAAGCCCTTCTCTCTTCTATGACCTTGGCCAATTCCCCCTCTGGTACTCAGTTTTTGAAAAGTGGACAAGTTGGAGTGTTTTCCAAGTCTAGTGGCATCTGGGCCAATCTCACAGCATTAAATTTTTTAAATTCTTTGATAGTATTTTAATTTTCCAAATAAATGTTTTCCAAAACCAGTTGCATTGGGGCCAATCTCACAGCATTAATTTTTTTTAAATTTTCATAATATTTTATTTTTCCAAACAAATGTTTCCCCAAACCAGTTGCATTGGAGCCAATCACACAGCATTAATTTTTTTTAATTTCGATAGTATTTTATTTTTCCAAACAAATATTTCCAAGACCAATTGCATTTGGACCACTCACAACATTTTTTTTTAAATTTTTGATAGTATTTTATTTTTTCCAAATATGTTAAGTTTTTAACATTCCTTTTTGTAAGATTTTGTGTTCCAAATTTTTCTCCTTCTCTTACCTCTCCCCCTTCCCAAAGACTGCAAGCAATCTGATATAGGTTAAATATGTGCCATTCTTTTAAACATATTTCCATATCTGTCATTTTGTGCAAGAAAAATCAGACCAAAAGGGAAAAAGCCATGAGAAAGGAAAAAACAAATGAAAGGTGAAAATACTATATCTTGATCCATATTTAGTCTCTATAATTCTCTCTCACACAACATTAATTAAAAGCCTACTGTGTATACACAAGAGGCAATCTCTTGCTGTGGGCAAGGAGTTGACCTCTAAGTCAAGAAAACCTTACTTCAGGACTTAGCCTCTTATATAAAGTGAGTATTTGATTCTGAACTAGTCACTTTGTTCTAGTAAAATCAGATTAGATATTTGTAAAGCACTTAGCAAAATGCCTGGCACATAGTAGGTGTTTAATAAAAGCTTGCTTCTTCCCTCCTTCTCTTTTTAAAACTATATATTATAACTGAGGAGGGAGTCTTCTTCAAGCTTTCCTTCTCTATCAAATTATTTGATTAATGTCTTGCCTAAAATTAAAACAAAACAAAACAAAACAAAAAAAAACCCTATATGCTATAGACAAGGTTCTGACTTGCATTGGAAGATGAAATTTCCTCCTTGGAGTCACCTATTACAATGAAATTATAGGATCATCTCTGACTCTATCTCTATGTGTCTATAGTTCTGGGATATTATTATTAATAATAATAATGAAAGAATCATTAATTCTAGTCATATAATATAGTCAAATAAGTTGTTATTGTTGTTCAGTCAATTCAATCATGTCTGTCTCTTCATGACCTCGCTTGGAATTTTCTTGGCAAAGACACTGGAATGGATTGTCATTTCCCTCTCTAGCTCATTATACAGATGAGCAAACTGAGGCAAACAATGATTTTTCCAGGGCCACACAGTCAATGTATTGGTAGATAGAGGTGCTATTAAAGAAATTCATATATATATATACACACACACAGAGAGAGAGAGAGAGATCTATAGATATCTAGATACATAGATACATACAGAAATCTATTGATATCTAAATATCTAGATCTAGATGTAGATATATAGTAACTTGAGAAAGAGTAGAAAAAAAAGCAACTAAGGATACCAGAGAAGGCTTCCTGTAGGATGTGACTATTGAGTGGAACCTTGTAAGAAGAAGGGTTATTTTCTAGGCAGGAGAGGCAGCCTTGAAAAGACATGGAGTTGGAAAGATTAAATGCCAAGGATGACAGAAAAGCAACTTGGCCAGTTTGTTTGTGTAGGGAATGGAGGAGAACCATGGGAAAAGACCATCTGGAGACAGACGATGAAAGACTCTTACAAATGTTCTCTGGACTCCCTTCCTAGAACAAGGCTGACTATCTCTAAAGGTACTTTAGATATTCTCTCTCCTCATTTGGGATGTTTTCCCAATGGTTTGTCACCAGTGACTAACCTTCCCATTCCATTTAACCAGCTTTTAGTAAGGGATCTTTATTTGCTTCGGAGAGAGAGCAAAAACAAAATTACAAACATCTTCCCAATACCCAAGGGATACTCTCTCCTCTATACTGCCTTAGGTTATAGGGCAAGTAGCCTGAGACTTTTCAAGAGCATTCATTCCACCAAATTCATATCCTACTGAAGGATTAACAAAAGCCCTCATCTCAGCTACCTCTGGTCACTCCTTGAGGTGTGGATATTTGGGATGACTACAAATCTTGGGATGGACCTATTTCTCAGATTTCTAGACTCCAAGACATTGAGTGGTTCCATCTCTTAATTTTTCAAAACTCACAAATTTATACCCAATAAACTTTGTATAGAAAATTCCTTCATCTGCATCCAGAGAGAGAACTATGGAGAATGAATGAAAATCAGCACACACTATGTTCATTTTTTTTTTTTTTTGCTTTTGCTTTTGTTTTTTTTTTCTCTCATGGTTTTCCCTTTTGTTCTGATTTTTCTCTCCCAACCTGATTCATAAAGCTATGTGCATTAAAAATTAATGTACATGTATAACCAGAAAAATAGAGAAAACAAAAATATCATATCCTTTGACTTCTTTCATAAGAACAAAAGCACAGATCCTGATGCAAGCTAATTCACAGGAACATGGAGCAGCCTCAGAGGGAAAAAACCTTCTGCCCTCATTGCACTGACTCCCATAAGACACTATTGAGGAAGAAATCCAATTAAAAGTTCCAACGAAGGATGGGAGAGACCGAAGCCAATTTGGGCCAATTAAGAACTTTTGAAGGTACCCCAAGTTCCAATTTCAACAATTGTAGCCCACCAGAAGTATTGCCATTCACTACATTGATTAGTAGACTAGAATCAAGCATAGATTGTCTACACCTACTCCCAAGTTACTTCAAGACATTTCCATTATCTATTATCATGATGCTCCTGGAAGCCGGATTTCTGTTTTCTTCCTCACGGGGAACTTCAGTAACAAGTCTTCATTTCATGAATGTTATACTCATTGGGACTGGGCTCTTTGGCTTGTTACAGCAGTAAATGCCATGATGCATAAGTTTTATTTTAGGCAATTTAACAGGTAAAAACCCTACTATTGATCAACTGTCATATTTTTTTCCTCCCATCATCCCTGAGGCTTTCAAAACAACAAAATCCCTTCCTGACCTTCACTGTCCCATATGGGTGGTCTTCCACTATTAAATGAAAAGTACTTGGAGAAAAGGATTGTTTTTCTTCTCTATTTTTGTCTCCAGAGTTTAACACTGTGTCTGACACAAGTTGTTTGTTGTTTAATCATTTCTCAGTGCTGTCTGACTCTTCATGACCCCATTGGGGGTTTTCTTGGCAAAGATACTGGAATGATGTGCCATTTTCTTCTCCAGCTCATTTTACAAATGAAGAAACTGAGGAAAATATGGTGAAGTGACTTGAACTCATAAGGATAAGTCTTCCTGACTCCAGGCCTGGAGTTCTATTCACTGTGCCATTTAGATGCCCATATGGCACATAGTAAGGGCTTAATACATGTTCATTCATTCCTTCATTCATTCATACTGTGCAATATGTTGCTTAAGGACTTCATGAGCATGGTAGAATCTTAAACATAGAACTGGAAGAGAATTTAGAGCTCATCCATCTAGCCCAACCCCTTCACTTCACAAAGGAGGTCAAAAAAATGGGCTCGAATCCTTGTTAGTTATATGAGTGAGAGATCCTCCCCCTTTGCCTCACTAAAGACTTGTTGATGTGGACATGAAGATGACCAAGGGATATTCCATTGGAACTCAAAGTCCAAAAGGTTCTTAAGATCAAGAATGTATAAAAGGAGGGACTTATGAGTCCATCCCAAGGATTCTGACCCTTTTCTGTGTCCTTGTGCCTGTGGCAATCAGTTTCTTGAAGCCTACTAACCCCTTTCTCAGAATCATGTTTGTAAAAGCATCAGGTGAAATGCATCGGATCACAAAGGAAACAAATTTTATCAGGAGGAAAGGGATTAAGTATTTATCAAGCACCTACTATGTGCTGCCGAGAAGGAAATCGTAAACAATTTCAGTATCTTTGACAAGAAAATCCCAGATGGGGTCACAAAGTATTGTACAGAACTCAATTGATTGAACAACAACTTTATGCAGGAACTTAACTCATTTGATCCTTATAAAACCCTTCGTAGTAGGTGCTTTAATTATCTCCATTTTACAAACAAGGAGACTGAGGCAAAAGAAGACTAAATGACTCACCCAGAATTACAACTAGACAGGGTCTGAGACTTGATTCAGAAATTTAAATTCATTCAATTCCAATAAGGCTTGATTTGGACTGAGATATGAGAGGATTTTTTCCATCCCTCCTTAACTTAAAAAATAGATGTGTTTTTCAGTATAATTAATTTTCTTTACATTTAAAAAATTATTTTGAAAATGGGTTCATAGGTTTCACTGATCTACCAAAGAGGTACATGACCTCCAAAATGTTAAGAACACCACTCTAGGAAAACCTGAGCCAATTGGATGGCTCACTGGCTACAGTGCTAGGTCTGGAGACAGGAAGACCTGAGTTCAAATCCAGGACCATACATATCCTAGCTGTATGACTCTGGGAAAATAATTTAACTTCTTTCTTTCTTAATTTTTCTAAAATAGAGAGAATAATACTTTCCTGATAGGGTTATAGTAAAGATTAGATAAAATAGATATAGTTATAGATATTCTATAGATATATACATATATATATCTACATATTCTCTCTGTATATCTATATGTATACATATATTTTCTCTATATATTTTATTCTGACTATACCTTGTCTATAAATGCTTGTTTGTATGTTATCTCTCCCCTTAGACTCCGATTCCTTCAAGAAGAGGGACTATCTCTTGTCTTTTTTTGAATCCCTAGAGTTTAGAAGAGTGTCTGGCATATAATAAATTCTTAATAAAATATTTATTGACTTGAAAAAATACAGTGATCAAGATATTTTTAACACAATTTCAAGGATCCCTGCTTAATGACTCTTGATTCAGTACAATGCCCTAGGAGGAACAAATTTAATGATTTGCCTAAGGGACAAAAGTGGGATTTGAAAGGAGGTCCTCCAAGAACAAATCATTTGTTCTTCCCTCTACAATTTACTGCCTCTCGGTAGATTACTATGCTAAGAGAGGTTGTAGGTATGGAACTGATGGTGAGAAAATGCATACTTGCTATCATTGGAACCATATTTGAACTCAAAATGAGTCTTCTTGATGCTAGGACTAGCACTAGTGTCCCATCGCTTCTAATAACTGCAATTATGGGTTTGAGTGAAACACGGACTATCTTCTCAGCTTGTCTTCCATGTATGTAATGTCTTTTCTTCTCCAGGAAAAATGTCCCCAGGTACCTCAACTGATGGCATAACCTTGAGTCCTTTCACCATCTTTGTTGTCCACTAATAGAAAATGGACACTTCTAGGGCACTATCTTAAAGAATTTATTCATCCTCTTCCTTCTCTGGACATTCTCTAGTTTGTCAATAATTTTCCTAAAATATGGCACCTGAGCTGCAAATAATGCTACAGACGAAGTCTGATGGAAGAGAATCCAGTCAAACCCCTAATTCCTTATTCCTGTCTACAATGACTTTCAATACAACCTTAGAGCATATTAACATTTTTGGCTGCCATGTCACACTGTTGACTCCTATTGAGCTGCAGACCTGTAAGACCTTCAGATCTTTTCTCAGGCAGACTGCTATACAGTCATACCTTCCTGTCTTGTATTTGTAAAATTGATTTTATTTAATGCAAGTTTAAGAATAAATTTATGCTTATGTTTCATCTATCTAATTCAGTCCAATATTCTGGTCTGTCCAGATCATTTTGAATTGCAACCCTGTCATTTAGTGTTTTAATTATCTCTCCTAGATTTGTGTCAGGTATAAATTTGGTAATTAAGGTCTTTCTGGTATGCAATTTTTTTTTGAATGAATGATTGATGGTTGGTGATGTTGGAGAAAAATGGAGCCTAGGCCGCCCACAGGTTCAAGGATGCCATTGCTGGTCAGAAGGACTGGAGTTGAAGTCCGAGGGCCTCTGTTCAGATTTTGGCTCTGCTACTTGCCATACGTAAGAGTTTGAGTAAATCATCTTACCATCCTGGACCTCAGTTTGTCCTACTGTTAGATGAGAGAGTTGGATTCATTGACTTTCTAAATCTATGATTCCTTTTGTCTATGATCCTTTGCCCTTTCTGTTTCTCATTCTCTCTCTCTCTCTCTCTCTCTCTCTCTCTCTCTCTCTCTTTCGCTTTCTTTCCTCTTCTGTCTCTCTCTTCTCTTTCTCTGTCTCTCTCTCTCTCTTTTCTCTGTCTGTCTCTCTCCCCTTTTCTGTCTCTCTTCTCTCTGTCTCTCTTCTGTCTGTCTCTGTCTTTGTCTCTCTCTGTCTCTGTGTCTCTGTTTCTGTCTCTCTCCCTCACTCTCCCTCCCTTCCCTCCATCCCTCTCTCCTTCTCTCTTTCTCCCTCCCTCCCTCCATCTCTCTCTCTCTCTCTCTCTCTCTCTCTCTCTCTCTCTCTCTCTCTCTCTCTCTCTCTTGTTCTTTGTGCCTTCTCTTCCCCTACCCCTCCCAACTTTGTCTGCCTCCCACCAAACTCTGGTTAGGTGAGAAAGAAGAGATGAGAAAAAAAGGAGATTCGATAAATCACAGAAATACCTACACCAAATGTGTCCTGGGAAGAGAGCAATCTGCTTGGGATGGACAAGTCAGGAGCCAATTAATACCACTCTAATAAGGAGCCAGCTCCTGGAGGTGAACCATCTTCCTCTACTACCAATCAATTAATTAAACAATTTATTAATGAATGTGTATATATGTATATTTAATATTTTCTGCATTTGTGCAGGTATATGCATTGTATATGTATGAGTATTTTATATCCGTTTATATATGTATTTGCATATGTACATGCTTATACATATGCATGTAGACAGAAACACATATGTGGAGAGAAACTGAGACAGAGAAAGGAGAGATGAAGAGAGAGAGAGAGAGACAGAGACAGAAAGGAAGAGAGAGAGAAAGTGAGAGAGAAAGCACCTCATAACAACCCTTCCTAGTAAATATTATGAGTATTATACTCATTCTACACATAAAGAAAGAGAGGCTCCAGGAACTTAAATGATTTGCCTGAAATCACACAGTGTTGGACAAGATTCCAGCCCAGGTCTACCTGATTCTAAGTCCAGTATCATACAGACACACATGACACTTTGATTTACCTCAATTTCTTCAACCATAACAGGGACATAATAGTACTAAGCTCCCAGGGCTGTTGTCAGGAACAAATGAGCTAATAATTGTAAAAAGAGCTTAGCGTTTTGCCTGACACAAGGTAGACATTAAATAAATGCTGGTAATGTAGTTATTGTCTTTTTCCTCCTTTTATACCTCCAACACTTAGTATAGTGCCTAGCACACAGTAGGTGCTTAATAAATGTTTAGTGAATTGAATTGTTATTACCTCTTTCAGGTAACATTCATATAATTAGGAATGAATGTACATATTTTCTCTCCCATTGGACTGTCATTAAAATCATTTTTGTCTTTGCAACCTAAGCATACAGAAGGTACTAAATAAGTCCTCATTGACTGCTTGATTACTGCTTGATTATGATCCCCATTTTAGAGAACCTCTGAAAAGTTCAGTGACATTCCCAGGGTCCCACAGCTAGTCCCCCTCAGAGGCAAGTCTTTCTGCCCCCTCCTTCATCATATTGTCTCTTCACCCCTTGTCACCTCCTTTTCCCTGCCCCCCACATTTGCCATGCTCCCCCTCTCTGCTCATATGTAGGTCAGAATAACAGGCTGGGAGCAGCTTTTTGAAGGCACTGATGTCACTGATGATTACTAGGGAAAGAAAATCTCCTTCGATTTGGGCCCCATTGCTGGCTGCATGAGTGCAGAGTGACAATAGCTACGCTAATGGCTCCTTCTCTGGAAAGCTAATGCATCTTCATTATTGCCTCAGGCTCTGGTTACCACCCAGCTGGAAAATTGGCTCTGGAGGATTATTCTTTCAGTTATCCCAGCAATATTTACTGAATACCTACTAGGTGCATGGATGGAGCTGTGTTTAGCCACCCTGAGGGATACCAAGTGACATAAGAAATGATCTCTGCTCCCATGGAGCTCAACAGGAGAGATAAAACAAAAATATACACAGGCAAATAAAATGGAGGGCACGATGGGACTAGGGATGGTTACTAAAAGTGCTGTCGGAGGAGTACCAGGAGAGCCAATGTGTGCTGGACAGAGCACAGGCTTGTGAATATATAACGTGTGTGTGTGTGTGTGTGTGTGTGTGTGTGTGTGTGTGTATGACAGAAACACTGGCTTGTGAATATATAACATATATATATATATATATATACACACACACACACACACACATATATATATATAATGGACAGAACACTGACTTGTGAATATATATATACATATATATGTATATATACACATACACACACTCTCATGTATATATATATGTATATATATACACACATATATATATATACATATATATACATACATATATATGTGTGTATATATATATATATATATATATATATATATATATATATATATATATATATATATATATATAAAACTTATGATGTTTGTAACCCATGTAACACAGGGCAAGTAACTCATCATCCTTCCTAGATCTGTTTCCTCTGGAAAATGGGGATGGGATAAGGCTTGAGATTAGATGGTTTCTGAAATCTCTTTCACATCTAGTTTTGCAGCAGCTAAGTTTGAAGTTGCTAAGCTAAGTTTTAAGCAACTGGGTTAAGAGCAGCTGAGCTCTGGTCCTGGAGTCTGGAATATCTGAGTTCAAATTCAGCCTCAAGTACTTTAGATCTGGAGCCCAAAGTCTCACTTATTCCTCAGAACAAGAACTCGTGATTTTTAATAGAGGTCCATCACTACATTCCCCAGGTTAGACCATATATAGAATTCTTGCCTCCCAAAGCCAAACCAGCTTCTTGGATTGAGTAAGGGATGAGGAGGCCTTTTGTGGGGAGTTCTTTGTGTTTTCTATCAATAATCTTTCCCAACCTATGATTATCATAGATTTCCATTTAGCAGGGACTCTCTCTCCCCACAAATAGAGTAATGCCAGAGGAAAGAGAAAATGGCAGAGGCATGGAGACCTTGTAACACAAACACAGACTGATCAATATTTTTCAGTTGTGTCCAACTCTTTGTGACCCCATTTGGGGTTTTCTTGGCAAAAATATTAGAGCGATTTGCCATTTCCTTCTCTGGCTCATTTCATATATAAAGAAACTGAGGTAAATAAGTTTAAATGTCTTGCCTAGTGTCTTGCAACTACTATCTGAGACTGGATTTGAACTCCAGGCCCCAAACTCTATCCACTGAGCCACCTACCTGCCCTGAAGAGAATTTAAAGATCATGTCATCTAACTTATCATTTAATCGATGAAGAAACTGAAACCCAAAGTGATTAAGTGATTTACTCAATGTCACAGACATTTTATGGTCCAAGTCTTAATAATAATGATAGCTAGCATGTATATAGCTCTTTAAAATTTCCAAAGTATTTTACAATTATTTTCTTTCATCTTCAACACAACCCTGGGAGATAGATGCTATTATTATTCCCATTTTACAGATGAGAAAACTGAAGCAAATATGTTAAGTGACCTGTCCAGAGTTACACAGCTTGGAAATATCTGAAGTAGGATTTGAGCTTGGGTCTTCTTAATTTCAGACTTTTTTATTTAGACCATAGGGTCAAATTTAGAACTAGAGGAAATCTCAGAAGCTATCTTTTGTACTATAAATGAAGAGACTGAGAAATTTTCCAAGGATACATGAGATATGAACCAAGATCTTCTGATCATTCGGCCACACTGTGCTGCCTTAGCTAAGTCTATTAGTTGCAAGTCCAGTGAATTTTCCACTAATCCCATATGGAAGATTTTAGGTTTAACACTGATGCATGTGTCATAATGGATGAATGGTTTCCCTTGTTTTGATCTCAGTTTCTTCATCTGTATTATGAAGGGACTGGTCTAAATCATGGCTTCTTCTTAAACCTTGATTGCTTTGGCAGGGAGATAGAGCCTACAGACTCCTCAGAATAATGTTATGTTGCCTACATTCTTAATTAAAGGAAATGCTGGATTTCAGTTAGAGATTATTAAAAATAAAGATGTGTATTTTTCCTCCCCAAATTTGCAAACCCTACCCTCATAAATCTACACACACACACACACACACACACACACACACACACACACACGTAAAGAGCATCACCAATAAAGACTGCTTGAATTGAACCAAATCATCAATAGAAACCCTAGTGGGGTACTGTGGGAAATTTGGAGAAAAAGAGAAGGACAAAGAAGGTTGGGAGCAAGAGCCACTGTGGAATATTAATTTAAGCCAAAAAAAAAAATCAAGACAGGTTGCCAGAGGTTAAGGGATGGACTTAATGACCTCGTATGGTCATTTGGTGGCCCTGGATGCCCTGATTTCTGCCTCCAGACTTTCTGTAATAGTCTCCAAGATCACTGTAGACTGCCAGTTACCTTCCTTATAACAATAGTCAGCCTAATCAGAAGGAGAAAGAAAGAGCCGGAAGCTCAAGGACAGGGGGTCAGCCTCCTTACTTCTAATTAGAGTAATAAGGAATGAATTTCTGAGGAAGAGGAAGTCAGAGAGGGCAGGATCTTTACAATGAATCACCCAGGGCTGAGTGGAAAGGAGGAACAGCCTTTTTCTTCATCTATTCAAAGACTCTGTTTTGGGGATGACTGAGAATCAACTTATTCTATGAGGCAGGAAAAGGTGCTCCATTTATAATCATAGGCCTTGGGTTTGAACATCACCTGAGTGACTTTGGGCAAGAGTCACCCTCTCCTTATCTGTAAAATGAGAGATTTGGATTGTATGGCCACTTATCAAGCAAGAGATAAGTGATTCTATGAATGCTTTCTACCTGTGGAACTTTGGGTAAACATCTCCTACCAATCTATATCCCCCCTTTCTTCACCTGGTTGGGTAAAATGACTAATGGGATCCCTTCTAACTGGAAATTTATGATCCTATCAAAATATAGTATTTCATTTTTTGTTGTTGTTTTTATTTGTTTGCTTTTTTTTTTCCTTTCTGGTGGTTTTTTTCCCCTTTTGATCTGATTTTTTTGTATGTGCAGCATGATGAAGATGGAAATATGTTTAGAAGGAAGGCACATGTTTAATCTATAGCAAATTGCTTCCTGTCTTGGGGAGGTGGAGAAGAGGAAGAAAAATTTGGAACACAAGATTTGGCAAGGTGAATATTGAAAACCATCTTTGTATGTATTTGGAAAATAAAATACTATTAAAATTTTTTAAAAAGAATTTTATGATCCTATATTTACTATCACATTTGGAAAGGCTGGGTTTGGGCTAGATCTTTCCAAAAATTCCCTCCTGCTCACAGATACTAGTATTATATAATTTGTATTTTAAAAGTGCAATAAATAATCAATATTAACATATAGGGCACATATACTCACTTGAGCATCATGACAATTGCCTAAGGTGAGTGCTGCTATTATTCTCATTTTACAAATTAGGACTTGACACATGTAGAAAGCATCTCAAAATTTCAACTCCAGGTTTAGGACTTCTGTCCACAACATCACACTTATTCTCAATTGCAGTAAATAAATGAAAGCATTAGATGATATAGTCTCCAAAGTTCCCACCAATTATAACTCTTAAGATCATTAATATATGCAGTAAAAAGTGGGTACTGTCTTATATAGAGCCAGCCCAATATGTGCTACAAAGAACTAGTGTCTACAAGGTATGACCTGAGGAGAGCTGAAGGCCTTCACCTTTCCCAGTGAATCTTCTGATTCAGAATTGATTCATAGAAAGGACTGTAGCTCTTCACGTAAAGACTGGAAAACCAATGATCAACATAATTTACAGGGGATTTTTATTCAAGTACCAAATGGCTTAAATGGTCTCTGAGTCCCCTTCCAAATCTGGGATTCTGGGATTGCTCCCTTAAGTTAGTTACTATGCCTAAAATTACTATAGTTAAAGTTAATGATAGATTAAATAAAGGATCATTGCCTCTAGAAGACCCCTATGAAAATGCACATTTTCATCGCACTAACCTTCATCTTGTTGTTGTTCATTCATTTTTCAGTCACGTCTGACTCTTTGTGACCCCATTTGAGATACTGGAATACTTTCTCTTCTCCCCCTCTAGCTCATTTTACAGATGAGAAAACTGAGGCAAACAGACTTTTTCAGGGTTACACAGCTAGTAAATATCTTCTACTGGATTTGAACTCATCAAGTTGAGTCTTTCTGGCTCCAGGCCTGTTGTTCTATTTATTTCATTACCAAACTGCCAGCCTTCAGCTATTGTCACATTATCAGAAATCAGATTAGCTAACAGATGAGCATCATCAGAGGAAGAGATTCAAATGAGAGGATTTCTAGACAGGAAGGGGAAGATGGTAGAGATAAGTCCCTTCAGTTTGAGGGGCATCAAGAAGAAACTGACTCAGATTTGGCCATGTTGTGCAATGATGATTTAGGTGATGGGAAAAGCAATACAGTTGGGTGTGAGTGTTCGGTAAAAGAAGGAGCAATAGCTAAAAGCCCTTCAAGGTATACTGGCCTTTTTTCCAAGGTATAGCTGTGAGACGTAAAACATATTTCAACAGAGAAAAGTAGGGTTCCCACTGATGACTCTTGCAAAAATGGACCCTCTCTCTAACATGAGTAACAAAGCATGAGGAGGCAGGGAAGACTCAACAGAGCATCTCAACTGGGCTAGCCAAAAGATCAAGTCCATAGAAACACAGATTTAGAATTAGAAGGTCTTTATGTTTCATCTCATCATAGGGTTATAGGGTTAGAATTATAGGAGACCTCAGAGCCATTGAGTCTGAACTCTTTACTTTATAAAGGAGAAAACTGAGTTCTGGGTAAACTCTCCCAGAGTCACATAAGTATTTAAAGAGTTCTTCAGGTCTCCATCCTTTGTGTCTGATTGTGCCCTGCTCAGACTATAATCCCTCCATAGTTCCTCCATTTTGGGGAATGGGGGATGGATTGGGAGTCAGGAAAACTTTAGGTGGAATCCCAGTTCAGAAAACCTAAGTTCGATCATAACAAAGATGGTCATGTCCCTGCCCCCTCCCCTCTCTAGCCAGCACCATTTTAGAATAGATTGTAATGGTCACTTGAATTCAGCTTCATCATACTTCTTCATTGCTGTTATTCAGGCTTTCTATGGAAGAGAGATGAGTCTTATTGTACTTAACTCAGGACAATAAACACAGAGCAACGGGCAGAATGTTAGAAAGTAGCTAAATTTGGTTCCCTGATCAGGAAAAACTTACTCGTGTGGTCCCCAAGTCAGCTGGGTACTCCGGGAGGAGTTCCTCCTCCTTGGAAATCTCCAAGCAGAAGCTGGACAATTGCATGGCAAGTACATTTCTTTTGTGGATGAAGAGTAAATGGCTCTCGGGTCCCTTCCATTTCTCCAATTCTGTGCATCTGGAATCGTGCCTAATTCAACAAAATATTTACTAAGTTTCCTCCATTATGTCAGATACTGGAAATATCAAAATAAAAATATAAAACAGTCTCTGTCTTCAAGAAGCTTCCATTCTATTTGTGACATCTGACATTATTCAGATATAATTATTTGGATAGAGAGAAAGCCCATTGCAAGAACATCAAAGAAAGCCGGGGTCTCTAAAAGGTGGAAGTTAAGGTTAGCCTGTGAAAACAATGGCTGCTGGATAGTGCTATAATGCATAAAGTGCTTATCCTGGAGTTAAGAAGACTCATCTTTGTGAGTTCTTCCTATTTGTATGATCCTGGACAAGTCACTTAACTAACCCTGTTTGCCTCAGTTTCCTCATTTGTAAAATGAGCTGGAGAAGAAAATAACAAACCACTCCAGTTTCTTTGCCAAGAAGATCCAAAATTGAGTCACAAAAGGTTGGATAGGATTGACAACAAAAAAGAACAATCAGGAGGGGAAGGAAGAGTCAGAGAGAGGTGAAGGAGGAGGAAGAGAGGAAAAAGAATGACAAAGGGAAAGAATGATTCAAGGAGGGAGATATACAGACAATAGGGTTTTGTCTTGACATCCCTACCATTGGATCCAAAGCCTCCACTTCCTAGCACCCCTGGCTTTCTTTGAAGCATGTGTACTGCCTCCTTCATGAAACCTTCCCTGCTCTCCCCAAAGCTTATCGCACTCTCCTGATAGAAATTACCTTGGATTAATTTGTTTTTATCGTATATGTTGTATAACCACCACTATTACTGTCAATAAATTGCAAGCTTTTTGAGAGCAGGAACTATTCCCAGTTTTGCCTTTATTTTTCCCAACACAGTACTTTACACATAAATGATCTTAATAAATATCTCTTACATGGAAGCAAATTTAATTTGACTTTCCCGGGATCACTCCGGTCCAAAACAAAACATTAAGTTTTGACACTGGTCCCTGATTCTCATCTTTGGGTGAATGAGAAGGTGTGAATCACGGAACCAGGCCAGGATGCCCTCCCCTGCTCCCAGCAGTCAGCCAGGCTTTCTTATCTGGCCAGCTGGACACTGCTTACCAGCCAGGCCAAGTACAAAGGAGCCCACGCTGCAAAACTGCCCATTATCTCCTTCTAACACATGCCATTGAGAGCCAGAGATTAGGTCTGGAGTGGGACAATGGTGGTGATTTTATTTCCGATTAGGCTGGGCATACAAGCCATTTCATGGGATCCCCAGAAAGCATCGGGCTTCGGGCGCTCAGCAGGATGGAGGGAGCTGAGGGCCCGGGCCCCGTTCACTGGGGTCTGGCTTTTTCCAGATAAGTGTGTTCTTATATTTCATAGAAAAGCCATCTCAGGAGGGGCTTAGCAGGGGGGAGAGAGAAGGAAGCAGGAATGGCTGTGGCTCATTTAAGGTAGAAAAAGCAGAAAGCAAGAGAGTCTAAGTATATACATTAGTATATGCTTCCCACAACCTACGCCAACAGGCCTTGGGGGGTCTATGTTAGCAGCACTATATGGCAGATAGATGCAGTTAAAAAGCCAGAAAGACTGGATTAAATCTTGCCTCTGACACTGACCAATAGCAATGGATGGGATTCTGGACGTGGTCCCTTAAGTTCTCTCTGAGTCTCAGTTTCTTCATGTGTAAAATGGAAGCAGTAAAACCTAGAGGGGAAAGGTAGGGAATATTAGTAGTTGGAAGACTGCCTTTTGAGTCAGTAATCCCTGGCTGGGGTCCCATCATGGCAGCCAGATGCCCAGTAAAGTCACTTAACCTCTAAGTGTCTTCAGGAAACTCTCAGAGAGTAAGATGCAGATGAGCTGCTAGTTTGGATCATGGGAGGGAATTTTCACACTGAGAGAGAGATAGAGGAATACAGATAGACAGAAAGATTATGAGAGAGAGTAAGAGACAGAGAGAGACAGAGACAGAGACAGACAGAGACAGAGACAGACAGACAGAGATAGAGAGAAGGAGAGGAAATCAGAGACAGAGAAAGAGTAAAGAGACAGAGACAAAAAGAGGGATGAGATGAGAGAGAGGGAGAGAGATATACAGACAGAGGAAAGAAGGGAAGGAAGAAGGGAGGGAGGAGGAGAAAGAGACAGAAACAGACACAGACAGAGAGAGAAAGAAAGAGAGGGAGAGAGAAAGAGAGAGAGAAAAAAATAGAAAGAGAAGGAGAGAGAGAGAGAAAGAGAAGGGGAGAGAGAGAGAAGAGGAAGGAGGAAGGGAGAGAAGGAGGAAGGATGAGAAAGAGAGATAGGTAGACAAATAGAAGAAAGTAATGAGGGAAGAAGGAGAGAGGGAGAGAAAGCGATTCAGAAAGAGACAGAGAGAGCCAGAGCAGACAGACAGAGATACAAAATCAGAGAGAAAAAACGGAAGGAGGGAAGGAGGAAGGAAGGAAGGAGGGAAGATGAGAAAGGGGGGCAGACAGACAAGAGAGGAGAGAGGAAAGAAGGGAGGGAGGGGAAGAAAGATTCAGAAAGAGAGAGACAAAGACAAACAGAGACAGACAAAGAGAGAGAATTTATTAATTTACTATGTGCCTGTTATTGTTCTTAAAAAAACGAATGCAGAAAAGACAGCTCTTACCCTCCCAAAGCTTATGTTTTAAGTGGGGAGGGTTGGCAGGTCAAAGGGTTTTTCAGTAGAGGTGGGATGGTGTGAAAAATCAGGAGTGCAACTCACTTTAAAATTCTCAATACACTTAAAGTTCATTTGAACCTCAGGACAAGCCTGTGTAAGTTGTGTTATTTACTCCTCGTCCAGACAAGGAAACTCTTTCAGAACATTAAAGTGACTTGTGGAGGTGCCATAAGCAAGGAGGAGAGCTCATCAGACTCCTTGCTCCAGTATGGTCTCCCTTTCTCCCCACTAATAACAGTAATAACTCAATTTAAATTTTACAATGAGTCAGTGGGCAAATAATTATTTATTAAGAAATTACTATATGCCAGGTATGGGGATAAAAAGAAAAGCAAAAACAGGTCCTGCCCTTAAGAAGTTTACATTTTAATAAAGGAAAAAAATAAATTAACTATAAATATATAAACTACATATAGCAAAAATGGAAAGGGAAGGGGGGATGAGTGAAATCTTGACGTATCATTTAGCATTTCTTAGGCACTGGAGTTACAAAGAAAGACCAAAAAAAAATCTGCCCAATTGAAAAACAGTCCCTGACCTCAAGGAGGACCCAGAGGAAATTAATTGACATGAATTTAGAGCACTGAGTTTGGAATCAGGAATTTCTGAGTTCAAATCTGGCCTCAAAATCTCACAGATGTGTGACCCTGGGCAAGTCAATTGTTATCTGTCTGCCTTAGTTTACTCATGTGTAAAATGGGAATAGTAATAGCATCTACTTCCAGGATTATTGTCAGGATCAAATGAAACAATATTTGTGACTCTCTTAGCACAATGCTTGCTACGCAGTAAGTCTTTAACAAAAACTTCTTTCCCTCCTTCATAGTCTAATGGAGGAGACAAGGTACAAGCCACTCTACAAATATGATGCAGTTAGATAACCTTCAAAATTAAGGATGACTGGGAAAGGTAAAGAAAGGCTTTCTGTAGTGGGTGAGAAATGAGTGGAATCATGAAGGTAAGAGAAGTAGGGGCAGGGGGGAGAACCTGCTGCAATGGCATGGAGATGGGTGTCAAGTTTGAGGAACAGCAATATATAGTGTAGCAGAATCAGAGAGTAGAAGAAGGAAAATAAAGGGTAAAAAGACTGGAAAGGAAGGAATGACAGATGCAAAGAACTTTGATATACATTATATTGCAGATCAGGAAACTGAGGCACAGAGAAGTGAAGTAAATTGCCCTAACCTCTCACAAGTGGTAAATGCCAAGTCCTCCTGACTCAAGGGCCCAGCCCCTATCCACTATCCACTGTAACACAGCAAGCCTGACTCAAGGTAACTTTAGTCCTGTCCCAACTCCTCTGTTTCCTCGATAAGGACACTGAGGAACAATGTCCTCCCCACCCCTAACCCTCTCATTAAAAGAAGTCAGCTAGTTCTAAAGTCTACCCGTGTGAGGACTCAATATATATGTAAATGTTTAGAAGGAAATGAATAACAAACTGTGGAGATTAGCAGGAAATAAAAGCTTCATAAAAATGGCAGTAAAGGGGAAAAAATATTCCTTTCAAAATGAGAAAAAAAAAAAGTGTGGAAGAGGAAAAGCCGAGAAAATATCACAGGAAAGAGGAGTGTAGAACTGCTGCTTGAGCAAGGAAAATGCTAACTGGGCCACTGGAAGCTGGGCAGAACCAGCTGGCGGGGAAAATCCCCTGGCTTTTTACTCTAGGGAAGGTTCATGGAGTTGGGAGGGTGACAACCGGAACAGCAATATGCCAAAGTTTAGAGAATATAGAATGTTAAGGATGGATGGATACAGAGAGCATAGTTTCCCCAAATTCAGTTCCACATTTATTAAGTTCTGTGAGTCACAAGGCCCTGTGTTAAATGTTGGGTATGCAAGGTTCTTAAGAGAACTCACCTAGATCCAGAATGTCAGAACTGAGAGGGAATGTCAGGATTGGGAGGAGGCTTAGAACAGATGTCAGAGCTGGGAAGGGTCTAAGAACAGGGGATGTCAGAGCTGGGAGGGGTCTTAGAACAGGGGATGTCAGAGCTGGGAAGGGCCTTAGAACAGGGGATATCAGAGCTGGGAAGGATCTTAGAACAGGAGATGTCAGAAAAGGAAAGGATCTAAAGTCATCAAATGTTAGAACTAGAAAAGCCTCTAGGGAATATCTGGAACTAGAAGAGTTCACAGGACAGAATAATAAAAAAAGAAAGAATCCTTAGAATGTACCATATCAGAGATCGAAGGAACTGTACAATATAATGCATTAGACAACAGAATTGAAGGGGTTAACATTACCTCAGAAACTAGCTTGCCCAAGTCCCCTCATTTGATCAAAGAAGAAACAGCGGGTCATGGAATACATACAATATGCCCACATAGTGAGTCAGGGAAGAACAGGGACCAAAACTCCAGGTTCCTCAGATCTTTTTATTCAATACTGCTTTGAGAATCTGGGGCAATCTGGTCATGTAATAAATAAAGAGCTGGGGCTGGAGTCGGGACAATTCCAAATTCAAATCTAGGAAGTCCTAGCCGGAAGGCCCCAGAAAAGTCACTTAACCTTGTTTGCCTCCGTTTCCTCATCTGTAAAGTAAATTGAACTTGGACTTGGCAAACTACTCCAGTATCTCTGCCAAGAAATCCCCAAAAGTCCATGAAATCTCAGATATAACTGATAACTTTGAATTTGCTCTCAAAATTTTAATTAAGAAAGGAAGCAGATCAGTGGCATCTTGGCTCTATTAAAAATGAAATCGGGTGATAGACAGGGAGGGTTTTTCTTTAATTATTGCCTTGATCTATAATGACGGATTGAAGATGAGAATTATCCTGAAAGAAACGCAAGGATTGCTGGTAGGCCTGAGCAGGCAACATTAGCACACCCAGGAAGAATAGTCTAAGAGATGCAGCATAAAGAGTCATTGGAGAACTGCATAGAGAACACTTTGGATGGATGGCTAATGGGAGCATATGGACAGGAGAGGCACGATGGGCCTCTGTCTTACATGTGAAAACTTCCACAATCTGGCCTCTGCCTATCCTTCCAATGCATCATGTGCTTTCATACACTTCCTGATTTAACTGAACACCTATATTGTTGCTGATACGGGACTTTCCATTTCTCACCTCCCTGATTTTACCCAGGCTTGCCCCTCATGCTTTGAGTGCTCTCCCTCTTCAGCTCTACTTTTTAGCTTCCCTGGCTTCCTTCAAGACTCAGCACAACTTCCACCTGCTGTGGGAAACATTTCCTGATTTCCCTCCTGCCATTCCTCTTCTCCATTCTTGCTGAGATAACCTTTCCTCTACTCCCTGTGTCTCTGTCTCTCTATTTCTCTCTCTCTTTTTCTCTTTTCTTTCTTTTTCTCTCCTTTCTCTCTTCTGTTAGTCTTCTCTTTATCTTCTCTCTTCCCCCCCTCCCCTCTGTCTCTGTGTCTGTCTCTCTGTCTGTGTCTCTTTTCTGTCTGTGTCTCTCTGTCTGTCTCTGTATCTCTGTCTTCTCTCTCTCTCTTCTCCCTCTGCTGTCTCTCTCTCTGTGTCTATCTTTCTGTCTGTGTCTTTGTCTCTGTGTCTCTTTTCTCTTTGTCTCTCTCTGTGTCTCTGTCTCTCTGTGTCTCTCTCTGTGTGTCTGTCTTTCTGTCTGTGTCTTTCTCTGTCTCTGTGTCTCTTTTCTCTTTGTCTCTCTCTGTGTCTCTGTCTCTCTGTGTCTCTCTCTGTCTCTGTGTCTCTTTCCCTCCTCCCTCTCTGTTTCTATCTCTCTATGTATACACACACATGTTTATATGTGCACACAAACACGTGTGCATGTATGTGTACATGTGTGTGTGTAGCAAGGCATTCCAGAAAAACATCTTCATTGACCACACTAAATAACGTGGTAGATCACAGCAAAATGTGGCAAGTTCTCTAAGAGATAGGAGTACTCCATCATCTCACTTGTCTCCCGAAGAACCTGTCTGCAGGCCAAGAAACAACAGAGCTAAACATGAAACAACTCATTGTTTTAAGCTTGGAAAAGGAGAAAGATGGCAGAGAGAAACCAAGAAGCTGTCAGGGCTCTTCCCAGTTTCCCTCAGAGAAGATGTTAAATCAAGCCTCTAAGTGGATTCTGGAGTGACAGAATCCAGATAAAGGGGAAGTGAAACAATTTCCCAGCCCAGTGTAACTTGGAAGGGCTTCGGTGAAGGTGTGTCTCTATTGGGTAGAAGGGGAACACAGCTTAGTGCAGAACATGTCCAGGTAAGGCATCGGAAGCTCTTAGGCTCAGCACAGATCAGCATTCAAGGCCCCAAGACTCTGGCTTAGCATGTCAGTGGCACAGCAGGCAAGCTGAGATGCCCTCAGCCCCAGTACATTAGACAACTGCCAGTGCCAGAACCAGGCAACAACAGACATGACTAGGCTTGGCCACCCCAGCACTGTGGACAAATCACCAGCTCCAGGGGCCTACAAAAGAAAGCTGGTGATCAGGCTCCTGACCCCCTCATGCACGAAGCTTGAGACAGTTACCCCCTGGACCCCAAAAGGATAGCTCAACCCTAAAAATGAGAGAAAAATTGAAAAAGAGTCCTGACTATAAAAAATGGTCGCAGGGAAGATCAAAGCACAAACTCAGGAAAGACCAATAATGTTAAAATGCATTTGTGAAAAGCCTCAAAAGGGCTATGAATTGGCATCAACTCTAAAAATTCCTTTTAGAAGAACTTTAAAAGGATTTTAACAATCAACTGATGGATGTAGAAGAAAAATTGGGAAAAGAAATGAGAATTATGAAAAAAAAAGTCAATAGTTTGAAGAGGAAACACAAAAATTGAAAAAAGAAATTTCTTTAAAATAGAATTAGTTAAATTGGGGGGGGCAGGGGGGAATATACTGAAGCAAACAATTTCTATAAAATTATAGTTGGCCAAATGGAAAAGAAGGTACAAAAGCTAACTGAAGAAAAGAATTGTTTAAAAATTAAAATTGGGCAGGTGGAAGCTAATGGCTCTAAGATACATCAAGAATTGAACAAAAAAAAAAAAGAAAAAATAGAAGAAAATATAAAATATATTGTTGGAAAAACAATTGTCCTAGAAACTAAATCCAAGAGAAACAATTTAAGAATTATTGCACTACCTGAAAGCCATGATTAAAAAACAAAGAGCATGGACAGCATCTTTCAAGAAATTATCAAGGAAAACTGACCTGATGTCCTAGAACCAGAGGTTAAAATAGTTGTTGAAGGAATATACAAGTTAGGGGCAGCTAGATGGCACAGTGGATAGAGCACTGGACCTGAAGTCAGGAGAATCTGAATTCAGCTCCAGCCTCAGATACTTAATGCTTCCAAGCTGTATGACCCTGAGCAAGTCACTTAACCCCAATTGCCTCAGGGGGAAAAAAGGAATACATGTCACCTCCATAAAGAGATCCCAAAATTAAAAATCCAAGGAATAACATAGCTATATTCCAATACTGCAAACAGCCAGAAATAAATGATTCAAATATCAAGGAGCCATAATCTAGATTATGTAAGATTTATCAGCTTTTACATTAAGGGATTAGAAGATTTGGAACATAATGTTTTGTAAATCAAAGGAACTTGGATTGCAACTAAGAATCAATTACCCAGCAAAACTGAGTATAATCTTTCTGAGGAAAAGATGGACATTCAATGAAATAGGGAACTTTCAAACTTTCTTGATGAAAAGACCAGAGAAGAACAGAAATTTTGATCTTCAAATACAAGGAATAAGAGAAACATAAAAAGTAAACAACTGGATAAATCTAACCAGAAAATAAACAAGAAAAGAATTTTAGAATTATTAGATATGATAGACCTTTGGAGAAAATTGAATGGAGATAGAAAGAAATATACTGTTTATACAAAAATTAATTGTTAGGGCATAAAAACATCACAATCAAATGCGGAAAGACAAAAATATTGAATGCATCTATTTAAGATCATAATGTAATTAAAATTACATGTAATAAAGGGCTATGGACAGATAGTTTAAAATTAATTGGAAATTAAATAATTTAATTTTATACAATGGGCAGGCCCGAACAACAAATATATTGATTTTGGAAACAATAATTTCATCAAAGAAAATGACAATAAAAGACAACATACCAAAACCTATGATATGTAGCCAAATCAGTACTTAGGGGAAGTTTTGTATCTCCAACTGCTTATATGAATAAAATAAACAAAGAACAGTCCAATGAATTGGGTACACAACTAAAAAACCTAGTAAAAGAACAAATTTAATTTCCCAATTAAATACCGAATTAGAAATTCTGAAAATCAAAGGAAAGATTAATAAAATTGAAAAGAGATAAAACTATTAAATTAATAAAGGTAAGAGTTGTTTTTGTGAAACAGACGTGATAACCACTACACTATGGAACCGAGAGTTGTTTTTGTAAAAAAAAAATCTAATAAAATTAACTTTTGGTTAATTTGATTTTTAAAAAAGGAAACTAACTTACCATTATCAAAACTGAAAAGGGTAAATTTACCACCAGTGAAGAAGAAATTAAAGCAATAATTAGATGCTATTTTACTTAAATGTATGCCAATAAACCTGAGAATCTAAGTGAAATGGATAAATATTTACAAAAATATAAATTGCATAGATTAATAAAAGAGGAAATAAAATATATAAACAATCCCATTTTGGGAAAAAAAGTGGACAAACTATCAATGAACTCTATAAGGAAAAAAAAACCCAAAGCCAGAAGGATTTATAAGTGAATTACAATATTTTTTTAAAAATTAATTCCAATACTACATAAACTGTTTGGGAAAACAGGCAAAGATAGATTCCTACTAAATTCCTTTTATGACAGAAATATATTGTTGAACATAAATCAGAAAGAGTCAAAATAAAAAAAGTTATAGAGTAATTTCCCTAATTAACATCAATGTAACAGTTTGGATAAAATATTAACAAAGAGACTATAGCAATGTATCACAAGGCTAATACGCTAGGATCAGACAGAATTTATATCAGGAATGCAGGGCTGATTCAAGATTAGGAAAACTATTAGCATAATTGACCATATCAATAACAAAAACTAACAGAAATTATATCATTAGCTCAATAAATGCAGAAAAAGCTTTTGACAAAATGCAACAAACATACCTATTAAAAAACATTAGAGAGTAGGAATAAATGGAGCTTCCCTTCAAATGATAAGGAATATCTCTCTAAAATCATTGGAAAGCATTATCTTTAATGGGGAATAAGCTAGAGAAGCCTTCCCAGTACAATCAGGGATGAAACAAGTATGTTGTTGTCACCATTATTATTCAATATTGTACTAGAAATGTTAGCATTAGCTGTAAGAAAAGAAAAGAAAATTGAATGAATTAGACTAGGTCCCAGCTTTTTAAACTGTGGTTTGCAGCTCTATATGAGATCTTGTATCTAAATGGAAAGTTCATAAAATTATGATTTATTTTCAGTAAATCTTTTTGTATATCTATTTTATATACCTATGTGCCCAGGATCATATAAAAATTTCTCAGTCAAAAAGTGATCATGAATTGAAAAAGTTTAAGGTGGCCTGGAGTAGGTACGAGCAAACAAAAGTATCACTCTCTCTATATGATCAAACAAGAGACAAAAAACATTATGAAATGTAAAATGGATAATTTTGATTACACTTAGTAAAAAGCTTTTTTTTTACCAAAAAAAAAAAAATCAATGCAACCAAGATTAGAAAGAAAGCAGAAAGCTGAGGAACAATTTTTTATAGCCTGTGTTTCTAATAAAGACTTAATTTCTCAATTATGAAGAGAATTAAATCAAATGTATAAGAAAACAAGTCATTCCCCAATTGGTAAATGGTTAAAGGATATGAACAAGCTGTTTTTAGATGAAGAAATCTGTATCTGTAGTCATATGAAAAAAAAGGCTCTAAAACACTATTGATTAGAAAAATGCAAATTAAAACAACTTTGAGCTATCACTTCATTCCCATCAGATTATCTAATACAATATAAAAAGAAGACATGGGAAAATTGGGACACTAATGCATTATTGTTGGATCTGTGAACTGATCCAACCATTCTGAAGAGTAATTTGTAACTAAACTATGCCTACCCTTTAATCCAGCAATACTCAGTCTGTATATCAAAGAGATCACAAAAAGGATGAAAGGACTCACAGATACAAAAATATCTGTAGCAGCTCTTTTTATAGTGGCAATGAAGTGGAAATTGAGGGGATGTCCATCAATTGGGAATGGCTGATTAAGTTGTAATATATGAATTTAAAGGATTAGTATTTTGCTATAAGAAATGATAAGCAGACAGATTTCTGAAGCATAGTTTTTAATTTTTGCGGGGAAGTCATAGATTTTTCCTTTTGTTTTGTTTCATCTTTCACAACATAACTAATCTGGAAGCATATGGAAGTATGTAAGCATACATGATTGTATATGTATACCTTATATCAGACTGATTGCCATGTTGGAGAGAGGGGATGGGAAGGAAGGTAGAAAGAAAAAAAACATTGAAACTCAAAATTTAATAAAAAATGAATGTTGAAAACTATCTTTACATGTAATTAAAAAATAGAATACTATTTACCAAAAGAACTGGAAAAGGAGTTTGACAAAGCTGTATATTGTCACCTTATTTATTTAACTTATCTGCAGAGTACATCATATGAAAGAAATGCCAGGCTGGATAAATCAAAAGCTGGAATTAAGGTTGCTAGGAGAAATATCAACAATCTCACATATGCAGCCGCTACCACTCTGATGATAGAAAGTGAAAAAGAGTTAAGAAGCTTCTTATGAGAGTGAAAGAAGAGAGTGAAAAAGCTGGCTGGAAACTTAACATCAAAAGAATAAGATCTTGGCAACTAGTCTCATCACTTCCTGGCAAATTGAGGGAGAAGAAATAGAAGCAGTGTCAGATTTTATATTCTTGGGTTCAAAGATTACCGCAGATGGCAACTGCAGCCATGAAATTAAAAAACGCTTGCTCCTTGGAAGAAAAGCTATGGCAAATCTGGACAGCATACTAAAAAGCAGAGACATCATCTTGATCATAAGGCTCTATATAGTCAAAGCTGTAGTTTTTTTCAGTAGAGATGTAAGGTTGTGAGACTTGGACTATAAGGAAAGCTGAATGCTGAAGAATTGAAGCTTCTGAATTTTGATGCTGGAGACTTTTGAGTTCTTTGGTTAGCAAGGAGAGCAAATCAATAAATACTTAAAGAAACAAATTCAGGTTATTCACTAGAAGGTCAAAAGTAACTTCAATACTTTGGCCACATGATGGATACTTGAGACTCAGTGGAAAAGACCTTAATGTAGGGGAAAGATTGAAGACAAAGAAGGAGGATATGGGAGAGGATGATGTGGGGTAGATAGTGTCATGGAAGCTACAAACTTAACAATGGATAGATTTGGGGGGATAGTGGAGGATAGAAGAGCTTAGTGTCCTGGGGTCCAGGGGATCATGAAACATAGGAATGACTGGACAACAAAAACAGTGTTTTTTTTTTACCATCTTGGCTGTTCTTCCTTATATACTCTCATGCTATTCAAAGACATCCCCAAAGCTGAGTATCCCAAACAGAAGATAGATCGTGTAGAATTCTCAGACTAAAATGAGACCGTGCTTCTTTAGTCATTTTAGTTATGTCCAACTCTTCATAACCCCATTAAGGTTTTCTCAGCAGAGATACTGGAGTGTGTAATTTTATTGAACTGGAATAATACTATATAATAACTTTGTTTAGATTTACTGAGAAAATGTGGTCATGACTCTATGTCCTGTCTAGCAAGGTGTGAAACAAATGAAACTCAGAAACTGGAGCCAATGTGGCTTTGCTGGAAGAGAAGGAATACAAGCTTCCATGGCAGTGTTGGCTGAGTCTCTTTCCTCTCCACTCTACCCCAACAAACACATATTTTGACAGCAAGAACAGAAGAAATTTATTTATTTGTTTGTTTGGTTATTTATTTGGGTGAGACAATTGGGGTTAAGTGACTTGCCCAGGATCACACAGCTAGGAGGTGTTAAGTGTCTGAGGCCAGATTTGAACTCAGGTCCTGCTGACTTCAAGGCTGGTGCTCTATCCATTGCACCACCTAGCTGCCCCCCCCAAGAAATTTTGTGAGTGTCCTAGAAATATCTCCAGATCACCTGTTGACAGTATATGCTATGAGGAACACAGAAAAGGAATAAGGATTTATATGATACTTATGTGCCAGGCACTTTGCTAAGTGCTTTACAATTATCTCATTTGATCCCCACAACAATGCTGGGAGATAGATGCTATTATTATCCCCATTTTACAGTTGAGGAAAATAAGTCAGGTAGAGGTGAGATGATTTGCTCAGGATCACAAAGCTAATAAGCTAATGAAACTGGATTTGAACTCAGAACTTCCTGACTCCAAGCCTAGCACTTTATGCATTATGTCTCCCAAGCTGAACTAAGATTCTCAGAACCCAGCAAATTAATATCACATTTAAAGAGAATCTCTTGAGCCTCTCCATGTGGTGAAAAAAGGACTTACATGGACCCTGAGTCAGTTACCATTTGCCAGCTCTCCTCTCTAAGCTTGAACCTATTTTCCATTAGAAAAATGGACTTGTGGGAGAGTATGTCACAGCTTTGTGGGGAGCAGAAGTTTTATAACAACTATTCTCAATATACCATCTTAATACATACTTCTTTCATAGAGCTACTTAAAGCTGGCTAATTAAACTAATTTTTGACTGATAAGTCTTGGAAGATTCACAAGGTGAGAGCTTGCGTCAGCACCATAAGAGATCATCCCAGAGGTACCCTTTGAACCCTTGGTAGAGATGAATAGCTAAGTTCTGGAAAAGCAATTCATCAGTGGGAATGGGTCTTTTAATTAGAATCCTCAGAAGTTTATATGGGCTAAATTCCACTTGTAATTATGAAGTAATTTTTTTCAACCAATGGTAAGAAAGCATATTAACCTATTAAATTTCATCTTATTAGATTTAGTCTCACTTTCTAGTCTGACAGATTCTGTTTTTTGGATTTTAATTCTTTTACACTAATTTTTTTCCTCTGGGATATTATCCAGCTCTCTCACCTTTGTGTCATCTACAAATTTTATGGGCATGTCATCTATGTCTTTATCAAAGTCATTGTCAGAAAAAAAATATTAAATAGCACAGAGACAAGTGCAAATCATTAGATGGTTCCACTGGAATCATAGTTCCAAGTTGACATTGAACTATTTAGGATGATTACTTGAACAGCTGTTTCACCAATTTAAAATCCATGTAATTGTACTGTCACCTAGCCCACATTGCTCCATCTTTTCTTGAAGAATAGAAGAATGTTTATAAACACTTTAAAAATCTTGACAGTATTTTTAAGATATTTTTCTGATGTTCCAATTGAGTAACCATCTCAAAAAAAATGAAATGAGATTAATGTAGCATGACCTGTTCTTGATGAAGCTATTTTGACTTTTTATAGTTACTGCTTCCCTTTCTAGATGTTTATCAAATGTCTCTTTTAAAGAATATCTTAGAATTTCACAAGGAATAATGGACAAATTCATGATCTATATGAAGAGTCATCCCCCTCCCTTTTTAAATGAAGAAGTTTGTATTCTCCAATTCAGTGGGCACTCCTCTATTTTCTTTTTAAAATCTTTGGCTCAACAATTATATTGTTGTTTTTGTTGTTATTTAAACTTTCTACTATGTCCATCTTGGATTACCCTGTGTGTCCAAGCCCTTCTTCCATGACAAGGCAGTGATCGAAGAGGGGATGTATACACACACACATATGTGTGTGTGTGTGTGTGTGTGTGTGTGTGTATATATAATATATATGTATATAATGTATGTATATATGTGTATATGTGTGTGTATATATATATATATATATATGTATATATATATACACACAGGTGTTTGGCTAATGTGGGTATTAATCCATATATATCTACATACAATCCATAACATTCCATATATTTACACCAAAAAGGAAAAAATAGAAGGAAATAAGCCAGTACCAAAGTATTAGGCATCTCCATGTAATGTTTCTGGGGACAGTGAAAAAAAAAAACACTTATCACATATCATGATGGGAAAGCAGCACAATTGTTCACTAGATAGCTTTGTTAAATCCATCAAGGTCCAATGGCAAGAATTATTTCCTGCTTAAGGACAAGCACCCATTTCAAGACAGAAGAAGAAAGAAGGAGAAGGAGGAGAAAAAAGGAGGAGGAAGAGGAAGAGGAGGAGGAGAAGGAAGAGGAGGAGAAGAAGAAGAGAAAGAGGAGGAAGAGGAGAAGGAGAAGGAGAAGGAAAAGAAGAAGAAGGAAGAAGAGGGGGAGGAGGAGAAGGAGGAGAGGAGGAGGAGGAGGAGGAGGAGGAGGAAGAGAGGAGGAGGAGAGGAGGAGGAGGAAGAGAGGAGGAGGAGAAGAAGAAGAAGAAGGAGAAGGAGGAGGAGGAGGAGGAGGAGAAGAAGAAGAGAAAGAGGAGGAAGAGGAGGAGGAGGAGAGGAGGAGGAGGAAGAAGAGGAGGAGGAGGAGGATGAAAAGGAGGAAGAGGAGAATGAAAAGGAGAATAAGAAGAAACATATATATATATATATATACATATATATATATATATATATATTTATTACTCTATGTCAGACACTGTGCTAAACATTTTATAAATATCATCTCATTTGATTCTAACAACCTGGGAGATCATGTTTCATTGTACAGATAAAGAAACTGAAACAGACAGGACAAAGGTTGGTTCAGAATCCCATTGCTAGTAAGTAACTGAAGCTGAATTTAATTCAGGTGCTCCTGACTCCAGGTCCAGTGCTCTATCCACTGCACCACAGAATTGCCTCCTTGAAGTCATAAGATAGTAGTTGATGCTGAAAACATTCATTTCTTAGAACTGCTATTTGGAGCAATGTGCTCAAGGAAGGAAAAAAGCCAAAGCAGAAGAGACATGCAAAGAAAGACTTGGGATCCAGGCTCATGCTCACTAAGCCAGCACATGTTCTCACTGCCATGCATATTTAATGACCTAAGCTGTTGCTGAGGAGGAGGAAGAGAAAGATACCCATTCCCTTCTTCTCCAGAAATTTGAGGGACTCAAAAAAAATCACTCAAAAAAGGAAAAAGAGAGAGGAAGCGACTTTGGCGGCTGCTTATAAAGCATATCAAGTGATGGACTCTTCTTGACTCACTTTCCAATCATCTTCCACTCAGCCCCTCTTCCACGGGGACTCTAGGACCAACTAAGAGACCCTGGTCCCACCTTTCCCTTCTTTAGCAAGGGGGCCAGAGCACTTATGACCCATTGGCAGGAGCTACGTTATAGTCCCATCCTCACGCATGAGCCATAGGATGATCCCTCTCTCCCTCATCTACAAGAGATGGAAGATTCTAGAGAAGAGTCAGGGCAAGGATTCCAGACTTTAAAAAGGCATGTTTAGAGTTGAAACAGCTTTCCCCATAACCTTATAGATCTCACTGAGGGCCCTAATCCAGAAATTTTCAATTCTAGCTTCAGATACTTAGTAGCTGTGTTGACTCCATTTGTCGAGTTTCTTCATTTGTAAAATGAGAATAATAATAGCATCTATTCCTCAGGGATGTTGTGAAAACCAAATGAGATAATATATGGAAAGCAGTTAGCACAGTGCCTGGCACATAGAAGACACTACATAAATATTAGCTATTAGCATGAGGATCATCATCTCATTGAGATTCCTAATCTTGGATTTTATTTTGTTTTTTTTTGTTTTGTTTTGTTTTGTTTTGTTTTGTTTTGTTTTGTTTTGTTTTGTTTTGTTTTTACCATACTGGTAATCTTCTGGGGAAGAAATCGTTTGTCCTTTGGCCTCTTTTGTAATTTTTGGAGAGGCATGCTTGAATAGTGAAAAGAAAATAGGATGCAAAATGAGCAAAACGGGATTTAAGTGCCACATCTGACACTTACTAGTTGTGTGGTCTCAACCAAGTCATTTCCCTGCTCTGGCTCTCAATGTTTTTCTTCTCTACAATGTTGGATTTGAATTAGATGGCTTCTAAAGTTCCTTCCAGTCTTAATGTTCTCAGCATTTCTGCAAATATATGCACACCCACAATCACTCTCCCTCTTCTCTATTATTACCTGATGTCAGACAAAAAATACAGTGGGGGAAGGATTAGTGAATGAAGGACTTGAGGACATGAAATTCACTGAAAGCCACGTTACCCAGCTGGTGACATTATGGAAAGATCATTGGTCTCTGAATCAGAACCTCACAGGTCAAGCCCTGGATCTGCTTCTTACAACTTGGGTGATCTCACGTAAGTTGCTTTTCCTTGTTGTGCCTCAGTTTCCACATTTGTAAACTAAGAAGTCTTTACTATCTAGCTCACAAAAGTGTTTAAGGAGAATAAACATTGCTAATATAGTGCACAAAAAGGTTATAGATTTAGAGATGAGGTTCTGGATTTAGAGATTTAGAGACTGAAAGTCATCCACTTCACCCCCTTCATTCTATTGTAAGGTTACATGAATGGGAAATAAAGAAGCCAAGATTTGAACTCAGGACTATGACTCCAAGCTCAATGTTCTTTTTGTGCCATACTTTGGTACATGCTCCATGCTCAATGCTCCATGCCTGGAATACTCTTCCTCCTTTACCACCTCCCTGTTTTTTTTTAATACCAAAAAAACCCCATATTTTACTGGAAGGCTTCCCCATCCCCTCTTCATTCCAGGACTTTCATTCTGTTAATTATTTCCTACTTATATTTTATTTGTCTGTATTTGCATATTGTTTCCTTCATCAGATTATGCGCTCCTTGAAGGCTGAACTGACTTTCGCCTCTTTTTGTATGCCCAATATTCTAACACAGTGTCTGACAGAAGTTGTTGTTGTCTCTTCACTTTTCAGCTATGACTGACTCTTTGTTACCCTATTTGGGATTTTCTTTACAAAGACACTGGAATGGTTTGTCATTTTTTTTCTCCAGCTCATTTTATAGATAAGGAAACCGAGGCAAACAAAGTGAAGTGATTTGCCCAGGATCATCCAGCTATAAAGTGTCTGAGGACAGATTTGAAGTCAGGGATATAGGTCTTTCTGAATCCAAATCCAGTGCAATGCTCTATTCACCATGACATCTAGCTGCCTAGAACATAGCAGGTGCTTAATAAATGTTTTGGGTTGGTTTATGGTGCAATGGATAGAATTCTGGGCTTAGTTGGGAATACTACTTTTCCTGAATTCAAATCCAGCTTCATATACTTCAGCTGGGTCACCTTGGGCAAATCACTTCACCTTATTTGCCTCAGTTTCCTCATCTGTAAAATAAGCTGGGGAAGGAAATAACAAATCACTCTAGTATTTCTGCCAAAAAAAACATCACATAGGATCAAGGAAAATTGAATGCAATTGGAAAATGATTGAAAAACAAATGTTTATTAATTGATTGCTTGATTAATATTTTTATTCCCTATAGAATGCTTCCTGATAGCAGATTTTTCATTCTGTATTCCCCAGCCTTTAGCAGAGCACCTGATACATAGTAGGTGTTTTAAAAATGCTTGTTGGATGCTCAATCGTAAGTACTTTGTAGACTTTAAGGTACCATAAAAAGGTGAGCCAGTATTATCATGGCTAACATGATGATATCATCTTTGTAAATGGAGTTCAGATAGAAATTGTCGGAGGACATCTCAAACCTGCTAATACCTGTCAGGCAGGCAGGCAACAAACATTTATTAAGTGCCTACTATCTGTGAGGTGCCTGGCTAAACACTAGGAATACAAAGGGAAGCAAAAGACAATGCTGCTTTCAAGGAGTTCAGTCTACTGGGGACTCATCATATGAACAATCATGCACATACGGGATATGGACCAAAATTTTGAGATATTTAACAGAGGGAAATCCCTGGGATTAACAGGGAAAAGAAAGACTTCTTGTAGAAGGTGGAGTTCTGGCTAGAACTTGAAGATTTTTTTCCTTCTAGACTCTGTGAGAAGGAAAATTGTAAGGTTTTGTTTCCACAGTTGAAAAGTTTCAGTCTCACCAGCCTCTGTCTCCATTGCCATGGTAGAAAAGACTTGGTTATAAGGTTTATGATTAGTAATCCTGACTGAAGAGAATTAAAGAATGTCTTAAGTCGACAGAAGTAATCACAGGTGCTGACCTGCGTTTATGCCCCGGGGAAGCTAAATTTTTAATTGAGCATGCTTAATAAGCCTTGTGTATATTAACTTCTCTCTTAAGGAGGAGACATCCACCATTTTTGAACATATGATGATGTGGCAATGGGAGGGGGAACATGGAAACATATCAAGGAGTGTATATAGAAGGAATGTCATGAAATAGATTTTGGAAGGGTCTCCTCCAATGGAAATTCTGAGGAGGGGAGGAAGCAGGACAAGTTTTATGAAATGTAACTAATGGCTTCTGTAAATTGCATTTGTGCTCTCTCAAAGTGGTATGACACCTGCTTCTTACTTTTTTTAATTTTTAAAGCTTTTTATTTTCAAAACAAATGCACGGATAATGTGACAACATTGACCCCTGCATAGCCTTGTGTTTCAATTTTTTCCCTTGTTCCCCCACCCCCCTCCCCTAGATGGCAGGCAATCCAATATATGTTAAACATGTTAAATATATATATTAAATCCAATTTGTAAAAACATATTTATACAATTCTCTTGTTGCACAAGAAAATCAGATAAAAAAAGAAGATAAATGAGTAAGAAAATAAAATGCAAGCAAACAACAACGAAAAGAGTGAGAATGTTATGTTGGGATCCACATTCAGTCCCCCACAATTCTCTCTCTGAGTGTAGATGGCTCTCTTCATCACAAGATCACTGGAACTGGCATCAATCATCTCATTGTTGAAGAGAGCCACATCTATCAGAATTGATCATATAATCTTGTTGTGTATAATGATCTCCTGCTTCTGCTCACTTCTTTTAGCATTAGGTCCTGTAAGTCTCCCCAGACCACTCTGAAATCATCCTGCTGGTTGTTTCTTACAGAACAATAATATTCCATCACATTCACATACCATCACTTATTCAGCCATTCCCCAACTGATGGGCATCCATTCAGTTTCCAATTTCTTGCCACTACAAAGAGGCCTGCCACAAACATTTTATGGTACCTACTTCTTAAAAGAAACATATAAAGCCTTTCTCCACTCCAAAAATTTTGGTCTGAAGTTTTCATTTTTAACAGTCTCTGTTTTTTTGAAAGCCTTTCATTCTTTGTAATATGATCATGAGTACTTGGTATAACAATGTCTTTTATAAATGTTATTCAGTCAATTAACAAGCATTTTCTATATGCCAGGCCCTGTTTTTACTTTTTTAATGGATTATTTTATTATCACAATAATTATAGTCATCATAATAATAGCTAATATTTATGTAGCTCTTTCAGGTTTGCAAAGTACTTTATATATATTTTCTTTGATCTTTTAAAATGGGTACTAATATTTACTGATCTTACAGATGAGGGAATTGAGATTAAGGGATTTGTCCAGGGTCATTTAAATGATATATATCTGCATCAGAATTCAAACTCAAATACAATATTCTGAATTCTAGGAAGAGGATGCTGTTAATTAAGCTGGCATAATTACAGATAGTACATGAAAATACACTAAGGAAATAGGTATAACATATTACAAGGCATTGATCTAGTCCAATCTTCTGCCTCCAAAGTGGACCATCCTTAGGTCATCCCAAACATAAGGCCCATCTCTATAGATCTGAGACTGTGAGGGAGGCACCAAGTCCCCTGGCAAACCTTGAGGGACCTTCTCCTCCACCAGTATGAGTAAAAACACGAATTACAGACACCAAAAGGCACCTTGAATGTTCATTTGTATGTAGCCTCCCCTGTGGACTGTCAACAATTTAATTGATCCAAAAGACGAGCTCGCCTGCAGCTACAAAGAAAAAAAAAGAAAAAAAGAAAGAGAAAAAAAAAGGTCCTTGGTGTTAATTGAGACATTTACTTTGAACAAGCCAAGAGCCCCAGAGTGTTTGTTTGCATTATGATGAGGACTGGTTATCTGCCCGAAGTTGGCTCCATTCCCTTTCACTTAGGAACATGATGACTGAGGAAGGGCAACCCCCAAGGACCAAACAACCTGAGAAACCAGAGACACAGAATTTTAGAGCTAGAAGGAACCTTAGGAAGCATCTGGACCGACCCTTGTTTGTGGATCCCTTCTGTAACACCAGAACAAGGAGGATAAGGAGGAAGGAAAGAGGGAGGACAAAGAGCAGGAAGGGGGCTAGGAAGAAAAGAAGAAGAGAAAGAGAAAGCAGAGGAAAGACTAAAAAGAGAAAATGAGAATATGAAAGGGGAGCAGTAATGGAAGAAGAAATAGAAGCAAGAAGGGGAGGAGCAATAAAAAATGGAAAAAGAGAAGGAAGAAAAGGGAGATGAAGGAGGAAATAAAGAAGAGAATGAGGAAAAGAGGAGGAGGAATAGATGACAAAGAAAGAAAGAGAGGGGGGAAGGGAGGGAGGGAGAAAAGAAACAGAGAGAGGAAGTAAGGAGGGAGGAAGGAAGGAAAGGAGGGAGGGAGGGAGAGAGGGAAGGAGAGAGGAAGGAAGGAAGGAAGGAAGGAAGGAAGGAAGGAAGGAAGGAAGGAAGGAATAAAGAAAGAAAAAAAAGAAAGAAAGAAAGAAAGAAAAAAATTAAGCACAATGCTAATATAAGAACTAAAACTCAAATTCAAGCCTTTTGACTTCAAGACCAGCGCACTTTTCATACCCTAACAAACAGAAATGATCAACATAACTAAACCTGAGTAACTAAAGTTGATCTATAGTTGTTTCTAAAGATTCAACCAGCATGATCCCCTAGCAGGATCACTGTTTTAGCTGTTATAAGACTCTTGGAGACTTATTCAATCATACAGGTAAGGAAACTGAGGTCTAGAAAAGTAAAGGCAGTCAACAAAGGCAATAAAGGAACAAGGCAAGAGGCAGCAAATATATTGAAAGAGTTTCCACTTTAAAGGAAGAAAGGAAGCAAGCATTTCTTAAGCACTATTATATGCCAGATACTAAACTAAGCACTTTGTAAACAAGATATAACTTAATCCTCACAACAATCCTGGGAGGTCGATGCGGATATCTAAGGGGTTTTTTTTTTTTTTTGGCAAAGATAATGGAATGGTTTGCCATTTCTTTCTTTGGTTCACCTTTGTCAGAAATCTCACTATGGTCTGTCCATCTTAGGTAACTTTGCACAATAGAGCTCAGAGAGTCCTTGAACTACATAAGCTCCTCTGCCCCAACAAGGCAGGGATCCAGGATAATGGAAAAGCTCTATTCAGTCAGTTAGAATAAGATCTGGAGCTGACTGTGGCTCAGATCAGTAGCTTTGTATTGCAAAATTCAGATTTAAATTGAAGAAAGTAGGGAAAATCATAAGATCATTTAGGTATGACCTAAATAACTTTCATTACAAATGTAAAGTGGAGTTGATGAGTAGATTTAAGGGATTAGACCTAGTAAATAAAGTATCTCAAGAATTATAAATAGGAGGCAACTTCAAAAAACATCCCAAAGAAAAAGAAAAGCAAGAAAGTAAAATGGCTGTCTGATGAAGTTTTACAAGTAGCTCAGAAAAGAAGAAAAGTGAAAGGAAAAGCGGAAAGAGAAAGACATACCCAACTGAATGTAGCATTTTAGGGAACAGTGAAGAAAGATGAGAAGGTTTTATTAAATGAGCAATGCAAAGAAATAGAAGAAAACTATAGAATAGGGAAATGAAGACCTATCTTCAAAAAAAATTAGCGCTATCCAAAGGAAAGTTGCATGCAAAAATAAACATGATTAAAGTCAAAAAAGGCAGGAATTTAAAAGAAGCACAAGAGATTAAGAAAAGATTACAAAAATAAACCAAAGAGAAGATAGTGAAGAAAAGCCAGGAAGTTGCCTGAGCTTTCCCCAGTTTCCTTCAGAAATAATGTCAAATCAAGCCTTTAAATGGATTCTGGAGTGAAAGAACCCAGAAAAAGATGAGAGGGTAACCATTTTCCTGCTTAAGATAACTTAGAAGGATGCCAAAAAAGGCCTATCTCAGTTGGGAAAAAGGGAGAGATAGTCCAATGCAGCCAGTACAGTAGTATCAGGCTAGCCAGGGAGAAGCTCTTAGCCATAGCACAGCAACTAAGGTATGTCAGGCCAATCTCAGCAGGCTAGGATCACAGCTGGCCAGCTGTAAAGCTTTCAGTTCCAGCACAGAAGGCAAATTGCCAGCCTTGGAATCCAGACAACAACAAGTGCAACTGAACGAGGCCACCACTGCAGAATGAGCAAGCTGCTAGCACCTGATGCTCCAGGGCACAAAGCCAGTGACCAAGCTCCTGGTCCCCAGCACAAGAAACTTGGGATAGCTATGAAATTGTCTAAAATGAGTAACAAACAAAAAAGATTCCTGACATAAAAAGCTACTATGGTGACAGAAAAGATCCAAATAAAACTCAAAAGAGGACAATAATGTTAAAATACCTACTTGTGAAACCTCAAAAAAAAAAAAAAAAACAACATGAATTGGTCTCAAACCCAAAAGCTTGCTTGGAACAACTCAAAAAAAATTTAAAAGTCAAATGAGAGATAGAAGAAAAATTAGAAAAAAGAAATGAAAAGTATAATAGAGAGAATCAACAGCTCGGAAAAGGAAGGACAAAAATTGACCAAAGAAAGCAAATCCATTAAAAAGATAATTGTCCAAATTAAAAAAAAACACTTAAGAAAACTATTCCTTAAAGAGTAGAATTAGCCAAAGAAAAAGGAGATACAAAACCTAATTGGAGAAAGTAATTCCTTTAAAAAAAAAGGGCAAGTGGACACTAATGATTGTATAAGACATCAAGAATCAGTCAAGCAAAATCAAAAGCATGAAAAAAAGAGAAGAAAATATAAAATGTCTCACTGAAAAAACAAGTGATCTGAAAACTCAATCCAGGAGAGTAAATTCAAGAATTATTGGACTACCTGAAAACCATAATCACAAAATGAACCTGGACAACATCTTTCAAGAAATAATCAGTGAAAACTGTCCTGATATCCTAGAACTAAAGGACAAACTAGTCATTGAAAGAATTCAGCAATCACTTCCTGAAAGAGATCCCAAGAGGAAAACTCCAAGGAATATTGTAGCCAAATTCCAGAATTATAAACTCAAAGAGAAAATATTGTAAGCAGCCAGAAAAAAACACATTTCAAATATTAAGGAATCAATACTCAGAATTACACAATACTCAGAAGTTTTTTATATTAAAGCACCGGAGAACATGGAACATGATATTCCAAAAAGCAAAGGAGCTTTGGTTACAACCAAGAATCAACTATCAAGGAAATTTAGGCATAATCTTGCTGGAGAAAAGATGGATATTCAATGAAGAAGAGGATTTTTAAACTTTCCCAATGAAAAGACCAGAGCAGAACAGAAAATTTGCTCTCCAAGAACAAAACTCAAGAGAAACATAAAGAGGTAAAAAGAAAGGAAAAAACCTCAACATTTTATTCCAAAACATTAAAGTGTTTACATCCCTCTATTAGAAGATGATGCTTGCAATTCATGAGAACTGTTAGAGCAGTTAGAAAAGATATACATAGACAGAGGATGTGAGCAAAAGTTGACTTTGATGTGATGATGTAAAAAATAAGGCATGAAAAAAAGGGAATGTAGTGAGAGAAGAGGAAAGGGAGAGACAGATTACATCACATAAAGAGAAACAAAAGATCTATTACAATAGAGGAAAATAGAAGAAAAGAAAATAGAGACAATTTTTTGAACCTATTCTCATTGGATTTGGCTCAAGGAGGGAGTAATACACACTCAGTTGGGAATTGGGGATAGAAGTTTACCTTACAATATAGGGAAATAGGAGGTGAAAGGGGAAAGAAAAAGGAGAAGGGAAGGGAAAGGAAGGGAGATTGGGTGAGAAGCAAAACATGTGAGAAGAGACAGGGTGAAAGAAGAGAGAAAAGTATAGGATGAGATATGATGAAGGGAAATACCTAATTAGTAATCATAATTGTGAATGTGAATAGGATGAACTCTCCCACAAAACAGAAACAGATAGCAGAGTGAATTAAAAACTAGAAGCTTACAATATGTTGTTTACAAGAAACACATTTGAAACAAAGAGACACACACAGAGTAAAGATAAAAGGCTGGAGCAGAATATACTTCAACTGAAGTAAAAAACAAAAACAAAACAGGGGTAGCATTCCTGATCTCAGACAAACCAAAAGCAAAAATAAATCTAATCAAAAGAGATAAGGAAGGAAATTGTATCTTCCTAAAAAATATTACAGAAAATAAAATATTATCAATACTAAACATCCATGTACCATGGTATAACATCCAAATTCTTAGAAGCTAAGTGAGTTATGTGAAGAAATAGTAAAACTGTTCTAGTAGGGAACCTCATCTCAGAATTAGATAAATCTAATCATAAAATAAACAAGAAAAAAGTTAAAGATGTGAACAGAATTTTAGAAAAGTCAGATATGAAGGATCTCTGGAGAAAACTGAATGAGAATAGAAAGGGACATACATTTTTCTCATTGGTAAATGACACTACAAAAAAAAAAAATTGACCATGCATTAGGGCACAAAAATCTCACAATCAAGTGAAGAAAAGCAGAAATAGTAAATGTATCCTCTTCAGATCCTGATGCAATAAAAATTACATGTAATACAGAGTCACGGAGGGATAGATTAAAAATAAATTGGACTTCCTAGCTGTGTGACCTTGGGCGAGTCACTTAACCCCAATTGCCTCAGCAAAATAAATAAATGAAATAAATTGGGAACTAAATAATCATTTTCTAAAGAAGGAGTGGATCAAACACAAATCACCAAAACAATAATCTTGTCAAAGAGAATGACAATCATAAGACAATATACCAAAACTTATAGGATGCAGCCAAAGCAGTACTTAGAGGAAATTCTACATTTTTAAATGCTTATATGAATAAAGTAGAGAAAAGAGCAGATCAATGATTTGGGCCTGAAATTTTAAAAGCTGGGGAAAGAAATTTAAAATTCCTAATTAAATAATGAATTTGAAATTCTGAAAATCAAAGAGGAGATTAATAAAAATGAAAGTAATGAAACTATTGAACTAATAATAAGTAAAATTTAAAGCTGGTTTTATGAAAAAAACAAAATGAACAAACTCCTTAGGTTAATTTGATTTTTGAGAAAGAAGAAAACAAAATTACCAATGTCAAAAATTAAAAGGATGAATTCACCGCTCAACAAGAGGAAATTGAAACAATAATTAGGAACTATTTTGACCAACTGTATGCCAATAAAATAGATGAAACTTTACAAAAATATAAATTGTCCAGATTAGCAGAAGAGGAATTAAAATGTTTAGATGATCCCATTTTAGAAAAAGAAATAGGATAAGCTATCAAAGTCCCTAGGGAAAAAATCTCCAGGGCCATATGGATTTATAAGGGAATTCTACCAGACATAAAAAGCATAATTAATTCAAATGTAAACTATTTAGAAAAATGGGTGAAACTGGAGTCCTACCAAATTCTTTTTGTGACACCAATATGGTGCTGATACCTAAACAGGAAGATCTTGATTAGAGAAATAGAGAAAGAAAATTATAGATCAATTCTCCTAATGAACATTGATGCAAAAAAATTAAACAAAATATTAGCAAAAAGATTACAGCAATTTATCACCACAATAATATACTATGTGAAGTGAGATTTATACCAGTAATAGAGGGCTGATCCAATATTAGAAAAACTATTAGTATCTATTGACCATATCAATAATGAAATCAACAGAAATTATGATTATCTCATTACATGCAGAAAAACTTTTTGGCAAAATATATTCCAATTAGAAACACTAGAGAGCATATGAATAAATGAACTTTTCATTAGAATGATAAGGAATATCTATCTAAAATCATTGGCAAGTATTATTTTTAATAGGGATAAGCTAGAAACTTTCCCAATAAGAACAGGGTGAAAAAAAGGTCCCATTTTCACCACTATTATTTGATATTATATTAGAAAAGTTAGCATTAGCAATAAGAAAAATAAATTGAAGGAATTAAATTAAGAAATGAGGAAGCAAAACTACTACTCTTTGTAGACAATATATATTGTCATACTTAGAGAATCCTAGAGAATCAACTAAAAAACTATTTTAAATAATTAACAGGGGCAGCTAGTTGGTGTAGTGGATAGAGCCCTGAGTTCAAATTTGGTCTCAGACACTTAAATACTTCCTAGCTGTGTGATCCTGGGCAAGCCACTTAACCACAATTGCCTCAACAAAATAATAATAATAATAATTAACAACTTTAGCAGTTTCACAAAATAAAGTAAATCCACATAAATCATCAACATTTCCATATTATCCACAAAACTCAGCAAGAAGAGATTTTAAAAAGAAACTCCATTTAAAATACTATAATATTTAATATAATATAATAATATAAAATATTTTGGAATCTACTTGCCAAGACAGACCCAAGAAGTATGTAAATACAATTACAAAACACTTTTCACACAAATAAAGTCAGATCCAAATAATTGGGAAAATATTAATTGCTCATGGATTGTCTGAGCTATTATAATAAAAATGACAATTCTACCTAAATTCATTGACTAAGTGCCATGTCAATTAAATGACCAAAATATTATTTTATAGAGCTAAAAAAAGAATTCATCTGGAAGAGCAAAAGGTCAAGAATAACAAGAGAATTAATGGGAAAAAATACAAAGAAAAGTGAATTAGCCATACCAGTTCTACAACTATATTATAAAACTATTTATTATTGGCTAAGAAATAGAGTAATAGATCAGTGGAATAGACACAGTTGCAAATGACTATAGTAACCCACTGTTTGATAAGCCCAAAGATCCCATCTTCTGGTATAATAACTCACTATATGAATTATGTGAATTTCTTCTGGAAAAACTGGAAAAAATATGACAAAAACTAGCCATGGACCAACATTTCATATTATATACCAAGATAAAATGGAAATGGGTACATGATTTATTTTTTTTTTACTATGTAAATTTGCTTTTGTCTTTAATAAATGGCAAAATTATATGTATACCCAAGAATTATTTTTTTAATTTAATTTTTATTTAATAATTACTTTATATTGACACTCGTTTCTGTTCCAATTTTTTTCCCTCCCTCCCTCCACCCCCTCCCCTAGATGGCAAGCAGTCCTTTATATGTTGGATATGTTGCAGTATATCCTAGATACAATATATGTTTGCAGAACTGAACAGTTCTCTTGTTGCATAGGGAGAATTGGATTCAGAAGGTATAAATAACCCGGGAAGAAAAACAAAAATGCAGATAGTTCACATTCATTTCCCAGTGTTCTTTCTTTGGGTGTAGCTGCTTTTGTCCGTCATTTATCAATTGAAACTCAGGTCTCTTTGTCAAAGAAATCCACTTCCATCAAAATATGTCCTCATACAATATCGTTGTCGAAGTGTATAATGATCTCCTGGTTCTGCTCATTTCACTTAGCATCAGTTCATGTAAGTCTCGCCAGTCCTCTCTGTATTCATCCTGCTGGTCATTTCTTACAGAATAATAATATTCCATAACATTCATATACCACAATTTACCCAGCCATTCTCCAATTGATGGGCATCCATTCATTTTCCAGTTTCTAGCCACTACAAACAGGGCTGCTACAAACATTTTGGCACATACAGGTCCCTTTCCCTTCTTTAGTATTTCTTTGGGATATAAGCCCAATAGAAACACTGCTGGATCAAAGGGTATGCACAATTTGATAATTTTTTGGGCATAATTCCAGATTGCTCTCCAGAATGGTTGGATTCGTTCACAACTCCACCAACAATGCAATAGTGTCCCAGTTTTCCCGCATCCCCTCCAACATTCATCATTATTTTTCCTGTCATCTTAGCCAATCTGACAGGTGTGTAGTGGTATCTCAGAGTTGTCTTAATTTGCATTTCTCTGATCAATAATGATTTGGAACACTCTTTCATATGAGTGGTAATAGTTTCAATTTCATCCTCTGAAAATTGTCTGTTCATATCCTTTGACCATTTATCAATTGGAGAATGGCTTGATTTCTTATAAATTTGAGTCAGTTCTCTATATATTTTGGAAATGAGGCCTTTATCAGAACCTTTAACTGTGAAAATGTTTTCCCAGTTTGTTGCTTCCCTTCTAATCTTGTTTGCATTAGTTTTATTTGTACAAAGGGTTTTTAATTTGATGTAATCAAAATTTTCTATTTTGTGATCAGTAATGGTCTCTAGTTCATCTTTGGTCACAAATTTCTTTCTCCTCCACAAGTCTGAGAGATAAACTATTCTATGTTCCTCTAATTTATTTATAATCTCGTTCTTTATGCCTAGGTCATGGACCCATTTTGATCTTATCTTGGTATATGGTGTTAAGTGTGGGTCCATGCCTAATTTCTGCCATACTAATTTCCAATTATCCCAGCAGTTTTTATCAAATAATGAATTCTTTTCCCAGAAGTTAGGGGCTTTGGGTTTGTCAAACACTAGATTGCTATAGTTGACTATTCTGTCTTGTGAACCTAGCCTTTTCCACTGATCCACTAATCTATTTCTTAGCCAATACCAAATGGTTTTGGTGACTGCTGCTTTATAATATAATTTTAGATCAGGTACAGCTAGGCCACCTTCATTTGATTTTTTTTTTCATTAATTCCCTTGAGATTCTCGACTTTTTATTGTTCCATATGAATTTTGTTGTTATTTTTTCTAGATCAATAAAATATTTTCTTGGAAGTCTGATTGGTATAGCACTAAATAAATAGATTAGTTTAGGGAGTATTGTCATCTTTATTATGTTCACTCGGCCGATCCAAGAGCACTTAATATTTTTCCAATTATTTAAGTCTGACTTTATTTGTGTGGAGACTTTTTTGTAATTTTGCTCATATAATTCCTGACTTTCCTTTGGTAGATAGATTCCCAAATATTTTATGGTATCAACAGTTATTCTGAATGGAATTTCTCTTTGTATCTCTTGCTGTTGGGTTTTGTTGGTGATGTATAAAAATGCTGAGGATTTATGGGGATTTATTTTGTAGCTACTTTGCTAAAATTATGAATTATTTCCAATAGCTTTTTAGTAGAATCTCTGGGGTTCTCTAAGTATACCATCATATCATCTGCAAAGAGTGATAGTTTGGTTTCCTCATTGCCTACTCTAATTCCTTTAATATCTTTCTCGACTCTTATTGCCGACGCTAGTGTTTCTAATACGATATTAAATAATAATGGTGATAGTGGGCAACCTTGCTTCACTCCAGATCTTACTGGGAAAGGTTCCAGTTTTTCCCCATTGCATATGATGCTTACTGATGGTTTTAAATATATGCTCCTGACTATTTTAAAGAAAGTCCATTTATTCCTATGCTCTCAAGTGTTTTTATTAGGAATGGATGTTGGATTTTATCAAATGCTTTTTCTGCATCTATTGAGATGATCATATGGTTTTTGTTTGTTTGGTTATTGATATAGTCAATTATGCTAATAGTTTTCCTAATATTGAACCAGCCCTGCATTCCTGGTATAAATCCTACTTGGTCATAGTGTATTATCCTGGTGACGATTTTCTGTAATCTTTTTGCTAATATTTTATTTAAGATTTTAGCATCAATATTCATTAGGGAGATTGGTCTATAATTTTCTTTCTCTGTTTTCAGCCTACCTGGTTTAGGTATCAGTACCATGTCTGTGTCATAAAAGGAGTTTGGTAGGACTCCTTCAATCCCTATTTTTTCAAATAGTTTATATATCATTGGAGTTAATTGTTCTTTAAATGTTTGGTAGAATTCACATGTAAATCCATCTGGTCCTGGGGATTTTTTCTTAGGGAGTTGATTGATAGTTTGTTCTATTTCTTTTTCTGAGATGGGACTGTTTAGGATATTTACTTCTTCCTCTGTTAGTTTGGGCAAGCTATATTTTTGGAGGTATTTTTCTATTTCATTTAAGTTGTCGAATTTATTGGCATAAAGTTGGGCAAAGTAACTCCTAATTATTGCTCTAATTTCCTCTTCGTTAGTGGTGAGTTCTCCCTTTTCATTTTTAAGACTAACAATTTGATTTTCCTCTTTCCTTTTTTTAATCAGATTTACTAAGGGTTTGTCTATTTTGTTGGTTTTTTCATAGAACCAACTCTTAGTTTTATTAATCAATTCAATAGTTTTTTTACTTTCAATTTTATTGATCTCACCTTTTATTTTTAGAATTTTAAGTTTAGTGTTTGACTGGGGGTTTTTAATTTGTTCCTTTTCTAGCATTTTTAGTTGCAAACCCAATTCATTGACCTTCTCTTTCTCTATTTTATACAAATAGGCCTCTAGAGATATGAAATTTCCCCTTATTACCGCTTTGGCTGCATCCCATACATTTTGGTATGATGTCTCATTATTATCGTTTTCTTGGGTGAAGTTATTAATTATGTCTATGATTTGCTGTTTCACCCAATCATTCTTTAGTATGAGATTATTTAGTTTCCAATTATTTTTTGGTCTACTTCCCCCTGGTTTTTTGTTGAATGTAATTTTCATTGCATCGTGGTCTGAAAAGGATGCATTTACTATTTCTGCCTTACTACATTTGAGTTTGAGGTTTTTATGTCCTAATATATGGTCAATTTTTGTATAGGTTCCATGAACTGCTGAAAAGAAAGTGTATTCCTTTCTGTCTCCATTACATTTTCTCCAGAGATCTATCATATCTAACTTTTCTAGTATTCTATTTACCTCTTTGACTTCTTTCTTATTTATTTTGTGGTTTGATTTATCTAATTCTGAGAGTGCAAGGTTAAGATCTCCCACTATTATAGTTTTACTGTCTATTTCTTCTTGCAGCTCTCTTAGTTTCTCTTTTAAGAATTTAGATGCTACCCACTTGGTGCATATATGTTTAATATAGATAGTGCTTCATTATCCATGCTACCCTTTAGCAAGATATAGTGCCCTTCCTTATCTCTTTTAATTAGATCAATTTTTGCTTTAGCTTGATCTGAGATCAGGATGGCTACCTCTGCTTTTTTGACTTCACCTGAAGCATAGTAGATTTTGCTCCAACCTTTTACCTTTAACCTGCATGTATCTCCCCGCTTCAGGTGTGTTTCCTGTAAACAACATATTGTAGGATTCTGGCTTTTAATCCATTCTGCTAACCGCTTCCTCTTTATGGGGGAGTTTACCCCGTTCACGTTTATGGTTAGAATGACCAATTCTGTATTACTTGCCATCTTGTTACCCCGGTTTATGCTTTTCTCCCTTCTTTCCCCTTTCCCCCCCTTCCCAGTATTAAGCTTGTGAGCACCACTTGCTTCTCACAGCCCTCCCTTTTTAGTATCCCTCCCCCCACTTTAGAGTTCCTCCCCCTATCTTACCCCTTTCCCTCCCAGTTCCCATATTCCCTTCTGCTTAGCTTATTCCTTCCCTTTTCACTTTTCCCTTTTCCCTTCTCACTTTTCAATGAGGTGGGAGAAGTTTCACCATAGATTGAATATGTCTTAAGATTTTTCACTTAAAGCCAATTCTGAAGGCAGTAAGATACCCACTATATTCATCCCCCTCCATTCTTTCTCTCAGATATAATAATAGGTTTCCTATGCCTCTTCATGAGATGTACTACCCCCACTTTACCCTTTTTCTGATACAATGTCCTTTCCACATCAATTTCTAGAACAAGGTATACATGTATTCTATATACATATATATAGTCAAAATATAGTTCCCAAGATTAATCTTTACCTTTTTAGATTTCTCTTGAGTTCTATATTTGTAGATCAAACTTTTTGTTAAGTTCTGGTTTTTTCATCAGAAATAGATGAAATTCGCTTACTTCGTTGAATGTCCATCTTCTTCCCTGGAAAAAGATGCTCATTCTCGCTGGGTAAGTTATTTTTGGTTGCATACCAAGTTCCTTAGCCTTTCGGAATATCATATTCCAGGCCCTTCGATCTTTTAATGTGGATGCTGCCAGATCCTGGGTGATCCTTATTGTGGCTCCTTGATACTTGAATTGGGTTTTTCTGGCCGCTTGCAATATTTTTTCCTTCATCTGAGGGTTCTGGCATTTGGCCACTATATTCCTTGGTGTTTTGATTTTAGGATCCCTTTCAGTGGGTGATCGATGAATCCTTTCAATGTTTATTTTTTCCTCTGTTCCTATGACTTCTGGGCAGTTCTCTTTGATAATTTCCTGGAAAATAGTGTCCAGGCTCTTTTTTTCATCATGTTTTTCTGGAAGTCCAATGATTCTCAGATTGTCTCTCCTGGATCTGTTTTCCAGGTCTGTTGTCTTCCCCAGAAGGTACTTCACATTTTTCTCCATTGTTTGATTTTTTTGGATTTGCTTGACTGATTCTTCTTGTCTCCTCGAGTCATTCAATTCCACTTGTTCAATTCTGATTTTCAGTGCAGTATTTTCTTCACTCACTTTTTTAAAATCTTTTTCTAATTGTCCAATTGAGTTCTTTTGTTCTGTGGAATTTTTTTCCATTTCGCCAATTTTGTTTTTTAGAGAGCTGTTTTCTGTTTCCAGTTCACTAATCCTATTTTTCAAGGATTTTACTTCTTTATCCACTCTCTCTTTAACTTTCTCCAGGCTCTTTTGCCAAGCCTCCCTCTCCTTTTGCCAAGCCTCACTCTGCTTTCCCCATTTTTCTTCTAGCTCCCTTGTGAGAGCCTTTTTAATCACTTCTATGAGGTTCATCTGTGCTGAGGAACAGATGATCTCCTCCTTTGGGGATTCACCTGGGGACTGCCTGTTTTTAGTCTCCTCAGGATTTAGAGTCTGCTCTCTATCTGTGTAGAAGCTGTCAAGGGTTAAAGTCCTCTTCAGCTTCTTGCTCATTCTGTCTAATAATCAGAGACAAACTACCAAAGAAAAACAGAAAAAAATGGAGTCTTTCTTTGGGGGAGGGGTTGGGTATGTTATCGAGCTTCCTCTCCAGACTGCAGGGGGCAGCAGCGAGGCACTAGCAGGACTGTGCTGCGCCTGCGCTCTGAGGTCCCAGAGCATGCTGAGTCACTGTGGGGGGGGGGGGAGGAAGGGGGGGCGGCCAGGTCCCGGGAGACTCCAGCTGTTTGGGGTTGTATTCTTCAGCCCCGGTGTTTTTAGCTTCTCTGCTGGGCTGCTGACTTGCTGCCGGAGCAAAGTATCCAAACCTGTAGCGAAGCTCTCCCCACAGAGACGGCTGCGATCACTCCCCACCCCCTCTCCAGTCTGCTCCCGTGCTCTCACTGCCACTGCCCTCAGCCTGCGTCCGATCTAAAACCATCCCAGCCCTCCAGTAAAGACAGACCTTTCTTGACGAATCTCAAGGATGGCTTCTCTTGGTAATTATTTGTGGGGTTTTTTTCAGTCAAGCATTAATTCAGAGGCTTGTAATGAAGTGGATAGTGAGAGAAAGCGTGGAGCTTATGCAGCTGTGTGCCTCCTCTCCGCTATCTTAACCGGAAGTCCCTGGGTACATGATTTAGACAAAAAAAAAAAAAAGATAATACCAACTTAGGAGAGCAAGAAAGAGTTTACCTGTCAGATCTATGAAGAAAGAAGAATTTATGATCAGAGACAGATAACATTTGCATGGAATGCAATACAGTTTTGATTACATTAAATTGAAAAAAAAAACTTTTGCACAAACAAAATCAATGCAAGCAATGTTAAAAGGAAAGCAGAAAGCTGGGAAACAATTTTTATAGCCAGTGTTTCTGATAAAGGCCTCACTTCTAAACTATATGAAGAATTGAGTCAAGTTTCTAAGAATACAAGCTATTCCCCCAGTTGAAATGATTAAAGGATATGAATAGGCAGTTTTCAAATGAAGAAATTAAAATAATCTATTGTCATATAAAAATGCTCTAAATCACTATTGATTAGAAAAATGCAAATTAAAATGCCTCTGAGGTACCTCTTCACATCTATCAGATTAGCTAAAATGACAGAAAAGAAAGTAATACATGTTAGAAAAGATGTGGGAAAACTGAAAGACTAATACATTGTTGACGGATTTGTAAACTGATCCAGACATTTTGGAGAGTAATTTGCAACTAGACTGTGCATACCCTTTGATCCAGCAATACTGGATCATAAACAAAAGAGATCATAAAAAATGGATAAGGACCCAGAGTTTCAAAAATATCTATGGCAGCTCTTTTTTATGGTGGCAAAAATTGGAAATTAAGAAGATGCCCATCAATTGTGGAATGGCTGAGCAAATTGTGGTATATGAATATAATGGAATATTATTGTGCTCTAAGAAATGTTGAGCCGATGGATTTCAGAAAAACCTGGAAAGACTTACATGAATGATGCTGAATCAAGTGAGCAAAACCAGGAGAACATTGTACTCAGTAACAACAACACTGTTTTAAGATCAGCTGTCATAGACTTAGCTCATGTCAGCAATACCAAGACAATTCCAGACAAATCCAAGACAATTCCAAAAGATTCATGTTGGAAAATGCTATTCAAATCCAAAGAAATAACTGTGGAGTCTGAATGCAGAACTGAGTCACTCTTTTTCAATTTTTTTATTTTGTTTTTTTTTCTTTTCTCATGTTTTTTTTTTCCTTTTGGTCTGATTCTCTTTCACAACATGTCTAATGTAGAAATATATTCCATATGATTGTAACATGTATAATGTATATCAGATTGTTTAATATCTTGAGAAGGGACAGAAGAAAGAGGAAAATCCTGAAAACTATCTTTACATGTAATTAGGAAAAATAATACACTATTAATTGAGAAAAATCATATACTATTAGTTGAGGGGAGAGAATGATACAACTGATAACCACAAAAGTGTGGTGAGAGATCTAAAACCAGACATCTTGTAGAATGAAGTCAAATGGGTCTTGGGAATCTAACAATAAGACTAGTAGAAGTGATGGGATTCCAGCTGAGTTCTTTAAAACCTTAAAAGATGATGCTGTTAAAGTGCTGCACTCAATATAGCAGCAAAGTTGGAAAACACAACTGTGACCATTGAATTGGAAAAAATCAATTTACATCCCAATCCTAAGGAAGGAAAATGCCAAAGAATATTCAAATTACCAAACAATTGCTCTCATTTCACACTCCAGCAAGAATATGCTGAAGGTTCTGCAAGCTAGATTTCAGCAATATGTGTACCAAGAATTAGCAGAAGAGCAAATGGATTTTCAAAGAGGTAGAGGAACTAAAGGCCAAATTGCCAATATTCTCTGCATTATGTTGAGAACAACAGAGTTCCATAAAAACAAAAAACAAACAAAAATCTACTTTTGCTTCATTCACTGCATGAAAACATTTGACTGTGTGATAGATTACAACAAAATGTGGTGAATCCTCAAAGAAATTGGAGTGAGAGATCATCTTATTTATCTTCTGAGGAACCTTGTATGCCCATCAGGAAACAACAGTTAGAATCAAACATGGAACAATTCATTGGTTTAAGATTGGAAAGGAGCATGACAAGACTGTATATTGTCACCTTGTTTATTTAACTTATCTATAGAGTGTGAAATGTCAGGCTGCGTGAATCAAAAAGTAGAATTAAGACTGCTGGGAGAAATATCAACAATCTCCCATATGCAGATGACACCACTCTGATGAAAAAAAGTGAAAAAGTTAAGAAGCCAGTGAAAAAGCTGGCTGGAAGCTTTATATATATACTCAGATCTTGGCAACTGCTCTTATCACTTCCTGGAAAATATAAAAGAAATGGAAACAGTGTCAGATTTTATATCATTGAGCTCAAAGATCACTATAGACAGTTACTATGGCCATGGAATTAAGGTACCGGCTCCTTAGAAGAAAAGCTTGGCAAATCTGGACAGTTCACTGAAAAGCAAAGACTCCACCATGCTGACAAAGGTCTGTACAATCAAAATTATGGTTTTTCCAGTAGCATATAAGAGTTGGACTATAAAGAAAGTGGAGGGCCACAGAATCAACACTTTTGAATTTTGATGCTAGAAAAGACTTCTGAGAGTCTCTTGGACAGCAAGGAGATCAAATTAGTCAATACTTAAAAGAAATTAATTCAGACTGTTCACTGGAAAGTTAAATATTGAAGCTGAAGCTTAAATATTTTGGTCATATAATGAGAAGATTGGACTCACTGGCAAAGACCCAGGTGTTGGGGAAGATTGAAGCAAAAGGGAATGGCAAAGGATGAGATGGGTAGGTATTGTCCTGGAAATAATGAACCTGAACTTGGACAGACTCTGGGAATGAAGGGCCTTACATGCTACAGTCTATAGTCATTACATGACTGAACTATTCAGCAACAACAAAAGGTATTGATTTTATCCCCATTTGACAGTGGAGAAAATGGAGGGAGACAGAGCTAAAGTGACTTCTCTAGGGTCACACAGCTAATGTCTGAAGCTGGATTTGATGGCAGTTACCTCTAAAATCAAATGAAAATTATGTATGAAGATCAGTGTCCATCAGAAAGGGCATGGATTCCTCTAGAATAAAAATACCCAAATTTCCAGGAAGCAATTTTATTTTAGATAAAACATTATTTTTTTAGACTTGCTAAGTTTTTGGAGATCCTTTTTTTTTGGAAGGGGAGACATTTTTGAGCAAAAGACCCATAATCTTAGTCCCTGGGATCAATAGCAGCACCTGAGAAAGATAGCAGCCTGATTTTTAGTTTAAATCTTTTTTTTTTGTCTTTCATGTGTGGTTCTCTTTTCCTCTCCTCAATGATGACTACCTTTGAGGTACCTTTCCCATGGCTATCCCTCAGTATTGATCCAGTACAGGTCCAGCCTCATATTGTCTAAGAATAAGCACTAAAGAAGGAGGGAAGAGGATGAGTGGTGAGAGATTATGAAGAGATAAGGGCAATACTCTCACATATAGCCCCAACCTGGAGGACAGTTTGTAGATTTCTACATTTTGACTAGGTAGTGCAGTAGCTAGTGTACTGTACTGGAGTCAAGACTGGACTGGAGACAGGACTGGACTGGAGACAAGAAGAACTGAGTTCAAATTCAGTCTCAGATACTGTGTAGCTGTGTGACCCTGGGCAAATCATCTAATTTCATCTGGGGGTAATGATAGCCCGGACATCCCAAGATTGTTGTGAGATCAAATAAAATAATAATTGTAAAGTGCTTAGCATAGGATTTGGCCCATAGTAGTTGCTTAATAAATGTTTATTCTGTTCCATTTTAGAGATGGAGATATGAAGAGCTAACTTTGGAAAATCAAGACAACCATAAAATCAAATGTCTTTTTCTTTTCTCCCTATTCCTTCCTCTTTCTAAAATTTCTTTCCATTCATATTTTATGTACTTAATATGTATAGATTTTAAATATATGTGTGTTTGTGTATGTGTGTGTGTGTGTGTATGTAAGTTGTCTGCACATTGTTTCCCTCATTAGAAAGTTAGCTCCTTGAGGTGCTGTTTTTACCTTATAACATATCTCCAGTGTTTAGCACAGTGCCTAGTACATTTTGGGGGTTGTTGTTCAGTCATTTTAAGTCATATCCATGTCTTCATGAAACCATTTGGAATTTTTTTGGCAAAATAATAAAGTCATTGGTTCTCAAAGTATGGTCTAGAGAATCCTGGGGATCACTGAAACCCTTTTAGAAGGTCTACAGATTCAAAGATCGTTTTTATTTCCAATATGGTAAATGTCTATAAATATAACCCAGATAAACAAAACCACTTTGGAGAGCTCCTCAATCATTTTTAATAGGATAAAGATACTGAAAACAAAAGTTTGATAACTACTAAATAAAGTCATTTCCCAATTTCTTCTCCAGCTTATTTTACAGGTAAAGAAACTGAGGCAAACAGGTTTAAATGACCTGCCAAGGATCATACAGCTACAAAATGTCTGAGTTCTAACTTGAACTCAGATTTTCCTGACTCCCAACCTGGAGATCTGGTCACTATGCCATCTAGCTGCCCTAGTTGCCTAGTATATAGTAAGTGCTTAATAGATGTTTGCTGACCGATTGAATATTTCTGAAATTAAGTGATTTGATGATGTGACTTTGATGTTCAATACTTCCTTTTTGGGGATCTTCAGTAGTTTTGACTGCTGAGGAGAGCGTGTGCATGTGTGTGCATGTGTGTGTGTGTGTGTGTGTGTGTGTGTGTGTGTGTGTGTGTCTATTTGTGTATGTGAGCTTCAGTGGCCTCTAGTGAGGAAAATGGAAGTGAACACCAGTTGGCTTCGAAGCCCAGAGCTCAGCCCTTAAGACCCAGAGGTTTGTGGCAGAGAAGGGGTTAATGAACAGGACCCACCCACCCCAATCTATGGAGACTCTGTTAAGCCTGCAGTGACAAGGAACATTGCAAAATCCCATCGCCCCACGGGGAGTCTGAGCGTCATCTTCCATTACATATCATTAGCCTGCCACTGATAATGAGTGGCTGTTGGAGTTATTAATTGTGGGAATAAGCTGAACTTTGCTTCCGATCCAATTAGTTCCAGGCCCCAGTGGAATGAAATCCTCCAAATCCACAGCTCATGGGGGTCTGATTTACCAAGCTGCTTGTCTGGCTCGACCAGTGATTCCTGGTTTTCTTTCCTCCTACTTGCCTGTCAGACAGTGCTGGAGGAAGGAGACTAGGAAAAAATCAGTGTCTCAGAGCCCAGTCCCCTTCCCTTCTGTGGAGGGCTCAGTCCACGATTGCAGATTTGCCTCAAAAGGCCATTCCCAGAAACTAGAAAGGCAGCTTGATCACTCTGATTCCTTCTTGATTTAAAGCCAAGGGATGGGGCAATAAGCAGGGGAATGGGATTGAGCTGAGAAGCATAGAGGAGGCTGGGCAGGAAGGATCTGGAGAAGGAAGGACTGAGGGTAGGGAGAGGGCTCTGAAAGACAAGATAAGCAAAACAGATTTCTCCCTCCTCGATGCTTTAGCCAAAGCCAGGCCTGAATAAGGTTGACTTCCTCCTTCAATGACCTGAGTGGCTTAAAAACCAGGCCCAATGAGCTATGTGGAAAGCAGGCAAAGGAAACCATCCAGCCGTGAGACAATCCCTGAGTGGGAGAAGGAAGACACAGTCCCAGGGATGCTCCCAATTTGCTCCAGGGTCTTAGACAAGCCACATTTCTGAGCATCAACTTTCTGATCTGTACCATCAAAGGTTCGGGTTGAGATGACCTCCAGTAAATGGTCTTTTAAGAATAGCAAAATTAAAGAGAGATGGTTTGGAAATGAAGGCTTCTGGGGGCTTTCAAGTCTTACAATATGTAGCCAATCTTAGAGTAGGAAAAGACCTGAGTTCAAATCCAGAGGTTAACATTGACTGGATTCCTTATCTGTGGGATAGGATGCGAGTTCATCTGTGTAGTGTGAAAAATTAATAATAATAACATAAATTTATTAAGTAATTGTTCTATTAGGACTAACGTTTTTCTCCTTTTTTAATTCCTTATCCAAAAACCAACCAGGGTGGGAAATCCCTCTCAGAGATCTAGCCAAGCTAAGACCTAATCAGACAGCAAAAGAAATTCTAAGTTTTATTCCTACTAAGTTTTATTCCTACTCCTTGTGTTTGTTCAGATCATCTCAGAAAATGTTGATTTCTCCCTATTATCAAGATAGGGGGTATGGAAATTGATGTCACCTAAGTTACATAACCCAAGATAGCCCAACTTCCTTTGATTAACCAATTAGAGGTGATTAAGCATTCGTTAGGAACACTTCCTTTTTGAAGGGCATATCAATTGAGACCCCCTACTATCAGGAGTCTTTGTTCTAAGAGAAACAGCCAAATGACCAGCCTTTTATCAACAATCTGCTGGTCTTATAAACAAAATTATCCACAAACTATGTTTCTCAAACTTCTTAATTGTTATATTAAGTCACTATGAGATTACTTCTCCCAGGTCAGGCCAGATCCCTACTCACTGAACCACAAAAATTATTGCAATGGTCTTTATCCTGAAGAATGATCTGTCCCTTTGTCACATCTGCTGCCTAAGTTGATTCTATATTCATATACAATAAACATTTATTAAACCCCCCAAATATGCCAGGCACTGTGCTAAGCAGTGGGGCTACCAAAAAAAAGATGATTTCTGTTTCAAAATGTTTACAATCTAATGAGAGAAGATAATATATAAAAGAGGGCAGCCAGATGCCCAGAGTGCCAGACCTAGTATCAGGAAAACATCTTCATGAGTTTAAATCTTACCTCAGACACTTAACTAGCCGTGTGACTCTCTACAACTCATTTACTCCTGTTTGCCTCAGTTTCCCTCATCTATAAAATGAACTGGAGAAGGAAATGGCAAGCTACTTCAATACCTTTGCTAAGAAAATCCTAAATGGGGTCATGGAGAGTTGGACGCTATTGAAATGACAGAACAACATACAAAAGAAAGCTAAAAATTGGGGGCGGGTGTCAAAGATTATCGGAGATCACAGTGATGATACTGGAGACAGAAACAAAAGCTGAAGGTGACAAATGAAGAGAAGGCTAGGATTTTGAGTACTCTAGAAGGAGAAGCTTTGTGCTCCAACTTCCAACAGGGCAGAAATGACTGTGGCTACCGATGATGGACGAGTAACAAAGTTAGAGCAATCTCCATGATGGTCAGTCTCCTGGTAGTGAGCTTACCCTGATCATGATGATGGTGGTTTCTGCATGTTCTTGTGACAGATAGGAACTGGATCTGTCATGTTATTTATACAAAGAACTCCCACGAAAGAGATCATCTCCACTAACAGGGGTCCTCAAACTAAGGCCGGGGCCAGATACGGCAGCTGAGGATGTTTATCCCCCTCACCAGGGCTATGAAGTTTCTTTATTTAAAGGCCCACAAAACAAAGTTTTTGTTGTTACTATAGTCTGGCCCTCCAACAGTCTGAGGGACAGTGAACTGGCCCCTTATTTACAAAGTTTGAGGACCCCTGGACTAGCACTTTCTCTCCAACTTAGCAGTCCTAGAGAGTTACCTTAGTGACTTGTGTCGGGGTCACACAGACAGTATGTGTCAAAGACAGCACTTGAACTCAGCTTTTCCTGATTCCCAGGCTCAATCTCTAGCCCTTAAAAGCGACACTTTCTCTCCTGTAAAAGGAAAAAGAGAAATCTGCCTCCTTACATGAAGATGCTCAGCTCTCTCTCTGCAGCAGCCTCCTCCAGCCTCATTCTGCATTCTCAGCCAGGGAAAACCTCAGTGCAGGTGTGAGTGGTACAGACAAGCAGGTCAGAGTTATAATGCAGAGAGGGAGACCGGTATTGAAGATTAAAGATGTGGCTGGCTGATATCAGGAATTTGTGATTTATACCAGGCTTCCCTGGGATTGCGAAACACCTTCCAGTGCAGCCGAGTCTCTCTTATCACAGTATTTTGGCCTCGGTCCAGAAAGAGAGCAGAAGGAAACTGAGGAATAGAAGGCACAGGAGACGGAAGGTTGGGTTTAGAGTCAGGAAGACCCTCTGGACAAATCCCTTACCATTTCTCAGGCTCAGTTTCCCCCTCAGGAAAATGGGAATAAAAATAATAATGATGCCTATTTCACAAGATTGTTCTGAGGATTTAATTAAATGACATATACCTAAACTGATTTACAGATCTTAAGTTTAATGATGAAGATGATGAAGTTTGCGTGAGAGTTCCAAAAGAAGGGACAAACATACCTAGAATGCCCTCACCCATGGCCAACTCTGCTCTATCACCAGCTTTAAAAACCAGCTTAAATCTCATCTAGGGACAGAGGATTATAAAAATTTATCATGAAAAGAAAACATAGACCATCCCTCTAATTATATAGATGAGCAAACCAAGGCCTGTGAAGTGAGACAATTTGCCTTGGTCGTATTGTAATTGCAGAGTCACCTTTTGAAGGCTGATCATGCTAGCTTCCCCCCCAAAATCAGATGGAAGTGGCAAAGAAGGGGGTTGGGGTTTTCTGGTTAGGAAATACTTCCTAAAATTCAAGCTGCCTCAAAGCTTGAGCTTTGAGCTTACTAGAGAGGTAACGAGCTCCCCATCCTTGGAGGTCTTCAAGCAGACGCTGGATGATGACTAACTGTTGAGTTGGTTACACAGAGATTCTTTTTTATGCATGGGTCATACTCAAGGAGCACTGAGGTACTTTCAGCCTCTCTAGTTCTAGGATTCTGAAGCCAGGTTCTCTGACTCCAAAGTCCATGGCCTTCCCACTATCCCATCTGCCTCTTTGACTCCATCAAGACTTCCGTGGCTAATTCTAAGAACTGACATTTCTCAATGGTATCTCACAGGAGTTATATTTGCAGGTGTTTTTCAGCTAGGTACCATGAATATTACCATCCCCATTTAACAGTTTGAGAAATAGTCTCAGGGAAGCTAAATGGCTTGCCTATTGTCACACAGTTAGTAATTAATTGTCCAACCAAGAAGTGTTTGTGAAGCATCTATGTGCTGCAAATGGAGGGTACAAAGACAAAAATTTTTTAAAAATCCCTGTCATCAAAGAGCTAAATTTTTTTTTTTAACAATTTAAACAATGTTTCATCATTTCAAGGGACGTTAACGCATATAGAAGAGTATATCCAAGGTAATTTGGGGGTGGTGGGAAAGGATCATTTTTCTCTTTCTTAGAATTATTTGTTAGATGCTGTAATATAAGCTCTCTCTCTCTGTGTGTGTCTCTCTCTCAGTCTCTCTCTTTCTCTTTCTCTCTGTCTCTCTCTCTCTCTTTGTCTCTTCCTCTGCTTTTCTCTCTCTCTCTCTCTCTCTCTCTCTCTCTCTCTCTCTCTCTCTCTCTCTCTCTCCCCCTCTCTCTGTCTCTTTCTCCATCTTTTTCTCTGTCTCTGTGTGTGTATGTGTCTCTCCCTCTCCCTTGACCCCCCCTCTCTCTTCTCTCTCTCTGTCTCTTCTCTTTTTCTTTCTCTCTCAGTCTCTCTCTTTCTCTTTCTCCCTCTCTTTCTCTGTCTCTGTCTCTCTGTGTGTCTCTCCCTCTCCCTTTGCCTCTCCCTCTCTGACTCTTTCTGTCTCTCTCTGCCTCCCCCCCTTACCTCTCTCTGTCTCTGTCTCTCTTCTCTCTCTGTCTCTGTCTCTCTTCTCTCTTTCTGTCTCTTCTCTCTTTCTTTCTCTCTCAGTCTCTCTCTCTGTCTCTTTCTCCATCTCTTTCTCTGTCTCTCTCTCTGTGTATGTCTCTGTCTCTCCATCTTTTTCTCTGTCTCTGTCTGTGTATGTGTGTCTCCTTCTCCCTTGACCTCCCCCCCTCTCTTCTCTCTCTCTCTTCTCTCTCTGTCTCTGTCTCTCTTTCTGTCTCTTCTCTTTTTCTTTCTCTCTCAGTCTCTCTCTGTGTCTCTTTCTCCATCTCTGTCTCTCTCTGTCTCTCTGTGTGTATGTGTCTGTCTCTTTATCTTTTTCTCTGTCTCTGTATCTCCCTGTTTCTGTCTCTTTTTCTGTCTCTCTTTCTCTCTGACTCTTTCTGCCTCTCTGTGTGTGTTCCTCCCTCTCCCTTTCCCTCTCCTTCTCCCTCCTCCCCCCCGCCTTATGTGTGTGTGGCAAAGCAGTGCTTTGGAGAACGCCATGATTCTCCAGACTTGCTAACGCAGTGTTAAATGTGGCACATAACAGATTCTAGGAGTGACGCGGTTTAAGTAATTTCTCAGGTATGTAATTGAACTTGAGATAGCCAGGTGTGAAGTAGAAAGCATGGCAATTGAAGTTCCTATTCTATTTTATAACACTGACACACCTACAACTGGCTGCATATTCATCCCATAATCCTCGTCACAACTTTTACGTCTTTTAGAGATTTTTTAAAAATTACAAAGTAACTCAATGAAAGCAATGTCATTTGAGTCACTTTCAAAATTTCACAACTTGGAAATAAATACCCAATTTGGTTTTTATGATACGTTATCCTGAACAAATGTTAAGAAAAGTAACAGATTCTTCCCTTTGTTATCAGAGATAGGAGAAAATGGAGAGTTTCCTGTCTCCAAGTCCAGTTCTCTATCCTGAACCTTGTGACCCACCTAGCATCCCTCAGCATATGAACGTTTCTCACCTTTAGCTTACCCTTAGAAGGTCAGAAACTTTAGATACCCAAGAGATCTTAGAAATCCCACTCCAATCTGCTCATTGTATAAAGAAGGAAACTGAGGTCTAGAACAGAAAAGCACTTTGAATTAGCCACATGTGTTAAGGAACAGAGTCATCATTTAAACACAGCTCCTCAGAAGGTCCTGAAGGAATTTCTTAAGCCCTTTCATTGGGGTGTCCCCTCTGCCCAACCAATGTACCATTCAAGTGACCTCATGCCCTAGTATGCCAGTGTTTTGCTCGGAGTAGATGCCTAATGAACTTAAATCTGTCCTGAGATCCTTACTAGCTGTGTGAACCTGGGAAAGTCACCTACTCCTGTTTGCCTCAGTTTCCTCATCTGTAAAATGAGCTGGAGAAGGAAATCATGGATCGCTCTAGTATCTCTGCCACGAAAGCTCCAAATGGGGTCATGAAAAGCGAGACAGGATTGAAACAAGTGAACAACGACAGATGCCCGAGAGTGCTAGCGGCACAGTGACTGATAGGCAGATTGGGGCCATGCTGTTAAGAATGAGCAATCCATCTCTCCCTGTGGCCAATAGTAAAGGGCGAGGAGAATGACTCTGTCGTGTCTGCAACAAAGAGAAGAGAAGTTATATCATACAGAGGGCAGCTTGCAGGATGGGGGGATCAAAGGCTCTTAGATCTAGAACTTGGAGACCAACTTGCCCAAACTACTCATACAGCTAGGATGCGTTAAGGCCGCATTTGAACTCAGGTCCTTCTGACTTCAGGGCTGGTGCTTTATCCGCTATAGCGCCATCTAGCTACCCCAAAAGTTGTGTTTCTAATAGTAGAGATAGTTTGTACCCGCATCATTCAAACTCTCTTGTGCCCATTCTTCTCCATGGTCTAAGGCGAAATCTGAAAAAATGGAACACAAGGGAGCCAATTCAGTTCCTTGTTACTTGTGGAGTCATATCTTTGTGACCCCGTTTGGGATTTTCTTGGCAGAAATATGAAATAATTTTCCATGTTCTTCTCCAGCTCATTTAACAGAGGAGGGAACTGAGGCAAATGGGGTAAAATGACTTGCCTAGGGTCATATAGCTATTAAGTGTCTGAGGCTACATTTGAACTCAAGAAAACAAGTCTTCATGCTTTGTCCATTGAGTCACTTAGTTGCCCCAAATAACCTTTAATTAATTAATTAGTTTGTGACTAGGTTAACAGATGGAGAAACAAATAAACAAATACACATAAATAAATGAATTAATCAAGAAGCTGCCATTCATATAGAGTTTTAAGTTTACATATCTTTTTTCATTTTTTCATTCCATCTACCCTGTCAGATAGCTGCTATTATTGTCTCCATCCCTTTTTTTTTTTTTTTTTTGCTGAGGCAATTAGGGTTAAGTGACTTGCCCAGGGTCACATAGCTAGGAAGTATTAAGAGTCTAAGGCCAGATTTGAACTCAGGTCCTCCTGACTTCAGGGCTGGTGCTCTATCCACTACACTACCTAACTGCCCCCACCATCCCATTTTTACAGACTAGACAATTGAACCTGAGAAAATGACAGAGATCCAGGTGACAGACACCTGGCAAGTTTCTGAGGAATGGCTTAAAACCGGGTCACCTGATTCCAGATTCAGCACTGTTATGCTGATTCTATGCTATTGATACTCATCTCAGCAGCCTCGCCTCTAGATTTTCAGAAAAAGCAAAGAAGCTCTCTAAAAATCTCCCCATCCTCCAGAATCCTTAGACAAAGAGATGCCCTAGAGAGCTCAGCCATTACTCAGTCTCCTCAGACAACCTTCCTGAGCAGAGGATGTGAGATCAAATTCCATCTCTACTATTTACTGACTGTATGATCTTTACCAAGTCACTTCCCACCATCCAGCCTCAGTTTCTTTCCCTCTAAAACAGGGCAAGGAAAACTGGACTAGAAGAATTGTCCATTCTTTCTAGCTCTAAAGACTGGGATCTTATCCATCAGCCATTGAGAAATGGAACATCCTTTTCCAGAAGAAATATTCTAGGCACCCCAGATCTCGAAATAGGTACTAGACTTGTTTCATTAATCTAGAAAATGCCCAGATTCAGAAACTTCATCTACCAATTCAGGTGGACATCTCGTTGGCAACACTGAGATACGGACAAGTTAAGGGTTTCATGATCAATGTGACTCGGGCTAAGACTCGAATCCATGTCTTCCTGGCTCTAAGGCCAGTTGTCTATCTAATGCACCAAACAGCCTCTCTAAATGATAGGAAACAGAGACGCTGGGAAGTATCTGGTTGCTATGCAATGGAGAGAAGAAAAAGTCCGTGAGAGTAGGGGGAGGGATTTTTCAGTGGGCAGGGAATTGCCAAGAAGACCAGGAGGAGAATTGAGTCTCTAATCTGTCGAGTACATATTTTGTTAAGAATGCATAATTTATGAAATGAAAGTAGATCCTGGGGACAGCTGAATTTCGGGGCAGAAGATCAAGTTGACATGATTTGCTTTGGGGGAGAACACGCTGGTGGATGACTTGAATGCCGCCATTGACCTACATCTTCTTTTGTTTACTTTCCGGCACTCGGATCTGTCTCACTGAATTTGTCTAGAAACTAGACTCGGGCAGAGGCAGTCAGAAATGGAAGAACTCGTTCCCCCATGGGCCTACTGGTGGGCGCTTCTTTCTTCCAGCCAATCGAGGCTCTGAATGACTTGGGTTTTTCTCTGCTGACTGATTCTGGCTAAAATCTTGCTTAAATGTTTGAATTCTCTGCCATCTTTTCAAACTCAACTCATATCTAGATGCCCTTTTGTAGGAAACTTTTTCTGGTTGCCCCGGTTGATAGATTGTGGATCTAGAAAGATCTCAGAGATCAGATAGCCCAGTTCCCTCATTTTATAGATAAAAAGAAGTGAGATCCAGAGAAATCAATTCACTCACCTGAAGTCACACAGGCAGGAAGTGACTGAAATGGGATTTGGAGCCGGGAGGGATGGCTCAAAGGCCATTTATTCAGACCCCTTCATTTTACAGGGAAGAAAACAGGTAGATCAACTACTCCCCAAAGTCATAGAGATAGTAAATAGAGAGGGGCAAGATTTAAACTGTGTCCTGACTCTTGAATCAGTGCATATTCTACTATATTAATATAACATAACCTCATCAAAGAAGGTTCTGTGCTCTATGAGCAGAGAAGAATTATAGCAGCTCAAAAGAAAAGTGAGATGTACACAGAGAATCCACCCCAAATGTTCATACGGAGTATTTGTCCAGACCTGAGGCAGAACATTTCCAACTCCTATTGGTCTGATCCTTTCTAGCTCTAAATAATTAACTTATAAATTCTTTCCAGATATATAAGCTATGTCAATCAATATTCTCTGTGCTTTGCAGAGTAACTAGCATATAGTAAGTACTCACGTTTACTGGCACATAGTAGGTACAAATGTTTATTGGCACAGTAGTTGCTTAAAAAATATGGACACATAGTAGGTACTTAATAAAATGTTCATTTTGATTCTCTGGGCTTCTGTTTACTCATCTGTAAAGAGAGAGCAAAAAACTAGATAGCCTCTAAGATTTCTTATAGCTTTAAACCCCTGCCCTGTAACTCTCTCCTGGACAAGAAGTATATAGATGTCACAGAGCCAGGTCTCAGGATGTAAGTAACTTCACTATCTCCTGGTTACTGATGCATCATAATGGCCATTGTCCTTGCCTCCAGCTTCCTCACTGCCTCCTCCATACTTCCCTTATCTTTCTTTCCTGTAATCTAGACCTCGGATAACTGGGGGTTCTAGGAATGAACTAGCCTACATGAAACCTTGGATTCCTTTTCTTCAGATGAAAGGATCCCTTGTGCTTCTTCATCTTATAATCTCTGTGATTCTTCAGTTTGCTCTGGGTAGGGGGTATGGTTCAGGGATCAAACAAAATATGAAGAACGAAGTCTCTTTTCTAAACTCATCTTAGCTACTGGCTCACTGGGTAATTAAGGACAACTAATTGGCCCATATTTTTTTGGTGCTATAGATTTACTCACAGAGTAAGTAGTATGAATATTACCAACTCCATTTGACAGATGGAAAAAACTGAGGTTGGGAGGATAAACAATTTGTCCCGCATCATCCAGTTGACAAATGTCAGAGCCAAAACTCAAAACTGTGGTTGCAATAATGATATCAATAATTGCCATTTATGTATTGCTTTAATTTTTTTTGTTGTTTTTTATTCATTCACTCGTTTATTCAGGTATTTCTTTTTTTAATTGTAGCAAGTTTATTTATTTTTCATACACTTTGCTTTATGAATCATGTTGGGCGAGAAAAATCAAAGCAAAAGGGAAAAATCATGGGAAAGATTTAAAAAAAAACAGAAAAAAAGAAGCGAACATAGCATGTGTTGATTTACATCCAGGCTCCTTAGTTCTTTCTCTGGATGCAGATGGTATTTTCTGTCCAGTCTATTGGGATTGCTTTGAATCACTGAACCACTGACAAGAGCCAAGTCTTTCATAGTTGATCATCTCATAATCTTGCTGTTATTGTGTACAATATATTCCTAGTTCTGCTTGTTTCGCTCAGCATCAGTACATGTAAATCTTTCCAGGCTTTTCTAAAATCAGCTTGTTCATCATTTTTATAGAAGAATAATATTCCATAATATTCATATACCACAACTTGTTCAGCCAATTCCCAGTTGACGGGCATCTCCTCAATTTCCAGTTCTTTGCCATCACAAAGAGCACTGCTACAAACATTTTTGCACATGTGAGACCTTTTTCTTTCCTTTAAGATTTCCATGGTATAGAGACCCAACAGAGACACTCCTGGGTCCAAAGGGAATGGCCAGTTTGAAAGCCCTTTGGGCATAGTTCCAGATTGTTCTCCAGAATGGTTGGATCCTTTCACAACTCCACCAACAACGCAGTAGAGTCCCAGTTTTCCTTCATCTCCTCCAGCAAATTTCTCATTCTCTTTTCCTGTCTTCTTAGCCGATTTGAGAGGAGGTGCTATCTCAGAACTGTTTTAATTTGCATTTCTCTAAGCAATAATGATTTAGAGCATTTTTTCATCTAACTACAAATGGCTTTAATTTTGCCATCTGAAAATTGTCTGTTCATATCCTTTGACCATTTATCAACTGGAGATTGCTTTAATGTTTGCAAAATGTTTTCCCTATCTTACCTCATTTGATCTTCGTGACCAACCAATGAGGCAGGTACAATTGTTATGCCAAATATACGAGGAGAAAATTGAAGTCCAGAGACAGTCTAGAGCGCCGCATCCAGCAAACGCCTTAGCCAATATTCAAACTCAGGATCTCTCTCTACTCCACTATAAGGATGGACTAGCCCTCTTTTCCAGCCTGTTGGATGCTTGCTAAATCTTGGAAAGTGTTGACCTCAGAGCCGAGGAGAAATTTGGGCTTAAAGTTCTCCTCTATTATTTATGAATTTGGGATCACAGGTCACATGTCCTCTAAGGATAATCTCTGAGGGCTGGGCTGATGAGCAAATGATGAAGCACACATATGGGACTTTAGCCACCTTAAAGTGCTGAATATGGGAAGTGAGATGGCACAGTGGGTAGAATGTCAGGCCAGGAGTTAGGAAGGCCTGAGTTCAAATCTAGTCTCAGACACTTACTAGCTGTATGACCCTGGGCTGCTCACTTCACCTTGTTTACCTCAGTTTCCTCATTTGTAAAAATGAAGGTTAAGTTTAATGACCTTCAGGTCACCCATAAACCTCTAAAAGAGTTGCTTTATCCCCCTGGTCCTCAATTTCTCCATCTAAATGAGGCAGTTTGGATTGGATACCTTAGAGGACTCTTTCAAGTCTAAATCAATGTTCCTTAAAGGGCCCAAAACCTACTTCTAGCACATACTAAGGGGGTGATCCTGGGGAAGTCATTTTATTTCTAAGTGTCCCCAAGAAGCTCTTCAAATTCTAGATTTCATCACTTCCTTTTGGGCAGTTTTTAATTTGTGGACTGGGGTTGGGAGGGTGGCACAGAAGGATTTCTGGAAGTGACGACCATGGATCTAGATGGATGGCGTGTGGGATGTTGGCGGTTCTTGAGATGTCACAAGATACACGCTGAGGACCAGGATATTACTAGCTAAGCAGTAATATCTCCCTCCCTTCCTGTCTCCGATCTCACCTACCTTCAGCACATCCCAGAAACTGCAATCAATTAACCAGCATTGTCATGTGCCAGGGACTTGGTATACAAGGACAAAAAATAAATAGGATTCCTCCTCCGAGAACTTAGATTTGTTGGGAAGAACAATATGTACAGAAAATAAGTTTATAGTGAGTAAACCTTTTGCCAGTGAAAGTTTGGATCCTATTGTATAGGGCCAAGTCTCAGTGACTCCCTCCCAGCCCCTACCTAAGACTGGAGAAGATATTCTTGCCCTGAACCAGGGACTGAGCTCAGAAACCTGCTTGCAGGCTCGGGGAGTCAGACAGAGTGCAAACTCCAGCTTCTCCCAGGCCCCTTAGCTCTCTTTGCCATAAAAGATTTATTAAAAGAGCCTCCTGAAATGGCAAAAGAGAGAAAGGTCAGGTGGCTCCCAGCTAGCCCAGCTCCCTGGCAGAGGAGCTGGGGGGAGCAGCTAGCTCTATTAACACTCTCACCACTTCGATGTAAGGTCTGTGCCCGCAAGGCCGAGGCGGAGTAGCGGCTGAGAACCCTGGGGAGCGGGGGGGGGTGACCAAGGGAGGGGATATTTCCTGTCATGTGCAGACACTGGGCTGAATTCTGATGTCCACATGTGCCGAGCTGCCCAGGGTCTGTGCTGAGTTCTTCACCCCCTTAATATCCAGCAGCCAGGCCTTAATGCTAGGAAGCTATGTTGGGGTTCACATGCACTGTGGTTTCATGGGTGTGGGGGAGCTTATGTGCTTCGGCTCTGTAATTTAAAGTTTCAGACAGTTGTCTTGGGATGCTGGGAGTTAAAGCAACCCCAGGGCAAATGATCTGACTGATCTGGGCTTCATTTCTCACAATTGGGGGTGAGTGAGAAAAGGGGGATCAGGGAGAAAGCAGAGACAGAAAGAGAAACAGAAAGAAAAAGACAAAAAGCAAGAGTGAGAGCAAGAATGTGAGTGTGAGACAGACACAGAGAAATAGAGATGGGAAGAGAGAGACAGACAGACAGACACAGAGACAAAAAGAGAAAGACAGACAGAGACAGAGAGAGACAGAGAGACAAAGATGGAGACAGAGAGTGAGAATGTGTGCATGCATGACAGATGCAAAGAGACACACAAGAGAGAGACAGACTCAGAGAGAGACAGACAGCGAGAGTGAGAGTGAGAATGCATGCTTGCATGAGAGACACAGAGACACACACAGAGACAGACAGAGACAGAGAGAAAGTAAGACAGAAAGAGCAAGCATGAGAATGCATAAGAGAAAGCGAGAAACAGAGAGACAGAAAGAGAGACACAGAGAGACAAAGACAGAGAATGGTAGTTTTAGCTCTGGGACAACAATCTTTTGTAGAACCCCGATTCCAGACCCAGAAAATATAGCCTGCTGGAAGAGAAAAACTGAGGAAGAAAACTGCTAAGGATTTGTCCATATTAAGCCAAGGGAGCCCTCACCCCCTACACCAAACCCCAATCAGTCAGTCAGTCAACAAGCATTTATTCAGCCTTAATTATGTGCCAGGCACTGTGCCACATGTTGGGAATACAAGGGAAGGCAAAAACATAGTCCTAGCCCCAAAGGCGCTCACATTAGTATAGAGAATGAGCATTGGGAGAATAATGTGGAACTAGCTCTAGCCATGTAAGATGTTTGAAGTGTAAATAAGGGGTAATGATGGCTGGAGGCCAGGGAGATCTCCTCAGAAGGTGGTGTCTGGGCTGAATTTGGAAGGAAACTGGTGTTCCTAAAAGGTGAGGAGGGTGCTGGAGAGCTCCCAGGAAGCCCAAAGCCATCTAAACAGTGAGGCATTGGTCAGGAGCCAAGAATACTGGCTTTGGAGTCAAGAGGTTGACATTCAATCCTGACCTTGCTATTTAATGAGTATTAAGGCAAACAAGCATTTATTAGGCGCTTACTGTGTGCCAGGCACTGTGCTAAGTGCTGAGAAGATACATTCAGGCAGAAGAAATAAAAGCTTCTCATTGGCTGGTTCTTTCCAGAGCTTCCCACTTAAAGAAGAGGTCCTGGCCAGAAATGTCTCTCTCCCTCTCCAGGAAGCTTCATCTCCACAGAAATGTTCTCTCCCAGGCCTCAGAGCTGCTACTTTCTCTTCCTTCCCTCACCCTTGTTGGCTCTCTTTGTGTTTTCTTCTCTCAGTAGAATGTAAGCTCTTGGAGCACAGGAATTGTCGTTTCCTTTGTATTGTACTTGTATACCCAACCCTTAACACAGTATCTGGCACACGTAGCACTTAATATGTGCCTGTTAATTGATTGACTGATTTATGTTCTAATAGAGGGAAGGGGGGAAGACACATAAAGGGAGCTGAAGAGATGGGGGAGCAGCCACAAATGGAGGAGGTGTCTGTTGTCCTGTGATCTAATGTCAGAGATTTGTCTGGAGCTAAGGAGGATGGGAAGTTATTGCCCGGTCCAGATTCTTCCTTGGAGGTAGAGAAAGTGGGGCAACCCTATCAGGCAATTTAATCCCGTTCCCACTAAACAGTCTCTTATCCTATACCTACTATTCACCAAAGTAGGTATTAGGGGGCATCCTAGTGTAGCCCCCTTCCTGGAATCAATAAGACCTGGTTCTGAATTCTAATTTGATCTGACATTTGCTAGCTGTATAACCCTAGGTAAGTCACATACCCTTGTGTGCCTCAGTTTCCCCATCTGTACAATAAACTGGAAAATGACAAACTGCTCCAGTATCTTTGCTAAGGAAACCCCAACTAGAATCGAGAAGAAATTCATGTGGCTAAAATGACTGAACAACAACTCTGCACAAAAACGTAGAGATACATTCACAAAAATAAAAGCAGAACCAGCAGTAAGGAACTTGTTTGTTGCTGATGCAATGGAAATATGTATTTATGTATGCATGTGTGTGTGTGTGTGTGTGTGTGTGTATTGCAAACGAGGTAGTAGCAAAATAATCACTATCCCCATTTTGCAGATGGGGAAACTTGACCTCTAAGATGGTGAGGGACCTTCCCAGGATCACACATAGTGTGGATAGTAAGTGGTGGAGGAATTAATATATTAAATTGGACCCTCTGACTCCAGCACTAGCATTCTTTCAATTGCACCACACTGACTCCCCAAACTGATGAGCCCTTAGATTGGGGCTGGAGGGGACAGGTAGAGAGAAAGCAAGGCCTAGAGATCAAAGACACAACATGAGAGAAGATTCTATGCATCTGCTACTTATATGCAGAATTTTTTTCTATAGGACTAAAAATCTGAATTGGAAATAGCTCTCAAAAAACCTTTCCTTTTGCTCAAAAGAAGACCTAAAAAGAGTTTTCAGAATAAACTATGAGGCAGGCAGTAAAAATTCAAGTAAACATATTTACTGTGAGCTAGGATAAATGTGTCTGTAGGTCTCTCTCTCTCCATTTCTTTCTGTGTGTGTGTAAATATATATAATTGCCATCTCTCACTCTACCTCTATCTAGCATATATATATATATATATATATATGTATAGAATATATATACAAATAAGCTCATTTATATACATATATGTGCAAAAAGAGAAATGGGGAAGCCTCTCTTGACAAAGAAACTAACCTTTATTAAGAAAAACAAAGGCGGAGTCTACAATCCACTCAGTTTAGTTTAAAATTCCAAGATACAAAATTCACAGTTATTTAGAGGTCTGTTGATTCATGTATCCAAGTATCTAGACGCTGATTCATGCAAGATTGTATGTTGCAGGTCATTAAGTCCTCATTTAATGATGTCCTAATTTTGTTCTGACCATGATGTCTCAATTAACCCTTTATAGGACTTTCTTGCTTTGTCATTTTAATATAAAGATTAATATATAGGTTCTAAGATTAACTAATACAGGAATTTCCCTGGAACTACATCAAATTTGGTTACACACAGTTTTTTTTTAACTCATTATATTGTTCTTGATATAAGTCACACAGCTATTTCTTATCCTAATTATAGCTGATAAAAGATTACAAGGCAAAATAGAGCAAATCATTTATTATTGATAGTTTTCTTTTAATATCTGTATACACATGTGTACCTGCATGTGCATATATATTATACACACATCTGCTTTGGGTGTCTAATTTTTTATATGTTGTGTCTCCCATTAGACTGTAAGTCCTTGAGGTCAGGAACAGTTATCTCTTTTCTTGGTATCCCCAATATTTAGTACAATGCCTTGGATATAACATTGTTGTTTATTTGTATCTGTAATGTATGATTATTAGTGACCCCCATCCTGGGGGTTTATTGGCAAAAAATATTGTGTTGGAGAACACAGTAGGAATTTTATATAATCTTGTTAACTGATTGACTTTTAAACCATCAATACAAATCAATCAATCAAACATGTCTTAAGCATCCTTTTCACTGAATTAGATCCTGAATGTTTTTTGGTGTTCCAGGGATATTTATTAAGAGAAAAAGTAATCCTATGTTCAAACATCATTAATTCATACAGCAAACATTTATCAAATATCTAGTTTGCCGAGAATTGTGATAATTGTGATAAGGGCTAATAAAGTCAAACAAGAATTAATATTTACTCCCAAGGAGCTCCTCTTTTCCTTTGATAGTTGTTATTTTTAAGAGTTGTAAATCATCAAAATTATTCACTCAAATCCCTTCTTAATAGATTTGGAGCTGGAAGAGACTTGTGTGATCATCTATTTAACATCCCTCCCACCCTTACCCTTCCACATCAAGGAGTGCACACTTGGAATTGAGTTCCCTTTTATTTCTTTCCTCTTCTCCCTCCCATTTCCTATTCCTCAATCATTCTTTTGGTTTGTTCCTTGTTGAATGCATGACTAAATTGAGGCTGAACCCTGAAGAGCTGAAAAAGTTACCAACATACTTCGTATGTAGCATTGTAATCATCCACAAATCCCTTTTCTTTCTTCTAAAGTCTAAACACAGAAACAGCAAAGGATTTGAATAAAGGAATAAATAACATGTTTATAACAGATGCCAATGACATAAACCTGAGAGGATTAGCTAATCCACTGGATGACAGTCAAAACTCAAAATCAATCAATGAGCAATCATTTATTCAGTCCCTATTATGTGCCAGGCTTTGTACTAGGCATAAGGTAAGCTTTTGTTGCTGTTGTTCAATTATTTTCCATCATGTCCAACTCTTCAAGAACCCATTTAGGAGTGGTTGGGGTTTTTGGTAGAGATATTGGAGTGGTTTGCCATTTCCTTCTCCAATTCATTTACTGATGAGGAAACTGAGGCAGGCAGTGATGAGGTGATTTGTTTAGGGTCACATAGGTAATAAATATCTATGGCCAGCTTTTAACTCAGGAAGATTAGTCTGACTCCAGACCTAGCACTCTAAGTACTATGGAGTCTTCTATCCTTAGGAATACAAAGACCAAAATTAAACAATTCCTGCCCTCAAGAAGGTTACATTCTGGATTTGCAGGTTAGGGAGAAATAAAACATACAGACAAATTATATATAAGTTACAGTTGGTGTTTGGGGGGAAAGTCACTAAGTAGTTGAAGAAATAAGGATAGATTTGGTGTCAAAGATGTCACTTGAGCACAGTTTTGAAGGAAGCTAAGAATTCTAAATTGTCATCTGGGAAGGAGTGTGTTTTCTAGGGATGGGAGTCAACTGGTTCCAAAACACCAAGACAGAAAATGGCAAAGCACGTACTTGTAAGAAGGTCAGTTGTTGGGGTTGTAGAGGGCTTGAAGAAGAACAATTTGTAATGAAATTTAGGAAAAATGGAGTCAGGCTGGAAAGAATTTCAAATGCCAAACAGAAGAGTTTATATCACCTTCTGGAGACAATAGAGAAGCACTGGAGTTTTTTGAATAAAGGAGCAATATGGTTAGATTTGAGTTTTAGGAAAATCTTTTCAGCCGGTAGGGGAGGATGGATTGGAAGAGGGAGAAACTAGAATCAAGAAGGTCAATGGAAAAGGTAACAATGTAGTCTAGGCAAGAAATGGGTAAGGTGCTTTCCAGCAGAAGTACACATGAGAGAGTTCACACTGGGGAGAAACCTGATGAATGAAATCACTGTAGAAAGGCTTGCCAGCAGAAGTGCAATCTTACTACACACCAGGGAATTCACACTGGAGTGAAACCTGATGAGTCTAATCAATGTGGAAAGGCTTTCCAGCAGACATGCAATCTTGCTGCACATCAGAGAGTTCACACTGGAAAGAAATCTGAGGAATATAATCAGTGTGAAAAGGCTTTTTGATACCTTCTCTGATGTTTAACCAGAGAACCCACATTGAAAAGAAAACTCATGAATTTAATCAATATGGGAAAGCTTTCCAACATCACTCTGACCTTGCAGCACATCAGAGAATTCATGCTGAAGAGAAACCTTATGATTGGAATCAAGTGTGCGAAGGCTTTCCAATGTAACTTCAGCCTTGCTGTACATCAGAGAATTCACACTGGAGAGAAACCTTATGAATGTACTCAATGTGGAAAGGCTTCCAAACATCTCTCTGTATCATTAAACATAAGAGAACTCATACTAGAAGAAAAAAATCTCATCAATGAAGAATAGCTTTCAAAATCAACTACAGTCTTGCTAAACATCAGAGAATCCACACTGGTAAGAAACTTTAGGAATATAGTCAATGTTATAAAGCCTACAGGTAACAATCATTCCTTCATTTCCATTGGAGTGATTGAACTAGATAGAAATGTTATCACTGTCATGAATGAGAAAAGACATTAAATAAAATACAGAACTTGTTTACATCAGAAAAAATATTTTGAAGAAAAGTTCTAAATTGATTTAAAGTCAGAAGGTCTTCAGCCAAAAATCATCTCTTACATTAGAAGAGAAGATACAATATGGAAAAAAAACTTGTGAATGTTATCAAAAGGAACATGTTTTCTTCTGGAAGAGAGAGACCAGTAGACAATATTCATAGTGGAATAAAGGCTTATATAAGGAGGATTGGTGAGAAGATCTTCCTTCACCTAGGGTCTGTATTTGGCTGCACATTTAGAAAATCATAAAAGTCTTAGATCTAATTAACAAGGAAAAAAATTTTTTTCTGAAGCTTCATTTGACTTCCCAGTAGGAGAAACCTCATTAGAAATCCCACATTTCATATGTGTATAAAGTCCTATGAATATAATGAATTTCACTCTCAAAGAAAAAGAAATGAGTATTATTCTAGGTTGGTGGCTTAAGTAAGGGGATGGAGAGGAGACAAAGATATTGTAGTGGGGAAAATGATGATTTATTTTTTGCCATGCTTGAACACTGGACCAAATATAATCGGATGAAATCGATGAAGGATGAAGATAGAGTTTTTACACTGGGGTTTCAAAGATCAATTTCACAAGTACAGGAATTGAGAGAAGGTTTGCCTAAAAAAACAATTTAATTCATCTGAAAATATTATAGGAATCTGTTATGTGATGTGGCAGTCAAGTAAGCAATTGAAAGCAAAGCACTAGGAGTCAAGTGTTGTTAGTTTTGTGAATGCTAATCTAGTCAGATCATATATTGATTATTATTTTTTACTTCTGGGTATCACTTTTGAGGAAGGACATTGATGGATTGAAGGGTACTTCAGGAACTGAGTGATGCTAGTTCTGTTGAACACTAACCTGGTCAGATCACAAATTGAGTATTGTTTTTATTTCTGGCTTCACTTTTAGGAAAGGACATTGATGAATTGCAGATTAAAGGGCTTCAAGATCATGCTCTCTTGAGAGAAATTATTATATTATTATATTAATAACTAATTATTAATTTGTGAACCAAGGTTTTCTCCTATTTCTTTATTAATGCCCAGCTCTTTTTTAAAGTCAATCTCTGAAGGACAAGACTGATTGATGAGATTACTCCCAGTCCTCAAGGAACAAGTTCATCAATCTTGGGTGAGACCCATCTAGGAGACCTAATTTCTGTTGAAAGCATAAACAAAATCCAGTCTGGGCAAGACTTTTATCCTGAGGGAAGAAAACCCTGTCCTTAGTCCTCTGCATTAGAATTTAGGGTGATCTAGCTCATGAAGGAGAAAACTAAACAGGAAGTCCAGATGGAGATGGCATTCCCCTGACATGATTGTTAGAGGCTACTAAGTCTCATGATCAAGGCACATTCTCAGCAGGAGGCCTTGAAGACTTCTGGCCCACCTCCTGCTTAAATGTGCACCAATCAAGATTGATTTTCGTTTGTCAGGGGAATTTAAAACATTTTAGGGTCTCTCTTGACATCTTTGGTTACTGACAGAAACTACTAATCATCAACTTATTGATTGACAGCTATACAAATTAACAGTTAATTCCCAATTACCCAGAAACTCTTATGGTTTTTTATTTGTTTCACTGTCTAGTTTGAAAGGAGAATATCCCTTCAGATTTTGTTGTTATTCATTCGATTCAATCATGTCTGACTCTTTGTGACACCATTTGGGATTTTCTTGGCAATGATCTTGGAGTGGTTTGCAATTTCCTTCGGCGGCTCATTTTACAGATGAGGAAACTAAAGCAAACAGAATTCATGACTTGCCCAAGGTCACACAGCTAGTAAGTATTGAAGTCAGATCTGAACTCACAAAGATAACTTTTTCTGGCTTTAAGTTCAGCACTCTATCCAATGAGTCTCTAAAATTATCACGTTTTTACTATTCTTTAATATACTACCAAAAGGGTAATAACAGGGGATATGTGTCCCAGCATCTGATTTCTTGTGGCAGTAAGAAGTTGGTACAGTACCCATGTCTTAGAAACCAAGGTCCCTTTAATGGCAGTGTGTGGGATGACAAGACTTTTCAGAGATAGCTTTAATTGGAGTTTTGATAGAGAATTGTTCTCACAATTCCACCTCCATCAACTTAATAATGTGTTGATGTAACACAGTTTCTAAGACCCAACCCCTAGTGAGGACTCCAGGGAACAGAAATTGGCAGTTCAGCAACAAATTAGCTTCGGTGTAGTTCCTGCATCAACCTGGTACCCAGTCCAAGTGATGAGAGTTGTGTCTTCTTCTTGGAAGCAAATCTCCATACCTTGTCCAATAGTAATTGGATTTGTTCTTTTATCCCTGAACATCTGAATTGATTTCCTACTGAGTAATAAATTCCCCTTGAGCTTGTGTCCCACCTTGCTCCCTGCCCCCTTCCTCGGAGTCCTCTGGGCTTGGAGTCCTATCCCTGAATCCTGAGCCCTTTTATCTACCGCCAGATCTCCCTAATGACAACCACCTGCTTGCTTGGACTTCTGCCTGCTGCCTGCTCTCAGACTCCTCACCATCATGTATCATGAGCCCACTAGGACATCTGCCCTGATGCTTCTACCAGATGTCACTGCTCCTGCCTGCCTGGATTTCCTTGTCATGCTTGCCGACACTAGCTCAGTTACCTGCATTGACCTGATGAGTCTGTCTAATCTTCCACCCCAGCCTCAGACCTAGTTAGGACAAGTTTAATAATGTTGCATGTTTTTTTTTTAACTTTCCTTGTGTCTCACTGTTTAATGCAACATGTGAACACAATAGATGCTTAATAAATGGGTTTTGACTGAATTCTGACTGAGATTTCAACCAAAAGTTTAGTTGGTCATCTAATGGATGATTGAATTGTTTTTTGTTTGTTTGTTTTTAATGAAGAGAAAGAAACAACAAGAAGTACTAAAGACAGCAAAGTAGAGAGCTTTAAAAGTAAACTGGGGAAATATTCTATATATTTTTTTACAATGAGGTAAAAATTGGAGAGTTTTATTTTGCTGTGTTTATATAAATCATTTTTAGTGTTTAAATTCAGAATAAAAAATAAAATTTAGTTTGAAAGAAGTCAAACCTCTTGCTGTCTATAGACAAAGGCAACAGCCACTGTTAGCTTCCCTAGCAACAGGAAAGACAAACAGACAAGTAGGGAGGCAGACATAGGAGAGATAAAAAAGGAAGAGAGAATGGGAAAGAAGGAAGAGAGGGAGGGAGGAAGGGAGAGAGAGAAAGAGGGAGGGAAGAGGAAGGGAAGGAGGGAGAGAGGAAAGAAGAAAGGAAGAAAGGAAGGAAGGAAGGAAGGAAGAAGAAAGAAAGAAAGAAGAGAGGGAGGAACTAGGAATAAGGAAAGAAAGAGAGAAAAGGTGAGAGAGAAAGAGAAAAAAGGAGTAGATCCCACATTTATTCCTCCACCCAAGGCCTCCATCTAAGTAACACAGATGGTTAATGAGTTGGACCCTAAATTAGACAGAAGGGCACCTGCATGGCTTAATCATAACTGGGGAATTGTTTAATTCCTTTAAAAAAATCTCTGCTGCAAAAATACATCTTTTCAAAAATGCCAAAGGTCTCCCAATGGTGCTGTATAGCTGGGGATAATGAGACATCATGATTTCAAAAGCATCCCCATTTCCAGAGACCCAAAGGGCTATGGAGATGTGTCTAGTGGGTGCAAGCAGCCTGGCATCTATCACCAAAGATACTTTCAGGTGAGAATTGATAGTGCAGAAATCACTGAACATTTATGAGCAAAGAAAAGGAGGCTTTTGGGTAACATAGCAAGAATAAGCAAAGCCAGCCGGACTCCTTTATCAGTTTTCATGAAAGATAAGAAGAACTAGGGAAGGTTTTAGGCGAATTGGGTGCATTGACCTTCTTTCCATTCAGCAAGGAAGGGTGTGAACAAGGATCTCACAGGAAGAGAGGGCATCTCCACACTGGGATCACAGCATTCAAGATCTAGAGTTAGAGGGACCTCATCTTATAGATGAAGAAATTGGGGCAGACAAGTGAAGTAACCTGCCCTATCATAAGTGTCAGAAATAGGATTTGAACCTCTTCCTATCGAGATTTGATGACCCAATCATAACTCATATTACTATAACCCATTATCCCATTTGATCCATACAATAACCCTCTGCTGGGGTTGTTATTATTATCCCCAATCATCTCCCAGATAGCCCCATGGGACACCTCGAGAGAAGCCCATCAGTGCTGAATTCAGCATAATAATGGATAGAAAATGCTTTGCAAATGTCAAAGTGCTCTATAAATGATAATAATAATTATTCATTTACATGTTTTCCAGACAATGTCAATAAGCATTTATGAAGGGTCTACCAGGTACCAGGATACTACGGGAGCCATGAAGACGCCAAGATAAAAATAGAATAGTTTCTGTCCTCAGGAAGCACACATTTTCTTAGGGAAGACAACATATACTTTGTCAGTGTAAACAAAATATAAAATATAAATACAGTGTATACAAAGTAATGGCTATTAAAGCTTAAAACTGCACTAAGACTTTTGGGACACTCTGTATATGGGCCAGACAAGAATTAAAGCCTCCATTTAATTGGTTTACAGACTCGTGGGTGAGTAAACATCCTCCAACAATGCAAGTTGGCTTTTTCTCCACAAGCTATAATCTTAAAAATCTGCCTAAATCCTGGAACACTGAAAGATTAAGTCACCGACCTAGGGTCACAAAGCATATAAACAGGCCAGGTTGAACCTTGGGTTTTTCTTGCTGCTAGGCCAGCTCTTTATCTACCATGCCACAGATGAATGGACAATCTTAGTAGAAAATGAGTGCAAGGTTGTTATTGTTATTGTTTATAGCAATTTAATATTAAATTAAATGTAAACTACTTTAAGTTAATATTTAACATTAACCTACAACTGATATTATTAGTAGATTTTTATGTAATAATTCAAATTTGTAAAACATTTCACATGAATTAGCCCAGTAGATCATTATAATAACTCAATTGTTTCTCATTTTTTTAGACAGGAAACTGAGAGTGACAGAAGTTCAGGTACACTTAGGTTCCAAGTGATACAAGGAAAAAAGAAAGGAAGGCAGGAGGGTTGGAAAGAGGGAGAAAGGAAGGAAGGAAGGAAAGAAGGAAGGAAGGAAAGAAGGAAGGAAGGAAGGAAGGAAGGAAGGAAGGAAGGAAGGAAGGAAGGAAGGAAGGAAGGAAGGAAGGAAGGAGGAAGGGAGGGAGGAAGAGAAAGAAAGAAGGAAGAGAAAGAAGGAAGGAAGGGAGGAATCCCCCAATTGACCGATTCCAAGCCAGCTTAGATCCTCATAACAACTCTGGGAAGTCGAAGCTATTATTATTCCCATTTTGCAGATGAGGAAACTGAGGAAGACAGAGGTTAAATGAGTTGTCTAGGATTACACAGGATATTAAATTACTGAGACCAGGTTGAAACTCAGTTTTTGCTGACTCCGGGCCCAGCTCTGTTCATTAAGCCACCAAGCTATCTCCAAATAATTGCATCATTCTATTAAAACTGAAAATTCCTTTCAGACTGGAACCAAAGAACATAATTCAATTACATGCAGCCACTTCATAAGATTAATAATTATCTGCACTAATTGAGATCTACCTGGAACTTGCCTCCAGTCATATAGTTCACAACCATCCAGGGTGGAATTTGAACACAAGTCTCTTTTGATTCCAAGGTCCTGCACACTTTACAATATTCCTTCTTTCATCTTTTTATAAGCTAGGAAACTGAGGAAGCAAGAGAGATGGGCAAGACTCTTAACCAAGGTCATGCCAAAGAAACTCATTCTTAAATACATGACTAAGGAGTCACTAAGTTTCATGAGGCTGCTGCCCCTCCTGGCCCTTGTTTCCCTGGTTTATGAGGCTGTAGCCTATAAATCGCAATGGATTGTTCACCTGGCTTTATGGTGAGATGTGAAACAAAATAGAGGTCAAGGAAGGGCCTTCCCTGCTTACATTAAGCTCAGCCAGTTAGAGACAACACCCAGCAGTGGTACCAACAGTGTTTGGAGTCAGGAGTTGGGTTCTATCACCCTGAGTCATTCATTTATTCTCTCCGAGTCTTAATTTCCTAATAAAAAATAAGAGAATTAGGTTTGAGAGTCTCAGAGGGTGCCTCCAGCTTTCAAATCTATGCTCTTATTTGTAAGTTGAAGTACATCTAGAAGACAACTCAATCAATCAATTAACATTTATTAAGAACCTATTATGTTCCAAACATCAAAGAGTGAAGGTGATACACAGAATTCTGGGCCTGGAATCAGGAGGACCTGAGTTCAAATTTGACTGCAGATACTTTAACTGTGTGATCCTGAGCAAGTCACTTAACCCTGTTTGCTTCAGTTTCCTCATTTGTAAAATGAATTGGAGAAGGAATGGCAAGCCACTCCAGTATCTTTGCCAAGAAAACTCTAAAGGAAATCATAAAGAGTCAAAAATAACTTAGGAACTACTAAATAAAAACTACTGAACAAAACCAGCACTTTCCAGACATTATGCTTAGCACAGGATTCAATTTAACTGAGGCAGGATGGAAACTGGAAGCTCTCCAGTGTACTGATGAATGAGTTTCTTTGGCATGAACTTGGTTAAGAGTCTTGCCCATCTCTTGCTTCCTCGGTTTCTTACGTCCCATAGACATCCTGGATTCAGTGTGTCCAAAACAGAACTGAATATATTTCCCTTCTATTCCTCTTTATTTCCCTCTCTCTGCAAAGGGCTCTCACATCATTTCAATCATCCAGATGCTAAAACACATAGACATTCTCAGTTCTTTATTCCTTCCCCCCCTCCCCCACCAAATCCATTCACTTGCCAATTTTGTTCATTCTACTCCCATGACCTCCCTTCCATTTATCCCTTTTTCTCCACTTGCACAGTTACCACCTCAGCCCTCATCATCACTGACCAGGATTTTTACAAAATTTTATTTTTCTCTGCTTCAGAACTCCTTTCCAATCCATCCTCCACCCAACTGTCAAAATCATCTTTCTAAAACTGGGGTCTTGCTACATCACTCTTCTGATTAACAAGTTTCAGCAGCTCCCTTTTGACTCCAAAACAAAATAAAAATCTGTTTGAAATTCAAGCTTCTGCACGATTCTAACTTTCCTGATTAATTTTATATTATGGTAGTCTTCCTCATACACTTTGGTTTCCAGATGAGCTGACTTCTGTTTCCTACCTGTATACCTTTGCCCAACTTGTCCACTGTGCCTCCCTCCTCACTTCCAGCTCTCACAAAACCCAATGCCTTTCAAATCTCGCATATGTTATCCTTCCCAGTTATTAGTGTGCTCCCCTTCTTCAAAATATGTTGTGTACCCTTTCTATTGATTCACCTAAAAACATGTTGCCTCATGTCCATTGTAGATTGTAAACTCCATGATAATATGTGCAGGAGATGATTCAGAAGTCTCACCACTGGGTCTGCATCCCCCCAAAAAAATCATAAAACAGAAAAAAAATGAAAAAATATGTTTATAGAAATTCTTTTTATATTGTTAAGGAATTGTAAATTGAGTAATGCCCATCAATTGGGGGTGACTGAATAAATCATAATATATGGATGCCCATCAATTGGAGAATGACTGAATAAATTGTGGTATATGAATGTTATGGAATAGTATTGTTTGGTAAGAAATGACCAGCAGGATGATTTCAGAAAGGCCTGGAGAGACTTACATGAACTGATGCTGAATGAAATGAGCAGGACGAGGAGATCATTATATACTTCAACAACAATACTATATGATGATCAATTCTGATGGACATGGCTCTCTTCAACAATGAGATGAACCAAATCAGTTCCAGTCGTTCAATAATGAATAGAACCAGCTACACCCAGTGAAGAATTCTGGGAAATGAGTGTGAACCGCTACATAGCATTCCCAATCCCTTTATTTTTGTCTGCTTGCATTTTGTATTTCCTTCACAGGTTAATTGCACATTATTTCAAAGTCCGATTCTTCTTGTGCAGCAAAATAACTGTATGGATATGTATACATATATTATATTTAACATATACTTTAATGGATTTAACATATATTGGTCTACTTGCCATCGGGGGTAGGAGGAAGGAGGGGGAAAATTGGAACAAAAGGTTTTGCAGTTGTCAATACTGAAAAATTCCCCATGCATATGTCTTGTAAATAAAAAGTTATAATAAAAAAATAAGTCATGATAAATGATGATAATGGAATATTATTGTTCTATAAAAATGATAAGCATTCTGATTTCAGAAAAGCCTGGAAAGACACTGATGCTAAGTGAAGTGAGCAGAACCAAGAGAACATAGATTATATGATGATCCATGTGATAGACTTGGCTCTTCTCAGCAGTGTGGTGATCTAAGACAATTCCAATAGACTTGGGATGGAAAATGTCATCTGCATCAGAGAGAGAACTATGAAGACTTGAATGTGGATCACAGCATAATGTTTTCACCTTTTTTTGTTTGCTTGCTCATTTGCTTTTACTTTCTCATGTTTTTTCCCCCTTAGAAGTCTAAATAAGTATATTATAGTTATTGTTCTAATATGTGGTCAGTCAAATCATTGGATTACATTATGCTGTTGATTTCATTATATGATGATATTAATAGGATCAAAGGTCTGTGTTGCATCCTATGAATGAATGTAAAGTCAATCCATAGTCAGAAACTCAAGACAATGTGGTAACTTGAAAAGTATATCAGATTGAGAACTAAAGGATCTGAGTTCGAGGTTCAGTTTTTCTTCAAATTTCAGTTTTTCCTCTCTCTTTCCCTCTCCTTTTCCCTCTTACACCCTTCCCCCCCTCTGTGTCTCTCTCTCCCCTTTCCTCTCTCTCTTCTCTCCCTCCCTCCCTCTCTCAGATTATAACTGTATCATTTATCTTTAGTCAGCTAAATGGCACCAGAATGCACAGCACACAGGCTTAAAGTCAGGAAGAACTGAGTTCAAAACCAGTTTTAGACTCTTACCCTCTTGTGTGACCCTGAACAAGTCATTTGACCTCTATCTACTTTGGTTTACTCAACTGTAAAATGGAAACTATCTCACAGAATTTTTAAGAGGATCAAATGAGATAATATTTATAAAGTACACAGCATCCTGTCTAACACATCTAGGTGTTACATAAATGCTTATTTCTTTCCCCACAGATTTTTATGGTAATAAAAGACATAAAAATGTATATAAAATTGCTAGGTAATATCTATTTTTTTTTTGGCCGAGACAATTGTGGTTAAGTGACTTGACCCTGGGCTAGGAAGTGTTAAGTGCCTGAGGTTAGATTTGAACTCAGGTCCTCCTGACTTCAGGGCTGATGCTCTAACCACGGTACCATCTAGCTGCCCTATCTATATTATTATTGCCAAAGTGTTCTGTAGCTTGTGGTTTGAGCTGTGCAGAAGAATGGGTTTTGTGAGCATGGAAAAGTCAACTTGACTGCCATCTTACTAGCCCTAGGGCATTTGTTGCAGTGGGAATCCAAGAGGAAATAGCTCTACTCTGTACCACCAAAGTCTTCTCTCTCTGAGAGTTGCAAGTAATTAATGTACATAGTTATAGAATGATTTCTGCCTGCTAGGACAGGAGGCTTGGGGGGGGGAATAGATTGGGAGAGAGGGAACCAAACAGATGAGAAAGAGTACACAGACCAAGAAAGGATTGACTAGGGAAAGAAAAAGAGATTCACAAGTCACTACTATGAAAACTGTAGAAGTGGTAGTTCATGGGAAATCAGTTATTTTCCATCTTAAGTGGAAACAATCTGACAGTTGTTTTTTTTTCCAATTAAATTCATAGAACTTTAAGATGTGGGGCTATAAGTGAGCTTAGAGACCACCGACTCCATCCCCATCATTTTATAGAGAGGTAAACTGAGTCCAAGAGAAGGGAAGTTTAGTATCACAGATAAAAATTTAGAAGGGTCTCTAGAGGCAATATAGTCCAACACCTTCATTTTACAGAAAGGGAAACTGAGGTCCAGAGAGAATAAGCGACAAGCCCACAGTCACAAGGTACTAAGTGGCAAAGCTAGAATTTAAAACCATCTCCTCTGATTCCAGAATCAGCACTCCTACTGTCCTTCACAGCAATTATTGAGCACCTTATGTGTTCTGGGCACATCCAAAGATCATAGCAAATACAGGGTCTGCCCATGGAGTCAGGAAGATTTGAGCTTGAATCTTGCTCTGGGAATATTATTTTATCTAAACCTATTTCCTCATCTGTAAAAACAAAATGAAAATGGTTTCTATCTCAACCTAGTGATGTAATTAATATACATAAAGAGCTTTGCAATTTTAAAAATCTACATGAACATTAGGCACTAACAACAATATGATAACAATAATAATAAAGTCCTATTTCTGATGTGTACTAGCTGTGTGAGGATGGACAAATCAGTCAATTTCTCGGTGCTCTGGGTAATTCTTAAGTTGATGAAGTTATTGAAAAATGGCCATTGTACACTGATGGAGGGAGTTTTCAGACCCATAGTTCTTTTTTTCAATCACCATTCTCCGAATATATAAGGCACTGTACTAGATATTGAAGATGCAGAGACTAATGAAAAAATATTCCCTCCCCTCAAGGACCCTTCATTTCTCTAGCATTTCTATTGGCTGATCCTTAATCTCCCAACATTTCCCCCCCTAATCCTTTACTCCCATTAATAATGTCTGTGGATTTTTGAAAGCCATTATCCTCCAGTTTGTAATTTTATGTATTTTTATGGTTGTGTAATACAATAATTCTATGACTGTAATTCTTTGAATCCCTATTCCCCAGATCCTAAGATCCCATAATAATGAGATTTTTTTCATGTGTTTGTATGGGGGGGTGGCAGTTTATGGCTTTCAAAGCACAATCACAAGCACTAATAACACCTTACACTTCTATAACACTTTTAATATTTGACAACAGATTTCTTCTCCAAAGCCACTAAAGTACGCAATGTAAGCATTACTATTTCTCTATTTTTACCCATAAGTAAACTGAGGCACAGAGAGTTTAAATGAATTACTCCAAATCACACAGTAAAGATTGGAGACCTAATTTAAACCCAGCTCTTTGCTCACTACAAGTCCAGAGCTGGTTCTTCTTCTACTCTTTCTTCCTTTTTAGACAATCAGAGTTAAGTGATTTGGTCAGGGACACACAGCTAGTGGCAAGTGTCTGAAGCCAGATGTGAACTTGGATCCTCCTGATTCCAGGGCCAGTGCACTATCCATTGTGCCACCTAACTGCTCCCCTCAGGATTACTACTTCTGCTAGAACACACTGCCTTGAGATACCTGAACTCATTGAGTCTCATATGAGCCCTAGGACAGATGCAGGAGAGAAATTATTAGAGGATGAGGAAACTGAGAAACAGAGAGTTTGAGGAGACTTCCTAGAGTTCCTGATTATATAATTCTAGGATTCCAAATTTCTATGCTTCTACCATTTTCTAACTTAGTTGTCATTCAGTTGTTTTCAGTCATATTCAACTCTATGATCCCATTTGGGTTTTTCCTGGCAAAAATAATGGAGTGGTTTGCCATTTCCTTTGCCAGCTCATTTTACAGATGAAGAAACTGAGGCAAATGGGATAAAGTGACTTGCCCAAGGTTACACACATAGTAAGTGCCTGAAGATGAGTCTTTTTAATTCCAAGACCCGTGGTCTATCCACTATGGTGCCATCTAGTTGCCTGAACTTTACAATTCCATGATTCTCTGGTCAATAATTCTCAGCTTCTGACATTCAGTGTTTCCTTTGCAGGACATCAAAAAGGTAGCTTGCCCTGTCCATAATGCCTGGGCCCAAGTGTTAATGGAGGTTAGCTCTATTCCTGCTTTATTTTACTTCTATTGTAAGGTAGGCACTGTACCATGTTAGAATCCTAGAGGTCACTTGAGTGTCCACCTGAATCCTAGAGTGGGTGACCTTTACTTCCCATCCTTTTATCCACAAGAGATCTGAGCCTCTGGAAACTATTTCCTATGTCTAGCACTATGTTCACTAAAGATTTGTCCTCTACAATTCTTTACTATATGAAACTATATGAAATGTGAAGAAACTTAAGTCTTTCCACTTCTCAGCATTCCCCAGTAGCCACACTGCCTTCAGCTTTCTTTGGACTTTCCTCTCATGCTTTCTGGATTCTGGAAACTCATCACTGGGAAATCTCATTACCCACAAGATTGCATCAGCCTTGGTAGTCACATCCCATCAATCTAGTCACATCCCATCAATCTCCTCTGCCCCTCTTATTAGAGGGAAGATTCAAGAGTTACACAATGTCCATTTAAGGAAGGGCTCTAACACAGTCTTCTCCCCATTTCTCATCAGCTGTGGTGCTTTTGAATGGTCTTGAACTTCTCCAACACAACTTCAAGGTGACTACATCCCTTTCCCACCCATTTTTCTTATTTCTTTCTTGGGTTCCCTTCCCCCATTAGATTATAAACTCCTTGAGGTCAGGGACTGTCTTTTTTATTTGCGTGGTGTTTGACACATAGTAGGCATTTAATAAATGTTTATTGAGCATTATTGTTGTCTATTCCTGGATTATGACCTTCTCTTACATATCTTCGGGAGGAATTATGGCATAATATCTAGAGCCTTGAATTTGGGGGTCATTGGACATACTTGAAAACCTAATTCTGCCATTTTCTGGTCATGTGACTTCGGACAAATCCTTTCGCCTATCTGGGTTTTGATTTCTTCCACTGTAAAACAGAAATGGGACTCCATTACCTCCTCCAACGTTCAGCTCTATATTCACGATACATCCACAGTTCCACCTGTGTGACTTTGGGTAAAATCACTTTTCTTTTGGGAGTCTCAGTTTCCTCACTCTGTGAAATGAGAAGGTTGGAATAGATGGTCTCTAAGACATCTTTTGCTCTCTCTTACAATGAAAATGTTAGAGATAGAAGGGATCGTCTCCAAATTCTTCATTTTACAGATATGAAAACTAAAGCCAAAGAGGAAGAAGCTTGATGTGGATGCTTTCTCCAGTGTGTCAGTTACTCTGAACCCAGCAGTCTTTCCATTAACTCTCACTTCCTCAATAGTTAATTAACAGACATTTCACAAGACCTGCTATGTGCCAGGCACTGTCCTTGGTGCTGAGGATACAAGGGGCAAAAACCAGCCTCTGTCTATAGGAATTTACATTCTATCAGTGAAGACAGTTTGCATCTATGGGAAAAAAAAAAGGGGGGAAGGAGGGGACTGTCATAAGAGGGAGAATCAGGAAGTGATATTTGAGCTGAGCTATGAAGGATCCTAGGAATATATGAGCTAGTCAGATGAGACTGCAAGGCAGAAGCAGAGTCCCATAGACTTAATCTAATGATGAGGTTTATTGATAGCATGCAAATGGATTTCGTGGACAAAGGCTATTAGGATACTTCAATTACCTCACTATCATCCTGGATCTCACACCTGGTTGAGGTTCTAAGAAATAAAGGCACAAATTAGGTAGCCCAGCTAATCAACATTGTCCTCAACAATACAAATGATGATAGTATTAATAGGATTTGTTCAGCACTTTAAGATTTACAAAATCTTATATATGGTCTCTCCTGATCTTTGTCACAATTCAGTGAGGTAGTGCTACAATTATGCACTTTTTGTAGCAGAGGAAACTGAGACAAACCGGATTTTGCCCAGGGTCATACAGCTAATTAAGTATCTGTGGCAGGATCTGAATTTAGTTATTATGAATGGCTTGGGGAGATCATATAGATGAGGGTTTATGTGGAATTAGATCCTTTTATAAATGTCCTATTCTTTTTTGTTGTTCAGGCAAGTCTGACTCTTCATGACCCTCTTTGGAGTTCTCTTAGTCAAAATACTAGAGTGGTTTGCCATTTACTTCTCCAGTTCACTTTACAGATAAAGAAATTGAGGCAAACAGGATTAAGTGACTTGCTCAGGGTCATACAGCTAGTAAATGTCTGAGACCAGATATGAACCCAGGTTTTTCTGAGTTCAGGTCTAGTGTTACTGACTGTACCACCTAGATGCCCTTACTTATACTAGTTCACAAAATTATAACATTTCCTTATCAGAAAGGACCTTAGTGGTCATCAAAAAACTCTGGGTTCAGTACACACTCCATCAATAAATAGTCATTCAGCCTTTGCTTGAGAGGATTGATACCTCTTCTAAGAGAGTCTGTTCTATTTTGGCACAGCTTCAAATGTTAGGAAGCTTTCTCTGATGCAAGTCCATGGTTTTGGCTCCTTGTATTCATTATTCCTACTCCTGTTCTCTGGGAGTCTGGAGAATAATCGTAGTCCTTCTTCTCAAAAATAGCCTTTCAAGTACTTGAGGATAGTGGAGTAGCCCAACGTCTTTTTTTCTGCAACCGAGGCATCCTCTGTTCCTTAGAAGCAATGAGCATGAGGCTCTCCTCCAATCTCCATCCATGCTATATTCTCCAAGTTATCGATGTCTTTCCTAAAATCTGATGGCCAGGACAGGACATACTACTCCAGGTATAATTTAGCAAGCAGATGGACTTTCTTCTTCTGACACCTTGTGTTTCTCTCAGTGCAAACCAAGATTACACTGGTCTCCTTGGCTTCCATATCTATTGACTCATATTCCATATATTGATTCATTATTGACTCATAGCAAAGAAAAATCTTCTCGAATTGTTCATGTTCAACCTATATGGAATCGCTTGCTGTCTTAGGAATGGGGGAAGAGAGAGGAAAGGGAAAAAATTGGAACATGAGGTTTTACAAAGGTGAATGTTGAAAACTATCTTTGCATTTTGGAAAAATAAAATGGTATTTTAAAAAAAAAATCTTCAGATGAACTGCTATCTAGCCATGTTTTCTTAACTTGTATTTGTGAAGTTGATTTTTTTAATCCAAGTATAAAACTATATTTGTTCATATTACATTTAATCTCATTCCAGTACACTAAGGTCCTGTAATGAATAGAAAGCTGGCATTGGAAAGAGAAAAGATCTGAGTTCAAGCACCCCCTAATAGACATTAGCTGTGTACAAGTCACATAAATTCTCAGTGCCTTAGTCTACTCTTTAGAACTAAAAGTGTGACCATTGGTAGACAGAGTTTTTTGCCCAAGAGTTCTTTCTACCAATGAAATACCAGGTCTAGTCAGGGTACCATTCTTTATTCTTTATTCAATTCCTCCCCCTAACTAGAAAATTCTGAGCTCTCTCACCTTCAGTTTAATCATCTGTAAAATGGAGATAATGTTGTTCAGTCATTTTTCAATCGTGTCTGACGCTACATGACTCCATTTGAGATAATTTTGGTGGAGATACTATAGTAATTTTCCATTTCTATCTGCAGCTCATTTTACAAAAAAGGAAAGTGAGGCAAACAGGGTTAAATGACTTGTCCAGGATCACACAGCAAGTGATTATCAGGCTGGATTTGAACTCTGTTCTTCCTAACTCCAGATACAGGGCTCTATCTACTGAGTCATTTTAGCTGTATCTTAAGAATAATTTATTTATGGAGTGCCTACCACATGCCAGACTCTGCTAAGTGTCTCATTTGATTCTCACAACAACCCTGGGAGGTGGATACTATTATTATCCACATTGTACAGATGGGGAAACTGAGGCATACTAGCCTCACAGCTAGTAAGTAGCTTTACAGTCAAGTTTGAACTCAATTCATCGAGATTCCAGGACTAGTACTTTATCTACTGCACTCCCAAATGCCCATTAATGGCTATTCTTTGGTTCTGGCCATTCATGGGTAGAGTGCTAATGGGCAGCCAGATAAGAATTAACACATGAACTAGTAGAATTCTCTTTTGAGCCAGATGGATGCTGCAACAAATTAACTCATCAGTAATTCTAGAGGTTTCTGCCAATAGTTCCCCTCTCCTCCTTCAGAGGATGAGCCCAGTTTAACCAGACTATATCAGGTGTGTAAAGCACTTTGTAAATTTTTAAAGGTTTTATAAATGTCAGTTCTTATTCGATCTAGAAAAAAAAAGACATAGACACATGAGAAGTTATATTCGCTACAAAGCAGTGGATAAACCCAAGAGACTTCATTTCTACCCCAGTAGAAGAAGAATAGAGAATGAAGACTTTGACTCAAGTCTCACCTCCGACAATTCCTGGCAATGTGACAAGTCTTTTACCCTCTTAGTGCCTTGAGGTACCTCCCTAAGATTATGAGGCATAGAGTTGGTGCCCACCTGAAGCAGGAGAACTTTCCTCACCAGAAATTCCCCAAACCAGCGAAGTCACATATTGGAATCAAATCAAACAAAGAGAAAGAAAATGAGAGATTGCAAAATCATCCATCAGCAAATATTATGAAGTGTCCACTGACTCCAAGCATGTAAGGGATGGCAAAAACAGCCATCACCTTCAAGGAGCTTATATTCCAAATGGGGAAAATAACATATATTTCTGCATATATGTATATATGTATATGGATGCAGATGAGTGTGTTTATATATGCATGGTTTATAAAAGTATTACATGTATGTATATGTGAATTGCATAGGTGTATGTATGTTGCAGCATTTGTATACATGGATATGGATATGGATTTATATATTGTATTGCATGTATATATGCATTGTATTTATATAGATATATAGATATCCATACACAAGTGTGTATACACATATATATGCCTATATATCCATTATAGACATATAATAAATAGAGATAATTGTGCTTTATGGTTCACGAAGTACCCTACAGATCTTATTTAATTCTCCCTACAATCCTAGGAGGTAGGGGCTATTATTTTCCTCACTTACAGATTAGGAGACTGAGGTTGAGAGGGAAGAAGTGATTTACTCAGCTCACACAATGACTAGATATCTGAGATTGTATTGGAACTCAAGGTTTCCTCCTCCCAGTATTCTGTCTGCAGCTCTACCTAGCTGCTTTGATTAGAATAAATAATAATAGCTAACATTTGCATGACATACACTATGTGCCAAGCTCTATGCTAAGTGCTTTATAAATATTATCTTATTAGATTCTCACAGCAACCCTCAGACATGGGTGCTATTATTATTCCCATTTTATAGATGAAGAAACCAAAACAGATGGACAAATGATTTTCCCAGAGTCCCACACTTAGGAAATATCAGGGGTCAGATTTGAATCTAGGTCTCCCTAACTCCAGATCCAATACTCCTATCCACTGCTTTTCCCAATTGCTTTAGTGAGAATAATTAGAAGGAAATGTCGCTATGGTTTCTAGTGGTACAGAAAAAAAATGGCGCTTGAAGGGTGGAGATTGTGGGTAACATGAGAAGAGTTTAGGCCATAGCAAAGATCAGGAACCAAGCTCAGACACAGAAGGCAGAAATGTGAGAGGTCTATGTGGGACTCAGGGTTTGATCCCTTTCAAGGCCTCCTCAGAAAGTTCCATTTTGAGAGCAGAGCTGATTTAGTTCGTATCACCCTTCCCTGGTTGGACCTCAGCCCAAACCCCTTTCTTTTTGCCACCCAAACTTAATACAGTCTGGCACCAGAAGAGAAATACTCCCAGCCCTTAACAGAGCCTGTCAGCTAATAAAGCAGAAGGCGATAGATAATCTATCATTTTTAAAGTATGAGCCCGACACATTTACCAATCCGGCCTCTTATTCTTGCAATAACAAAGGCCCCATAAACTGCTGTTCCTTCTCCCTTTAACTTGGTGCATTTCCAAATAATGAATGTCACAAGCTCTTTGAGAACACTAAATATCCAGGTGCTTCTCACAGCTGGAGAGCAAGCATGCTATTAAGGCAAAGAGAGGAGGAGGAGGAGGAGGAATCGAAGCCCAGTGCTTTCCATATTTATCCAGCCCCAGAATGGTGTTGGAAGCTTTTGAATGGCCTTGGAGGAGAAATCCAATCACGCTGGCTCATCATCCTTCTTGCCTTGGATTTGGCCACTTGAACTGCAGGGAAAAGCTCCTACCTTTTCTCTTCTCGCAGGCTGGGATCACAGGGAACACATCGGGTCCCCTGGCTCCCCTTCAGGTGCGAATGATGCTATCGGTCCTTCCAGATATAGCAGGCTGGAACAGTGTGAATTGCCTGGCACAAATAAGTGGATGCACGCAACGGGTCCTTGAACAGCTGAAAGGGAGTTTGGGCAAAGCAAAGAGACAGATGTGAGATTTTGCCGAGATCAGTGGGGTTTCTTCATCATCAGGGCTGTCCCTAAGAACCCTGGCACACAGGGAGATACAAACTGGTGCCCTGGGTGGGCAGTCCTAAGTGGGCCCTCAAACTTCCTTACTAGCCTCTGTGGAGGAGAACAAAGACCCCAGGAAGATGCTTTTAGGGGAGTTACCCTCAGGGGTGGGGAGCAGGACCATGCCAGGATTGGGAGAATGTCACTTGAATTATAGAATGGGGGAAAAGGAAGAAACAGGCCATCTGGTAGCTTCTTACTTAAATTTTTCTTGCTAACTAGGTGCTAATTTATGATCTTTTTTTCCCAGATAAGAATATTTTCAGTGACCTCTAAATTCTAAGTGTAGAACCCTGGGGCACTGCCTCCATCACCCTGCTCCAGTTAAAGCTCTGTTCATCAGTGCTAATAAAAGCAACTATTATTTATCAAGCTTAGAATTTATCAAAGCAATATTGTTTCAAGAATGACTTTGAACAAATAAGTCATTTTGACTACTATAAATATCTAATATCTAGAAATAGATTATAGAATCATTTTATACGCATATAAGTCTGTATACATATACACAAATCTATATGTGTGAGTGTATATGTGTGTGTGTCTAATGGTAAATGTCTCTAGGGTAAGGGAGGGAGGAGAGAGGGGAAAATGGGAAAAAAGAAAAGAAATTTACATGATAACTTTATTATATGTTTTAAAGGAATAGCAAGTTGTACATAATAGATTTGCAGTTTCATATGCAATCATATTTTTATTATGCTGTGTTATGGAAGTGCTTGTTTTATTCCATAAATGAAAAACAAACTCAATAAATGTGAAAGAAAATCTGGTGATGGCCCAAGACAGGTAGAAAAAAATGGAGATTTTTTTTGTCCTTCTTTCAACATGTTGTTCAGGTTTTTTTCAGTCATGTCCAACTTTCCTTGACCCCATTTGAGATTTTTTTGGCAAATATACTGGAGTTTTCTTCTCCATTTTTTTCTCCAGCTCATTTTATAGATGGGGAAAGTGAGGCAAATGGTGATGGAACTGGCCCAAGGTCTGATGTCTTTCTGACTCTGGGTTCACTGCTCTATTCACCCCTAGGAGTCTGTCTTCCAGGAACCTTCAAATCAAGGCATAGAAAACTCAATCAATTAACATATATATTGTATATATGTATAACAACAATATATATATATATGTATACAATTATCTTGCTGCACAAGAAAAATCAAACCAAACAGGAAAAAAAAAATGAGAAAGAAAATAAAATTCAAGCAAACAATAACCAAAAGAGTGAAAATTCTATGTTGTGATCCACCCTCAGTTCCCACAGTCCTCTCTCTGGGTGCAGATGACTCTCTTCATCATTGGAACTGGCCTGAATCATCTCATTGTTGAAAAGAGCCACATCCATCAGAACTGATCATCGTATAATCTTCTTGTTGCCGTGTACAATGATCTCCCGGTTCTGCTCATTTCAGTTATCATCAGTTCATGCAAGTCTCTCTAGGGCTCTCTCAAATCATTCTTCCAAGCAACATATTGGTTAGCTATAAACTGCTACGTCTGTGAAGGAGTTTGCTAATTGGCAAATTTCCATGTGGATAACATAAATTTTACTTGTCATTCAGAGAGCTTCCTATCTTTGCAGCTTTCTTATCCATGCTACTCTCCATGTAATCTATGGTCCAACCAAATGCTCTACTTGTTTGTCTTATATTCCATGATCTGTCTCTGATATTGTATCTCAATCCTGCTGGGTCTCAAGCTTCTGGCAGAGTGATTCTGGGAGCAGTCTGGCCATAATGGTCTACATGCTATTCCTCATATAAAACACTCCACCTCCCACCTCCATACCTTTGTCCTAGCTGTTGCCTATGAATGTAATGCCCTCCGATGTGGGAAAACTGGGACACTGATGCATTGTTGGTGAAGTTGTGAATGAATCCAACCATTCTGGAGAACAATCTGGAATTATGGCCAAAATGTTATCAAACTGTGCATACCCTTTGATCCAGCAGTGTTACTTCTAGGCTTATATCCCAATGAAATACTAAAGAAGGGAAAGGGACCTGTATGTGCCAAAATGTTTGTGGCAGCTCTGTTTGTAGTGGCTAGAAACTGGAAATTGAATGGATGCCCATCAATTGGAGAATGGCTAGGTAAATTGTGGTATATGAATGTTATGGAATATTATTGTTCTGTAAGAAATGACCAGCAGGATGAATACAGAGAGGCTTGGAGAGACTTACAGGAACTGATGCTAAGTGAAATGAGCAGAACCAGGAGATCATTATACACTTCGACAACCATATTGTATGAGGATGTATTCTGATGGAAGTAGATTTCTTTGACAAAGAGATCTAACTCAGTTTCAATTGATAAATGATGGACAGAAGCAGCTACACCCAAAGAAAGAACACTGGGAAATGAATGTAAACTATTTGCATTTTTGTTTTTCTTCCCGGGTTATTTTTACCTTCTGAATCCAATTCTCCCTGTGCAACAAGAGAACTGTTCGGTTCTGCACACATATATTGTATCTAGGATATACTGCAACATATTTAACATTAAAGGACTGCTTGTCATCTGAGGGAGGGAGTGGAGGGAGGGAGGGAAAAAATCGGAACAGAAGCAAGTGCAAGGAATAATGTTGTAAAAAATTACCCTGGCATGGGTTCTGTCAATAAAAAGTTATTATAAAAAAAAGATTGATGTGACATGTATTATTATCCCCATTTCACATTTGTGAAAACTGAATCTTAATTAGATGAAGTCACTTGCCCAAGACTACATATCTAATAAGACTAAGATTTGGGGTTTCAAAATTACAGGTAATAAAACCTGGAATACAACCCCCCCAAAAAAAGAATGTAATGCCCTCTTTCACCTTCTCCTCTTCTTCTTTCTGTCTTTCTTTGAAATTCAACTTTAAAACTGCAGAATTATTAATATTATGGTAATATTAATAATTTCATGTAATGAAATTAAATGCTGCAGAATTCTGCTCCTACAGATATCAGACATTGCTGATCCCCTCAAATGCAAGATCTTTCCTCCAGAAAAATCAGTCCTGCATCTATTTTGCACATATTTACATACATCCAAGCCTTTTCCAAAAGAATGTAGTTAGAGGTCCAAGACTATTTTGTTTTTGTTTTTTTTTTTCTATGTAAATTAGCATAGCTCCTAGCATACAATGAACATTTAATGAATGCTTATTGATTGATAAAATCGCACATGCAATCCAAAAATAAATAAGCAAGCTAGAAACCAGAGATACAAAGACAAAAAGGAAAGGGGGTCTGCCCTCAAGGAGCATGTGCTTCAGGGATGTCACATGGTACAGAGGAAAGAGGGTTAAATCTGAAGTCAGAGAATATGGGTTCAAATGATAAAGCCTTTAACCTTCCTTGACCTTAGTTTTCTCTCCTGAAGGGCTTGTCTTAAGCATCCTCTGAGGTCCTTTACATCTCTAAATGTAGGGTCCCATTAGGGAGAAAAATAACAAAAAGAAGCACTTGATAATGATAATAGCTTATGTTTCTATAGCATCTTAAGGTTTAAGAAGTATCTTATGTTATAGATGGAACTAGGTTGGTAAGAAGGCAACTAGCATTTATTAAGCACCAACTGTGTGCCAGGCACTATGCCAGGGATTCAAATACAAACCCAAAAGATATTCCTTCCCTCAAGAAGCTTACATTCTAATGGAGGAGCTGAAGAGGTGGAACGTTACAGTGAGCTATTCTGGTGGAAAGATGACAATAAAATTCAGAGAGTGGGAAGCAGAAACAGAAGGAGAATGAAGGATAGCCAGCCTGGGACCTTCCCCAAATGCAGACCCTAAGAGTACTCATCAATGGGAGATGAGGGTCAGCATGACAGAAGTAAGAAGTTCCAAGATACTGAAGGAAATTCAAAAGGAAGAAGAAACATGGAGGCAAAGAATAAGATGTAGCATGGGGTGAAATGAAAAATGGAAGGTCCCCAGGATTATAGGGTTACAAAGCAGGAGGAGGAGGAAGGGAAGGAGGAAGAAGAGGAGGAGGAGGAGGAGGAGAAAGAGGAAGAAGAGGAAGAGAAAGAGGAAGAAGAGGAGGCATCCCTGGTTAAAAAGGTACTGACTTTTCCATTTACCACCTTACTACTGGCTAGGTAGTTCAGTGGCTACAGAAAAGGGCCTGGAGTCAGGAAGAATTGAGTTCAAATTGTGCCTTACACACTTAGTAAATTGTGTGACTCTGGTTAAGTAAGTTAACCATGCTTGCCTCAATTTCCTTATCTGTAAAATGATCTGGAGAAGGAAATAGCAAACTACTCCACTATCTCTGCCAAAGGAAAAAAAACAGTCACAAAAAATGGGATACAACCAAAAAACTACAAGACAGTCCCTCTAAGCCTTAATTTCTCAGCCTATAAAATGTAGACAACAATCACTTTTCACGTCTTCCCCAATCCAACCCATTCTTTATGCAATCACTAAAATGCTTTCCCTAAAATATGGATCCAATCATGTCATCCCAACACACACATGCACACACACACTCTCTTAATAAATTCCAATGCCATTATTGCTTCAAGGATCAGAAACAAAATCTTTGGTTTGACTTTCAAAGCTTTTTATGACTTAATTCCTCCTATTTTTCTATTCTTTTTATCCTTTATTCCCTGACTGACATTTTTGATCCAGGAAAAAGGCACTCTATTTCTCCACCCCAGACATTGTACTATATCTGAAATGCCCTTCCTCCTTTTCTTTAATAACTGACCCACTGGCTTCCTTTAAGTCTCAGATAATTCAGTCTGGAGTTAAGAGGAAGTCTTCTCCTAATCCCTTTTCCCCAGTGTTTTCCCTTTGTTAATTATTTCCTATTCATCCTGCACATAGCTTGCTTTGTATACATTTGTTTCATGTTGTCTCTCTATTAAATTGTAAACTCTTTGAGGGAGGGATTGTCTTTTGTCTATTTTTATATTTTTAGCACTTAGCACACTGCCTGGTATATAGTAGTCACTTAATAAATGTTTATTGCTTGATTGTGCTTGCTTTTCCTCTACCACCAGCAAGCATTCAAGATAAATAAAGCATGATTTATTATTTCCTTGTGGGATTTTCCCACCTTTCTTAAAGCCCCTAGCATTTCTACTATTCCTCATTGCTAATGGATAAAACTTCACTTCTAGAATGAATGAAATGGGTTTTTATGGCTTAGCCTGGGATCCTTACCAGCATTTGCAATGTAGTTTCTGAGGATACATGTGTTCCCAGTTCCAAACAACAGACTTACAAATGAACTTTTCAAAGACAATCTGTTCCTAAATTGGGGACTGACTCTATACACTTGGGAATCATCTGTATAGAGATGGTTGGAGCCCAGCCCAGAAGGTGGATGGGATCTCTGGTGAAAGAGAACAGCAGGAAGGGAAGAGGAGCAGATCCAGGTCTGAGCCTTGGGGAGAGCCATCTAGATCATATTTCCAGTAGAAAGAGTGATCTGTGTGAAAGCTGGAATGAAAATCCCATGTACAGGGGCAAGAGGAACTAGAAAGATAAGGGAGGAAACTGGAAGTATAGAGAAAGAAATAAACATTTATTAAATTCCTACTGTATTCCAGACACCTTGTAAAAGCACTAAGTGCTTTACAAATACCGTCTCATTTGATGTAATTCTCATAACAACCTTACAAAGTATAAATTATTATCCTCATTTTTATACTTAAGCAGCCTGAGGCTGTGATTGAGATCTCACTTCAACTTGGATCTTCCTGATTCCATTTCTAGCGCAAGCACAACACAGCTCTCAAGCTGAAAGAAACTGATAACTTTGTTCATTGAGTCTAATCCTCTCATTTTATAGAAAAAGAAATTGCAAACCTGAAAGGTTAAATTATTTGTCCAAAGTCTTATAACTAGAATTGGGGCAGAATTTCAACCCAGATGCTCTGACTTTACAACTACAACTCTTTCCATTGGTTGACACTGACTCTGGTTTAAACGATGACAGTGTCCTTCATCCCATCACTGTCCTGCTCTATGGACTATGACACACTTCACTGAAGTCATTCTTGTAGGGAGAAGGATCCACAAAAATGGTGAGAATTGGGCTTGTCTTCTGACTCCCCCTAGAGGTCATCTTCATCTCTGGTGGACTAATCCAACAACTTGACCTCGTCAAAACCTGTGTCACACAGTCGTGCTTTTCTCTTACCTCCTCAGGGTCAGAGTCCCATAAACTCTGAAGATCAGGCTCACCTAAGGGGATAAGGAAAGGCTAAGAATGATAAGTTTCTGCAAGTAAATGACTTAACAATCATTTAGTCAGTTATCTTTATTTTATAGTTGAGAAAATTGAAATAGAGATCAATCAATTAATCAATCAACAAACATTTGTTAAGTGCCTATTGTGTGTCAGTCACTGTGCTAAGCAGTGGGGATATGTTATTATTTGTCCTTTGTTCTTGAAGAGGATCATGACATCAGGGAAGTAATGCTATGGCATGTAAGTGAATTAGATTTAAGTGAGAAAGGGCTGTATAAAGCCACTTTGGTTTTCTTTTATGTTCCCAGTCTCATTATCCCCAGTCTCCAGATGGCTCCAGAGGGAAAACTGAGACTGGAGATGTAAAAAGAGGCAAAAGACGAGTTTCTTCCTGAAGGAGCTTAAAATCTAATGGAATCTAGAGGGTAATAACTGATATCCTTAGGACCTTGCATGTAGTATTTGGCAGAGAGAGGGCATGGACTCAAACCTCCCAATTTTGGGTTTAATGTTCTTTTTTTGTTATCCAAAAGTCACTTTTCAGTATTCTTTGCACCCAAGATCTCAGACCGATTACAGCACAGACTCACAATGATACACATAGCAGAAAGAAACCCAGAGACACCCAGGAACAGTTGCCCAGGATCTGAGCTGGCATAAGAGAGTCTCACCTAGCTTTCCTATTGTCTCTACTTCTATTGCATGTACCTCTGTAATCACAATATTATAATAACAGCTTATACTCCCCCCCCAAAAAAAATTCAAAGTCTGTGGTTTTTATCTGGTTTTATTCTATCGATTTATCTATTTATTTATCTGGTACCTTCAAAGATCAGGGCTATTTCTAGTTGTTTCTTCCTTCTTGCCACTTCCTCTCCCCTTCCCCACAGGCCATCTATTGCTTCCTTGACTATAAGACGATGTAAACATCCTGTAGAGTAAATTCAGACTGCATATCTATTTGCCCTAGTTTCTTGAGGGCACATTCACTTTAGGATGTATTTAAAAAGAACCCCAAAAAGCAGAATAGTGAGAGCATTCATACTAAAGTGGTTAGGGGACTCTGTCCTGGGTGGGGGGAAATACTTAGCCATAAAAACTCTTTACTTCAACAAGAAAAGCAAAAGAAGCAATTGCTGATAACTGAGGTGGTTACTCCAAAGCCAAAAGCTTGGAAAGAAGCTCTCTGGCTGGGTTGAGTGGTAATTGCCAGCAATTTTTGTCAACAAAACAAGCAGGGGATAAAAGGCCACTGTTGTGGGAGGCAGACTTGTGCCTCCTTCCCAAGATAATCCTTAGGCAACTGAAAGAAGTAGCCTCCCATTTGTGCATTTTAGCACATCTATAGTCTAGGCACCCCTGTTTACCATAACTGCAACTCTATTTTGACTTAATAAAGAGGAAAAAGCAGAATCAGTGAGTCCATAAACTTTTATAAAGTAATTTCTTATTTGCCAGGCATTGTGCTAAATTCTGGAGATACAAAGAAAAGTCTCTCAAGGAGTGTCACAGTCCAACAGGGGGAACACCTGGCAAAACACTATATACAAACAAGCTCTACACAACATAAATTGGAGGTAATCACAGGCTCTCCAAGTTGGGAGGGACCTCACCTAGCCTACCTCCTATCTGAAGAAAATCCTCCTTCATACCATTCTCAACAGGAGTCACACAGACTTTATTTGGAGACTTGGAGTGGAAAGAGCTTACTGACTAGTGTGACAGCCCATTACACTTTCAGCTCTCATCATTTGGGAGTTTTTCCTAACTTAAAGCCTAAACAATGATCAGATAACATTTATTAAATTCCTATTATGTGATAAAGATGCAAAATCAGGCAAAAGATAGTCCCTACTCTTAAGGAGCTCACAGTATAAGGGGAGAGAGAATAGTCAAACAACTATATACAAAGCAAGCTCTAAACAGGATAAAAAGGAAATAATTAACAGGAAAAAAGCACTGTCAACCAACTAATAAACATTTATTAGGCACCTACTAAGTACCAGCCATTATACTAAGTGATGAGGTTACAAAAAGAGGCAAAAGAACTCAAGGAGCCCTCAAGGAGCTTACAATCTAATGGAGGAGGGGGACACAACACAACAGAATGATGATTCAGTAGGAGATCAGATTTTAAAGGCAGAGAATTTAGATTCAAATCCTGCCTTTGATGCATATCACCTAAGGGAAATGTTAGTTTACTTCCCTAGAACTCATTTTCCTCATTTCTTCATCTGGAAAATAATGGGGGGAGGGGAGGATGGGAAGGCACAAAGATCTGAGAATTCATCTAGCTCCAGATTTTTGATCTAGATATGAAAGATGATATGAGAACTCTGTAACCCACCTGTGTTTCCTAGGGCTGACCTTTGAGGCTAAGCAGAACAAGACATAGAACCAAGCTAGTCCCTCTTCCATCTGACAAGCCCTGAAAATCCTGGAAGATGGCTATCATGTCAGCCTCAAGTCTTCTACTCTCAACAATAGATAGGCAGATAGACAGACAGACAAGATAGATAGATCAGTTGATAGAAATCGATAGAGATATGTACATATATACACACAGAGAGATGATACAGACAAGATAAATAGATAGATAGATGTAGATATACACATATACAGAGAGAGATGTAAATATACATAGAGAGATGATAGATGATAGACAAGATATAAACAGAGATAGATAGGTGTTGATATACACATATATAGACATGATAGATAGATAGCTATAAATAGATAGATACACAGACAGACAAGATAGATATAATATACAGATATCTGTATCTGTATAATACAGATAATAGATAAGTAGGTATAGATAGCCAGATGATAAACATACAAGATAGATAAATAGACAGACATACTAGATAGATAGATAGATAGATAGATAGACAGATAGACAGACATACTAGATAGATAGATAGACAGACATACTATATAGATAGATAGATAGACAGATAGACAGACATACTAGATAGAAGATAGATAGATAGACAGACAGACATACAGATATACTAGATAGGTAGATAGATAGATAGAATAGATAAATAGAAAATAATCAGACATACATATAAGATAGAGATAGATGTAGATGTACACACAGAGATAGATAGACAGACATATAAATAAGTAGATAGATGATAGACAAACAGACATGCCTCAGTTTTCCTGCATTAGTTTCCTTGAAGTATAATCTCATTTTCCCTGAGTAAGTATGATGAGCCCCAACCCTCCCTCCTTTCCTGGCCACTAGGACCGAGAGAATTGGGCTTCAGGATTCTAGTTGCTCTACATTCCAAAGAATCATAAAACTCCAGATGACTTAACTCAAAATAACTAGATGATCCCTTATCTTTATAGTCTCAGACATCCTGTCTCTCGCATCTTCACTTATTAGAATTTATGATCCTTCCTTCTTTATCCCCAACCTGTCAAAACTGAATTTATGGTTCTTTCCTGAAGTTCTTGCTCACCAGTGTTCTGCCCCCCCTTGCCTTTGTTTTCCTGATTGCTGAAGCCCTATAAGAATCTCTAGAATCCCTCACTCCTTGCTAGATACTTTGAGATGAGAGTCCGATCCAACCAACTAGTCCAAGCTCTCCATTAATAAAATATTAAAAATCTCTAATCTCTCTTGCCTTGATTTTTCCAGCAGTACAATACAAGATAGATAAATCGATAAAAAATAATCAGACATATATAAGATAGAGATAGATATAGATATACACAGAGATAGATAGATAGATGGATAGATGGATAGATAGATAGATGAATGTTAGATAGATAATTCCTCTCTCAAAATACTCTCAGAAAACTCTCAGATTGACAATGAGAATATTTCACATGCATATAACACTTTAAAAGGGTTGGAAAGGAGTTTATGTTACCTCCTTCAATCCTCACAACTACCCTGGGAGGTTGGTATTATTCTTATCCTCTTTTTACAGATGAGGAAGGTAAGGCAAATAAAGGTAAAGTAATTTAGGCAGTGTCAACTCAGATGGTTGGGTATCTAAAGCAGGATCTGAATTTAGGACTACCTGACTTAATCCCTTCATTCTGATAATATTCTCCAGATCTTTTCCAGATTCAACAGACTCTTCCTACAGTGTAGTATCATCAATAAATAGTGGCCCTCAAGGTCTTAAGCTTTTTAATGACAGCATTGAAATCACTCCTCTGAATTACCACAAGCATCTCAAGCTCAATCTGTTCAAAACAGAATTCATTATTCCCCATCCCACCCTAAATAACCTTCTTCCACTCTTCTGAATTTCTCTACTACCATCTTCTCAATCAATAAGAGGTTCACTTACCACCTCAAGGCAAATCTCAACTCACAATCTCCCGAAATCTAATATATTGAAGAATCTTATTATTTCTACTTTCACAACATCCTTCAAACACCCTCACCTTACTTCTCTTCTCTGACACTCACAGCTCTGGAACAAGTCCTTAAGCCCTCCTGTTTGGACTGTTCAAGAGCAGTTGGTTGACTTCTCTGCCTCAAGTCTCTCCCCTCTGCCATCCATCTTCTATTCTGCTGGTAGAGTATAGGGCTGACCATATGAACTTCCTTCTTATTTACTAAACTCCACAGACTCCCTATCATTTCCAGAATCAAGTGTTAGATACTTTGACCTTGAATGCCTTTATAATTTGGTCCTTTACTGCATCCTCAGTCTTTTTACACCTGAATTCCTTCCACGTAACTTGCAAACAGCATCAATGGTCTTCTTGCTGTTCTTCACATATGACGATCCATCTCTCAATTCTGTGTTTTTGCAGGGGTCAGCCCCATTCCTGCAAGTTCTTCTTTCTCATCCCATTTCCTGAATTCCCAAGCTTCTTCAAAGTCTCTGAGCTTTTGTGGGAAGCCTTTTTTGATCACCCCAGCAACAGATGCCTTCCCTCTGAAATTTTCTCCCACCTGCATGATTGTTGTTCATCCTTTGTTTTCAAAGAGAACCATTAACAATACAGAAATGTCTTTCCTTGCAATTTAATCACATTTAAGTAAGAGGAGTCTCACTTTCTCTTACAGAGTTTTGAAGTCCAGTGGCAAGACAAAAGTCAAGATGACCAGCTCTGGCCCAGGATGCAGTAGATGATATTGGCATTTCTAATCAAGCTCTAAACACCCCACAGTACCTGCTTCAGCCATCTTCAGAGTCATTAGAATGAATTGTCTTCATTCACCATAAACCTGATTTAGCTTGTTTTTCAAGATGGTTTTACTGGGGTATGGTCACTACACATGCTGTAGCTTCTTGTAGCCTCAGGTGAGAGTTGAATGCCAGGTAAACACCAAAAGTGAATAAGTGGCCCTGAAAAAGGTTCATTATCCTTCACACCAGAGGTGCTAGTCCTTCTGAACACCCCATCCACCCTCCATCTACTGTATATATTTTGTACGTAATTAATTATGTACATATCATCTCCCCCATTAGAGCAGGGACTGTTTGTAGTTTTTCTTTGTATCTCAAACACTTAGAACATTTTCTTTCTGGTACATGGGAAGTGCTTTAAAATGTATAGCTGAAAAAGGGACCCCATGTGCAAAAATGTTTGTGGCAGCCCTTTTTGTAGTGGCAAGAAACTGGAAACTGAGTGGATGCCCATCAGTTGGGCAATTCAGCTGAATAAGTTATGGTATATGAATGTTATGGAATATGATAATTCTGTAAGAAATAACCAGCAGTATGATTTCAGAAAGGCCTGGAGAAACTGACAGGAACTGATGTTGAGTGAAATGAGCAGAAGCAGGAGATCATTGTACCTGTGTACAAGATTATAGAACAATCAATTCTGATGGATGATTCAGTCCTGTTCCAATAATCTTGTGATGAAAAGAGCCATCTACACTAGTTTTTGGGAACTAAGGGTGGATAACAGCACAGCATTTTCACTCTTTTTATTGTGGTTTGCTTGAATTTTATTTTCTTTCTCATTTTCTTTCATTTTTTAACTTTTTGATCTGTTTTTTCTTGTGCACAAGATAATTGTACAAATATATATACCTATATTGGATTTAAAATATATATTTTACCATGTTTAACATATATTGGATTACTAGCCATTGTTTTTTTTTAATTCTTTATTTAATAATTACATTATATTGACACTCATTTCTGTTCCGATTTTTTTTCCCCTCCCTCCCTCCACCCCCTCCCCTAGATGGCAAGCAGTCCTTTATATGTTGGATATGTTGCAGTATATCCTAGATACAATATATGTTTGCAGAACCGAACAGTTCTCTTGTTGCGTAGGGAGAATTGGATTCAGAAGGTATAAATAATCCGGGAAGAAAAACAAAAATGCAGATAGTTCACATTCGTTTCCCAGTGTTCTTTCTTTGGGTGTAGCTGCTTTTGTCCGTCATTTATCAAATGAAACTCAGGTCTCTTTGTCAAAGAAATCCACTTCCATCAAAATATGTCCTCATACAATATCATTGTCGAAGTGTATAATGATCTCCTGGTTCTGCTCATTTCACTTAGCATCAGTTCATGTAAGTCTCGCCAGTCCTCTCTGTATTCATCCTGCTGGTCATTTCTTACAGAACAATAATATTCCATAACATTCATATACCACAATTTACCCAGCCATTCTCCAATTGATGGGCATCCATTCATTTTCCAGTTTCTAGCCACTACAAACAGGGCTGCTACAAACATTTTGGCACATACAGGTCCCTTTCCCTTCTTTAGTATTTCTTTGGGATATAAGCCCAATAGAAACACTGCTGGATCAAAGGATATGCACATTTTGATAATTTTTTGGGCATAATTCCAGATTGCTCTCCAGAATGGTTGGATTCGTTCACAACTCCACCAACAATGTATTAGTGTCCCAGTTTTCCCGCATCCCCTCCAACATTCATCATTATTTTTTCCTGTCATCTTAGCCAATCTGACAGGTGTGTAGTGGTATCTCAGAGTTGTCTTAATTTGCATTTCTCTGATCAATAATGATTTGGAACACTCTTTCATATGAGTGGTAATAGTTTCAATCTCATCCTCTGAAAATTGTCTGTTCATATCCTTTGACCATTTATCAATTGGAGAATGGCTTGATTTCTTATAAATTTGAGTCAGTTCTCTATATATTTTGGAAATGAGGCCTTTATCAGAACCTTTAACTGTGAAAATGTTTTCCCAGTTTGTTGCTTCCCTTCTAATCTTGTTTGCATTAGTTTTATTTGTACAAAGGCTTTTTAATTTGATGTAATCGAAATTTTCTATTCTGTGATCAGTAATGGTCTCTAGTTCATCTTTGGTCACAAATTTCTTTCTCCTCCACAAGTCTGAGAGATAAACTATTCTATGTTCCTCTAATTTATTTATAATCTCGTTCTTTATGCCTAGGTCATAGACCCATTTTGATCTTATCTTGGTATATGGTGTTAAGTGTGGGTCCATGCCTAATTTCTGCCATACTAATTTCCAATTATCCCAGCAGTTTTTATCAAATAATGAATTCTTTTCCCAGAAGTTAGGGGCTTTGGGTTTGTCAAACACTAGATTGCTATAATTGACTATTCTGTCTTGTGAGCCTAGCCTTTTCCACTGATCCACTAATCTATTTCTTAGCCAATACCAAATGGTTTTGGTGACTGCTGCTTTATAATATAATTTTAGATCAGGTACAGCTAGGCCACCTTCATTTGATTTTTTTTTCATTAATTCCCTTGAGATTCTCGACTTTTTATTGTTCCATATGAATTTTGTTGTTATTTTTTCTAGATCAATAAAATATTTTCTTGGAAGTCTGATTGGTATAGCACTAAATAAATAGATTAGTTTAGGGAGTATTGTCATCTTTATTATGTTCGCTCGGCCGATCCAAGAGCACTTAATATTTTTCCAATTATTTAAGTCTGACTTTATTTGTCTGGAGACTTTTTTATAATTTTGCTCATATAATTCCTGACTTTCCTTTGGTAGATAGATTCCCAAGTATTTTATGGTATCAACAGTTATTCTGAATGGAATTTCTCTTTGTATCTCTTGCTGTTGGGTTTTGTTGGTGATGTATAAAAATGCTGAGGATTTATGGGGATTTATTTTGTAGCCAGCTACTTTGCTAAAATTATGAATTATTTCCAATAGCTTTTTGGTAGAATCTCTGGGGTTTTCTAGGTATACCATCATATCATCTGCAAAGAGTGATAGTTTGGTTTCCTCATTGCCTACTCTAATTCCTTTTATATCTTTCTCGACTCTTATTGCCGAGGCTAGTGTTTCTAATACGATATTAAATAATAATGGTGATAGTGGGCAACCTTGCTTCACTCCAGATCTTACTGGGAAAGGTTCCAGTTTTTCCCCATTGCATATGATGCTTACTGATGGTTTTAAATATATGCTCCTGACTATTTTAAGGAAAAGTCCATTTATTCCTATGCTCTCAAGTGTTTTTATTAGGAATGGATGTTGGATTTTATCAAATGCTTTTTCTGCATCTATTGAGATGATCATGTGGTTTTTGTTTGTTTGGTTATTGATATAGTCAATTATGCTAATAGTTTTCCTAATATTGAACCAGCCCTGCATTCCTGGTATAAATCCTACTTGGTCATAGTGTATTATCCTGGTGACAATTTTCTGTAATCTTTTTGCTAATATTTTATTTAAGATTTTAGCATCAATATTCATTAGGGAGATTGGTCTATAATTTTCTTTCTCTGTTTTCAGCCTACCTGGTTTAGGTATCAGTACCATATCTGTGTCATAAAAGGAGTTTGGTAGGACTCCTTCAATCCCTATTTTTTCAAATAGTTTATATAACATTGGAGTTAATTGTTCTTTAAATGTTTGGTAGAATTCACATGTAAATCCATCTGGTCCTGGGGATTTTTTCTTAGGGAGTTGATTGATAGTTTGTTCTATTTCTTTTTCTGAGATGGGACTGTTTAGGATATTTACTTCTTCCTCTGTTAGTTTGGGCAAGCTGTATTTTTGGAGGTATTTTTCTATTTCATTTAAGTTGTCGAATTTATTGGCATAAAGTTGGGCAAAGTAACTCCTAATTATTGCTCTAATTTCCTCTTCGTTAGTGGTGAGTTCTCCCTTTTCATTTTTAAGACTAACAATTTGATTTTCCTCTTTCCTTTTTTTAATCAGATTTACTAAGGGTTTGTCTATTTTGTTGGTTTTTTCATAGAACCAACTCTTAGTTTTATTAATCAATTCAATAGTTTTTTTTACTTTCAATTTTATTGATCTCACCTTTTACTTTTAGAATTTCAAGTTTAGTGTTTGACTGGGGGTTTTTAATTTGTTCCTTTTCTAGCATTTTTAATTGCAAACCCAATTCATTGACCTTCTCTTTCTCTATTTTATACAAATAGGCCTCTAGAGATATGAAATTTCCCCTTATTACCGCTTTGGCTGCATCCCATACATTTTGGTATGATGTCTCATTATTATCGTTTTCTTGGGTGAAGTTATTAATTATGTCTATGATTTGCTGTTTTACCCAATCATTCTTTAGTATGAGATTATTTAGTTTCCAATTATTTTTTGGTCTACTTCCCCCTGCTTTTTGTTGAATGTAATTTTCATTGCATCGTGGTCTGAAAAGGATGCATTTACTATTTCTGCCTTACTACATTTGAGTTTGAGGTTTTTATGTCCTAATATATGGTCAATTTTTGTATATGTTCCATGAACTGCTGAAAAGAAAGTGAATTCCTTTCTGTCTCCATTACATTTTCTCCAGAGATCTATCATATCTAACTTTTCTAGTATTCTATTTACCTCTTTGACTTCATTCTTATTTATTTTGTGGTTTGATTTATCTAATTCTGAGAGTGCAAGGTTGAGATCTCCCACTATTATAGTTTTACTGTCTATTTCTTCTTGCAGCTCTCTTAGTTTCTCTTTTAAGAATTTAGATGCTACCCCACTTAGTGCATATATGTTTAATATAGATAGTGCTTCATTATCCATGCTACCCTTTAGCAAGATATAGTGTCCTTCCTTATCTCTTTTAATTAGGTCAATTTTTGCTTTAGCTTGATCTGAGATCAGGATGGCTACCCCTGCTTTTTTGACTTCACCTGAAGCATAGTAGATTTTGCTCCAACCTTTTACCTTTAACCTGCATGTATCTCCCCGCTTCAGGTGTGTTTCCTGTAAACAACATATTGTAGGATTCTGGCTTTTAATCCATTCTGCTAACCGCTTCCTCTTTATGGGGGAGTTTACTCCATTCACATTTATGGTTAGAATGACCAATTCTGTATTACTTGCCATCTTGTTAACCCCGGTTTATGCTTTTCTCCCTTCTTTCCCCTTTCCCCCCCTTCCCAGTATTAAGCTTGTGAGCAGCACTTGCTTCTCACAGCTCTCCCTTTTTAGTATCCCTCCCCCCACCTTAGAGTTCCTCCCCCTATCTTACCCCTTTCCCTCCCAGTTCCCGTATTCCCTTCCGCTTAGCTTATTCCTTCCCTTTTCACTTTTCCCTTCTCACATTTCAATGAGGTGGGAGAAGTTTTACCATAGATTGAATATGTCTTAAGATTTTTCACTTAAAGCCAATTCTGAAGGCAGTAAGATACCCACTATATTCATCCCCCTCCATTCTTTCTCTCAGATATAATAGGTTTCCTATGCCTCTTCATGAGATGTATTACCCCCACTTTACCCTTTTTCTGATACAATGTCCTTTCCACATCAATTTCTAGAACAAGGTATACATGTATTCTTTATACATCTATATAGTCAAAATATAGTTCCCAAGATTAATCTTTACCTTTTTAGATTTCTCTTGAGTTCTATATTTGTAGATCAAACTTTTTGTTGAGTTCTGGTTTTTTCATCAGAAATAGATGAAATTCGCTTACTTCGTTGAATGTCCATCTTCTTCCCTGGAAAAAGATGCTCATTCTGGCTGGGTAAGTTATTTTTGGTTGCATACCAAGTTCCTTAGCCTTTCGGAATATCATATTCCAGGCCCTTCGATCTTTTAATGTGGATGCTGCCAGATCCTGGGTGATCCTTATTGTGGCTCCTTGATACTTGAATTGGGTTTTTCTAGCCGCTTGCAATATTTTTTCCTTCATCTGAGGGTTCTGGCATTTGGCCACTATATTCCTTGGTGTTTTGATTTTAGGATCCCTTTCAGTGGGTGATCGATGAATCCTTTCAATGTTTATTTTTTCCTCTGTTCCTATGACTTCTGGGCAGTTCTCTTTGATAATTTCCTGGAAGACAGTGTCCAGGCTCTTTTTTTCATCATGTTTTTCTGGGAGTCCAATGATTCTCAGATTGTCTCTCCTGGATCTGTTTTCCAGGTCTGTTGTCTTCCCCAGAAGGTATTTCACATTTTTCTCCATTGTTTGATTTTTTTGGATTTGCTTGACTGATTCTTCTTGTCTCCTCGAGTCATTCAATTCCACTTGTTCAATTCTGATTTTCAGTGAAGTATTCTCTTCACTCACTTTTTTAAAATCTTTCTCTAATTGTCCAATTGAGTTCTTTTGTTCTGTGGAATTTTTTTCCATTTCGCCAATTTTGTTTTTTAGAGAGCTGTTTTCTGTTTCCAGTTCACTAATCCTATTTTTCAAGGATTTTACTTCTTTATCCACTCTCTCTTTAACTGACTTCTCCAGGCTCTTTTGCCAAGCCTCCCTCTCCTTTTCCCAAGCTTCCTTCTCCTTTTGCCAAGCCTCAGTCTGCTTTCCCCATTTTTCTTCTAGCTCCCTTGTGAGAGCCTTTTTAATCACTTCTATGAGGTTCATCTGTGCTGAGGAACAGACGATCTCCTCCTTTGGGGAATCACCTGGGGACTGCCTGTTTTTAGTCTCCTCAGGATTTAGAGTCTGCTCTCTATCTGTGTAGAAGCTGTCAAGGGTTAAAGTCCTCTTCAGCTTCTTGCTCATTCTGTCTATTAATCAGAGACAAACTACCAAAGAAAAACAGAAAAAACTGGAGTCTTTCTTTGGGGGGGGGCTGGGTGTGTTATCGAGCTTCCTCTACAGACTGCAGGGGGCAGCAGTGAGGCACTAGCAGGACTGTGCTGCGCCTGCGCTCTGAGATCCCAAAGCGTGCTGAGTCACTGAGGGGGGGGAAGGGGGGGCGGCCAGGTCCTGAGAGACTCCAGCTGTTTGCGGTTGTGTTCTTCAGCCCCGGTGTTTTTAGCTTCTCTGCTGGGCTGTTGACTTGCTGCAGGTTCCAAACCTGTAGCGAAGCTCTCCCCGCAGAGACGGCTACGATCACTCCCCACCCCCTCTCAGCTCTGCTCCCGTGCTCTCACTGCCACTGCCCTCAGCCTGCGCCCGATCTAAAACCGCCCCAGCCCTCCAGTAAAGACAGACCTTTCTTGGCGGATCTCAAGGATGGCTTCTCTTGGTAACTATTTGTGGGTTTTTTTCAGTCAAGCATTGATTCAGAGGCTTGTAATGAAGTGGATAATGAGAGAAAGCGCGGAGCTTATGCAACTGTGAGCCTCCTCTCTGCCATCTTAACCGGAAGTCCAAATAGAGAGTATCACTAGCCATTGTTGAATGTGAAAAAATTATCCTTGTATATGTTTCTAAATTAAAAAAAACATCAATTAAAAAAAAAGAAAAATGTTTGCTTAATGACTGGTGCATCAGTGATGGTTAGGCAAAGTGTTTCACACAATTAGATCTGTGATATCTTTGAAGTAAGCAAAATCTAAAAGAGGAAATTCCCTCTACCTTGAAAAGCCAGCACTTTCTCAGCACCTTAGTCTATGGGAGTTGAGAGAATAGGGTTGGAAGGTGAAGAGGTCTGTCCAGTCCCTGGCTTTCTTTAAATACAAACTGAAATCCCATGTCTCACAGAGCTTTCTGAAAGGATGAGGAAGTTGAGGCAGAAATTAAGAGACTTGCCCAGAAGGTAAATATGTGAGGCACTACTTGCCAGATTCCTAGCTTAGATTGCTCCTCTACCCCTACTCATTTACTGAATGAAACTTAAGGAGGTCATGCAACCAAGCTGACTATATCCTCTACAAATTTAGGTTATCCAACCAACTGGGTTCACATTACAGCAAAATAGCTTTTTAAAAAATTTTCCCTAAAATATCCCATCTCATTCCCCCTAGAAACTATTCCATATCTTCTCTTTTCTCTTCAAGCTTTCCAGACTTCTCCCTGCACTGACCCTTCCAGTTAACTATTGGCTATTCTTACTTTACTGAGAAAATTGAGACCATTTAATGTGAATTCTCTTTCACTCATCTCTCCATCTCAAGATTTCTTTATGCCAATTCCCATCATCTCTTCCTTTCTTCCAGTTTCCAGGAATGAAATGATCCTTCTCTTTACCTAGGCAAGCCTTGTATGAGTGCCCATGCCTTCCCATTTTGTCCAGAAGACTACATGTTCAATCATCCCATCCCCCTGTTTTTGAACTTCAAGCAGTCCCTATCTTCTTATTTCTTTCCTGATGCCTAAAAACACTTTTGTATTTTCCTATCATTAAAAAAAAACTTCTCTAGACACTGTCCTCCATTTAAGCCATTATGCTATAGCTCCTCTCCCTTTCTCAAACTTCTAGAAAAAAAACTATCTACACTAATTACCTTAACTTTGCCCATAGTATTGGCTTAATAAAGGCTTGTTTCTTCCTTCCTTTTCCCTGATACTTCTTCTCCCTTACTCTCCTACCTATATTTCTAATCATTTCTCAGTGCTCTATATTAACTCATCAACCATAACCATTGTTCCTAAATATGGGTGTTTTCAAAAACTCTTTCCTGGGCTCACTCTCTGTCTCTCTGTTTCTGTTTCTATTTCTGTTTCTGTGTGTGTGTGTGTTGTGATTTTCTGTTTCTTTCTCTGTGTCTCTATATCTGCCTCTCTGTTTTTCTCTGTCTCTGTCTCTCTATTTCTGTCTTTCTGTGTCTGTCTCTTTCTTTCTCTTTCTCTCTCTCTTTGTCTCCTGTCTTTGTCTCATCTCTTTCTGTTTCTCTCTGAGTCTTTCTCCAGCTCTGTCTTTTTCTCTTTGTCTCTTTTCCCTGACACACACACACACACACACACATCTCTCTTGGTTACTTCATAATCTAATGTGGATTTAATTATCATCTCTATGAAGATGGTATACATAGCTACACATTCAGCCCCAGACCCTCCCTGAAACCCAGTCCCCACATTATCAATTGTCTATTGACTTAAATAAGTTATTAGTAAAGTAATTAGGACAGTACCTGGCATATAGTAGGTCTTTAATAGAAGCTTTCCCCCTTCTCTCCCTACTGAATGTCCTGAAGACATTTTGTCCTCAATGTATCCCATCCAGAATTCATTCTCTTTCCTTCCCCAAACATTTTTTGTTGAAGGTACCATCATTCTTCCAGCTTCCCAGGGTCACAATCTTATTAGAGCAGATTCCTCATTGCCTTCCATGTAATGAATGGAATCAATGTCAGATATTGTCCTTTCTCTCTCCATGATATCACACCTCTTCCACAGTCTTTCCTCATTCCCTTTCCAACTGCTAATGTCTTCTCTTATTCACTATTATATTTATTTACTCTAAATATATTTATACACATACATATTGTTACTTCTAGCTCTAACACTTGACTCTAGAATCAAAGGAGCTAATCTCACCTTCAACACTTATCAGGTTTATGACTTTGTATAAGTCACTCAACACCTCAGTTTCTTTATCTACAAAACTAGAGAGTTAGACAATAAACCTATCATTCCTCCTAATGCATCTCCTTCTTCTCTTGGTTTGCTTTTTTGGTAGTCGATCAGGATTAAGTGACTTGCTCAGAGTCACATAGCTAGTAAGTGTCTAGGGCTAGATTTGAACTCAGATTCTTCTAACTACAAGACCATATCCTTTTGTAGCCCAGAACCACAAGAGATTCAGGTAGGGTTATAGGACACTTGGTCAACCATGACTACATCCCATTGCAGGGGATCTCTCCAGTGTCTCACTGTCAACTGTCCAAAACATAAAAAACTGATAGAATTTCATCAGTGGAAGTGATATTTAAGGAAAAGTAATGAGATCTGCTTCTTACTCTGAGGATCGTGACACTTTTTCACCTGACTTACTACTGAAACCTTCTAAATCTGTTCTCTCTTCCCTTTTAGAAAAGAAGCTCCCTATTTTTCTATTTGTATCCTCAGAGATTAATACAGTGCTTTGCACATAGAAATCACTTAATAAATGCTTCATTCATTCATTCATTCATTCATTCCCTTGCTGGATCCCTTTCTTTTATCAGGGACCCCTCTTGCAGTTGCCTAGTTACAGCCCTCCTTAACAGTCAAGTGGAAACTATAGTAACTGGCCCAGGAGAAGTACATATTTTCTTGCCTCTCTTTTGTCCTCATAGTATTTACTGGTCCCAGCCCTGCCACTTCATGCACGTGGCTTTTCCAATTATAGGTAATCTTGTCCCTGTAATGTCTTTGTCCCTGGCCCATTCATAGAAGTCCCATTCCCCAACTCTCCAGCCAAGATGCTTCTGTAACCTCATACAATGCAGCTTTGTGAAGGCTTCCCTCTGACTAGCAGCTCAAGGACAAGGTGTGCTTTCAAATGCTTTCTCTCTCTCTCCCTCCCTGCACTTCTTCCTCCCTCTCTTTTTTCCCTCTCTCTTTCCCTCTCTCTACTCCTCCCTTTCTCTTTTTTCCCTCTCTCTCTCCCTCCCTCCACTCTTCCCTCCTCTCTCTCTCTTCCTCATCCCCCTCTCTACCTCCTTCTCTTTCTTCCTCCTTCCCCCTAGCTCTCCCTCTCTTTCTTCCTCCCTCCCCCTTTCTCTCTCCCTCCCTCTGTCTTTCTTTTTCTTTTTTTTTCTCTCTCTCTCAGAAGCAGAGAAAGAAAGCAGATGAGATAGAGTGCAGCAGGATGGAAGGATATTAGGTAGCAGAGGCAGAGACATGAATGAATATATAGATTGATCAATAGCAAAACAATGTAGAAAAATCTGAGAAAGAGACAGAGAGAGAGAGAGAGAGAGAGAGAGAGAGAGAGAGAGAGAGAGAGAGGGAGAGGGAGAGGGAGAGGGAGAGAGAGAGAGAGCGCACATGTGGGAGGGTGTGTAGGTGCACATGTATGTATACATGTTGAAGGAAGACAGGGGAAAGCTGAATCTAAACAATCCAGGAAGAGTAAGAATCCCTACCACACTCCTACCTGACATCCCATAGACAATTCAATAATAAAATCATTCAAAAGGCATTTACTAAATGCAAGATGGGAGACAACCTAAGAAATCAGTCAAAGGACCCAGAGATTTAGAACTGGAAAGGACCTTAAGAGCTCATCAAGTCCAGAACCCTAGATTGGGAGAGGCAAAGTGCATTACCCCAAGTCATACAAGTTGTACACAGCAAAACTAGAATCTGAACTAAGATTCTCTGACTCTGAAACCAGTTTTTTCTCCTTTGAACTACGATGCATGTGATTGAAAAGGGAATGCTGAGTTCCTCCTTCTCTTTGAGTAGATTGTAGGACAGAAGAGGAAGCAAGAAGTAAAACTGGAGAAATATCTCAGAATCTCAGAAGCAAATTGGGGTCAGATTGCAATAAAACTTAAACTGTCATCTCAAGGCATTTATCTCTTGTCCTAGAGGTAATAGGGAATCATTGATGACTGTTGAGCAAAGGAGTGACAGTTAAGACCTGTGCTTTGGGAAGACATGTTGGCAGCTGTATAGATTAGAGAAAGGAGAACCTGAAGAGAAAGGAGACCTATTAGGTGACTATAAGAATCCAGGTAACGGATGATTTAAAAAACAACTTAAATTATAATGGTAACTATAAGTGGGATCAAGCAATCAATTAACAATCTTATTAAGATTGTGTTCGAATTATGCTAGGTTTGGGAGATAAAAAGCAAAAAATAAGAGAAGATAGATTTTTTTAAAAGATGTGATGAAAGATATGTGTTCTAATCCTTTTTCTGTGCCCCTCTGAACTATTTGGTTAGAGCAGAGGTTCCTAACTTGGGTTTTTTATATTGTTATTTATATATATTATTTTAAATTTTTATATTTTTATAGTGACTTTTTGACATAATTGGTTTCCACTATATTTCATTTTATATATTTAAAAAAATGACTCCAAGAAGGGTTTCCTGAGCTTCAGCAGATTGACTGCCAGAGAAAAAGAGGAGCAAAGGGGTTCCATGACACATCAAAATCCCTATTCCAAAGAACCTCTAAGCTTCCTCCCAATTCAGAAATTCTGGGGATCTTTCCAAATATGGGTGACAGTTGACTCTTCTTTCATAGTCTGAGAAGAGTGTTGGTCTTGTGAGCCACAGAGAGTGTGCGCTCCTCTGGAGCACTTGAAATCTTGCCATCTGGGAGAGGGGATGGGGGAAGAAGAGGAGAAATGGAGCCCCATTTTGCCATGCTCATCACTGCTATTTTTTAATGGCATTTGAATGTTATGATTATAGTGTCAGTGTGTGGCCCTGTCCAGAATAATTGTCTCATTGCAGTTTGTTCTTTCAAGATTCTACATGACTGGGATAGCTATGTGGCGCAGTGGATAGAGCACCAGCCCTGAAGTCAAGAGGACCTGAGTTCAAATCTGTTCTCAGATACTTAATACTTCCTGGCTGTGTGACCCTGGGCAAGTCATTGAACCCCAATTGCCTCAGGAAAAAAAAAAGGTTCTACATGACTGACATTCTCTAAAGCCAAGCCAAGAGATCACCATGCTTCCTATAAGGTAGGTGCTGGCAAGAAAACCCCCCAGAGTTTAACAGTCCCTGCTCTCAAGAAGTTTGTGTATACTGATATATAAAAAATGGTCATTTGAGAAGAAAGACAGAGAAGTAGAATTGGGGGTAGGTTGGAGGGAAAGGTGGATGAGAGGGAGACAACTATCAAGAGGGTATGGATGCAGAGACTTCACCAAGGAGGAGAACCTTAAAAGCAACTAAGAGGCAGGGGTAAGAGAGGATGGAGTGAATTCTAAACCTGGAAGACAACCTGACCTGAGGCAGACAGAAAGGGGTAGAACGCTGAGTTAAGGAATAGCAGGCAAGCCAATTTGGTTGGATCTGAGAATGAATTAAGTAGAAGAATATGAAAAAAGTTTTATAATTTTAACCAAATTAGTGAGTTCATTTTTTTTTTTTAGTTTTAAAAATATTCCTCCCTGAATTCAGATTTTGGAGAATTTTAAGGGTCAGGCTAAAATTTTTCTGAATAACCAGGAGGAAACCCCAGAGTCTTTTTTCCTTCCTTTCTTCTTTCCTTTCTTCCTTCTTTCCCTCCCAATCTTCCTTCCCTCTTCCTTTTCTTCCTTCCTACCTTCCTTCTTTCCCTTCTTCTCTTCTTCCTTCTTTCTCTCATTTCCACCTTCCTCCCTTCCCCTTCCCATTCTTTCCTTTCTTCCCTTCTTCCATCTTTTATTTCTTTTTTCTGTCCTTTCTTCTTTCCCTCATCCCTTCCTTTCTTCTTTCCCTCATCCCTTCCTTCCTTCTTTCCCTACTTCTTTCATTCTTTCTTCCTTCTTTTCTTTCTTCCATCCTTCCTTCCATTCTTCCATCTTTCCTTTCTTCCTTCTTGCCTTCCTTTATTTTACCCATTCTTCCTTCCTTCCAATAGGAAAATAGCTCTATCAATCATATGCTTTTGGAAGAATGACTTGGCGAAGGGAATAATTGAAAGCAAGTACTCTGAGCCTTTTCCTCCTCAATAATAAAATAGAAGTCTTAGATTATGTAGTAAGGATTCTATTAAACAGACAAAATAGTATTGTTGTAATAGATACAAATCTAATGTGCTATAACTTACAATCATAACAATAATTATAAAGACCTTGCTCCAAAAGTATTCCTTTCTCAATGCTAAGGGAAGGCAAATATTTGTTAGGATGCCTGGAGAATATTAATTTTAGAGGAAAAATCTCTCCCTTTCCAGCGAATCTCAAGGAAAATGATAGCCTATAGACATCACTTTATGGATTACAAAATTCTTTAGGTATGTATGTGTATACATATATATGTGCACATACGTATATATACATGCATATGTATATTATATACATGTAAATATGTAAGCCAGAAAGCATGTGACTTTTCCAAGATCACAAAGCTAATAAAGATTCAATATTAAGTCCTGACACTCCAAGAGATTCTTCCTCTATTCCATGATGTTTCTCATTGAGCTGACTTGGCTAGTCACACACATGAGGAAGAGACAAAGCCAGAAAGCATGTGACTTTTCCAAGATCACAAAGCTAATAAAGATTCAATATTACATCCTGACACTCCAAGAGATTCTTCCTCTATTCCATGATGTTTCTCATTGAGCTGACTTGGCCAGTCACACACATGAGGAAGAGACAAAGCCAGGATCAAAGTCTTCTGATTCTAAACCCAGCATTAAAGCTAGGCTAGAACTTTGTAAAGAGAACTCAGTTGAATAAAATCCAAAAATAGAAGGAGTTATTTATTAAAATTTCTATTGATTTCTTTTGGTGGGATGAAGAATGAAAGAGCTCTTAAGGACAATCTCAAAGCAAAACCTGGTGATAATGTGTTTCAGTAGAGGTAGTACCCAGAGCTTTTAAAATATGGAAATATTGAAGAAGTATATATAATGTCACATTTCTAATTATACCTTAAGGATTTAAAATATGTGCCAAGCAAATATTTCACAACATAGAAATGTGAAGTTAGGGTATTTGGAGGGATGTGTGTGTGTGTGTATGTGAGTGTGTGTGTGTAGTGTGTGTGTGCACACGTGTATGTGTGATTGCTATTGTTTTTGAGACTTGTGATTTCATCAATAAAGAAAGCTCTCATTTTGGAAAGTTCAAAACCAATGAAAATCAAACTCACCTAAAATAGCCTCAGAGAGTAGATCACAACATAGCCTTTTCACTCTTTTTGTTGTTGTTTTATTACATTTTGTTTTTTTCTCATTTCCCCCTTTTTAATCTGATTTTTCTTGTGCAGCAAGATAATTGTATAAATATGTGGGCACATATTGGATTTAACATATATTTCTACCATGTTTAACATATATTGAACTACTTGCCATCTGGGGGAGGGAATGGGGGAAAAAGAGGAGAATTGGAACACAAGTTTTGCAAGGGTTAATGTTGAAGAATTATCCATGCATGTATTTTAAAAATAGTTTTAAAATAATATTTTGCTGTTCAAAAAAAAACCCCAAAATAAAATAAAATAAAATAGCCTCAGTTTATGACCTAAAGTCATACAACTAGTATCAAAAAACTTGAATTCACCCTTTCTTGATGCCAGTATGCCAAACTGTCTTTTCTCATTTATACTCATTTTGTATTTTTTATGTTAAACATGGTAGAAATATATATTAAATCCAATATATGCATACATATTTATACAATTACCATGCTGCACAAGAAAAATCAAATCAAACCAGGGGAAAAATGAGAAGCTAAATAAATGCAAGCGAACAACAACAAAAAGAGTGAAAATGCAATGTTGTGAACCATACTCAGCCCAGAGTCCTCTCTCTGGGTATGGAATGGCTCTCTTCATCACCAAACCATTAGAACTATGCCCATTTTGTAAGAGAGAAAACTGATTACAAAGAGGTGAAAGCACTTACTCAAAGATCTCCAAGAGTGCTGCTAAGGTGAGGAACACAGAGTACTGGATTTGGAGTTCAGAGGCTTGGATTCAATCCAGTTCTTCTAAACCTCACTTTTCTGATCTGTAAAAATGGAATGCTAATACTTGTACTAGTTGCCTAGAAGTATTGTTGTATGCAAAGTGCTCTGCAAATCTTAATGGACTGAGTAAATTATTAATATGAAGATAATTGCTATTATTATACAATTATCCTTTAGGTCAGCCAAGGAAATATCCTTCATCAATTGGCCCATCAACCAGCAAGTATTTGTTAAATTATCATGACGTACCAGGGACTGCGCTAAGCTCTGGGGACATGAAAAAGCACAAACAATCCCTACCTTTGAGAATCTTCCATTCTAATGAGGGATACAATATGAACATTTTTTAAAGATTTTTTAATAGCTTTTTATTTACAAGTTATATGTATGGCTAATTTTACAGCATTAGCAATTGCTAAACCTTTTGTTCCAATTTTTCCCCTCATTCCCCCCACCCCGTCCCCTAGATGGCAGGATGACCAGTAGATGTTAAATATATTAAAGTATAAATTAGATACACAATAAGTATACATGTCCAAACTGTTATTTTGCTATACAAAAAGAATCGGACTCTGAAATATTGTACAATTAGCCTGTGAAGGAAATCCAAAATGCAGGCAGGCAAAAATATAGGGATTGGGAATTCAATGTAATGGTTCTTAGTCATCTCCCAGAGTTCTTTCGCTGGGCGTAGCTGGTTCAGTTCATTCCTGCTCCATTGGAACTGATTTGGTTCATCTCATTGCTGACGATCCATCAGAATTGATCATCATATAGTACTGTTGTTGAAGTATATAATGATCTCCTAGCCCTGCTCGTTTCACTCAGCATCAGTTCATGTAAGTCTCTCCAGGCCTTTCTAAAAGCATCCTGTTGGTCATTTCTTACCGAACAATAATATTCCATAATATTCATATACCACAATTTATTCAGCCATTCTCCAATTGATGGGCATCTACTCAGTTTCCAGTTTCTGGCCATTACAAATACAGCATGAACATAAATAGAGATTCACAAGCATAAAAGAATAATGTTGAACTTCCTCGAGTCACTAGAGAGAAATTTGAGACGATGGGTTTTACCAAATATTTTTAGCAGATCCTCTGAAGAAAGAAAATATTAAACTTTCAGGAGAGTGAAAATGTGAGTGTTTATTCAATTCATCAAACAACATCTACTCCACCCTCCATTAAAGAAAAGATATATCCTATATCCTGGTATCTTTATCAAGCAATAGCATATATATTGAATTAATATATCAACCAAAGAGCATAAATAAATTGCAACTCACTTTAAGCAAGCTAGGAAGGAGTAACCATTGGATGAAATGATGCTACCAAGAAGTGCTTTGGAATTGGATGAGAAGACTCAGTTCCTTATGGGTCCTGAATAAAATAGCAAGCTAGATCAGAATCCAGGCATCCCAATATCTTACCAGCATAGAAAAATCGTAATTATTATTAAAATTAACAACAATAACAATAAAAATAACAATAATATCTACATTCATATAAGTATTTTAAAGTCTGAAAAGCATTTTTATATTCTATCTCATTTCATCTTCTCAACGACCCTGGAAGTTAGATGATAATAACTTGGGAGTTTTACAGATGAGGAAACTGTGGTACAGAGAGATTAAGTAATTTGTCAAGAATCACGCAGCCCATTCGTGTCTGAGGCAAGATTTTACCTCAGATCTTATGAACTCCAGGCCTAATATTCTGTGTCTTACTCTATTAACTATTTCAGAAAAAAGCCTCAGGCTATGTAGATGCAGAAAAAAGCTTCTGACACTTCCCCCACTCCTTGATCAGAGGAGCATCTTGTGAATTTTTAAGGGGTTGGTTGATTTGGACTTCTAATAAACATCATAGAAATGTCATAAAAATAGCAACAGCCAGCAGCAACATCTGTATTTGGAATCAAGAATAAACTATGCACTAAGAAAAAAAGAGCTTTAGTTATAAAGATAGAAATCTACTTTGTATCTAAAGAGAACTTCATGAGACCCTCACAAGAACCTTGCAACAGAAGAAGATAATATAATTTGATACTTCTCTTCCTGGACATGTCTGGCAATTTAAATATTGTTTCATTAAAAAAAGAAAAAGAAAAAAACAACTAAATAGCACCACTCTAGCCAAATGGAGGTTGATAAAAATGTAAATTAATGTAGAGAGCTAAATCTCTACCTAAAGATCAAGAATTTTCCTGAGGGCTCGAGTCATTATTATTATACTCATAACTTTTCATGTAAAATATAACTACTTAAGTCTCAGAGGGGAGAATTACGTGGACCTTTAGAGTCATTCTGTTTTTCCTAAGTTTAAAATAGAGGGAATTTTTGTTACATGTTATTATATAACAAAGAAGAAAAAAAGAAAAATTGAGGAAAACTAACATATCGAAAAAGTCTAACACTCCATGAGTGTTCCACACCCAAAATAATAACTGGCATTCATATGGTGTTTCAAGGTTTGCAAAGTGCTTTAGGAATATTTGACTTTATCCATAATCCTTCACTTTTATAAAGAATAGAGTTCTTGGATCTCTTCTTTGGGACCTTTACTTTCTAACGTATTAGGGTATATAGGTTAAGTGTGGATAAATATGACTGACCTCCACCTTGGCTTTGTCTCAGATGGCGAATCAGACTAACAGGTCCAGTTGATCTCCTTCAGATTTCCCTTCCCTTTGGAACTTGCCCTCCCATATCACTCTCCCACTAGCCTACGCTCCTCCTGCCTCACACAGAAGGAACCCCTACTAGGACTCTACAGTGGCTACTCCCCTGCCCCTCTCCCCAGACACATTTAAAAAGACCAGAAGACTAGAACCTTTTGTTTACTCCCAAGGGCAACACTTTAGGAAGGACAGAGATGAACTGGCAAGTATCTACAGCAGGGTAGCCAGGATGGTGAAGGGCCCCAAGAGCCTATGACACAAGAAGATAGTTCAGTAGACAGAAACCAGAACAGTTTAGCTTGGAAAAGAGCTGAAGGGTTTGGAGGGAGGCTGGGACATGATATCTGTCTTCATATATTTCAAGGACTGACATATGGCAGAGAGATTCGTTCGTTCCTAGAAGGCTGAAAAGGGAGAAATGGCTAGAAGTTAACTGAGAAGCAGATTAATACTTGAGATAAGGAAAAATTGCTGACAATCAGAGCTATTCCGAAGTTGACCCAACTTCCATCATTGCTATTGAATCCACTACAGGAAACCATCAAGCCAAGGTTAAATGGCCACTAGTTCTACGTAGTAGAGCTTTACTGGCTAAACTATGGATTGGACAAGATACGTATTGAGGTGCCTTCCTTTGAGGCCCAGCGCTGAAATTCGGTTCTCTCAGAATTCTGGGGCGAGAAGCTTTGTGCTTGTCCCATTTTGGGCCTTGCTTAAAGATGCGTGGCTCAGCTGAAGTTGCTGCTACAGGTAATGAAAAACACATGAAAAAAAAACTTAAGGTAAAGCACTTATACTCTAAATCATGCCATGGTTTGAAGAGTTTTAATAATCATTTTCCCCACCCAAGAGGCTCCAAAGGCTTGCAGATTTGGATCTGAAAAGGACCTTAGATATTATTCATCCCCAAACTCCCATTTTACAGTGGAAGAAATTGAGAACCCAAAAGGTTAAAGGTGCTTTTTAAGCAGCTAGATAATGCAGTGGATGGAGCATTGGACTTAAAATTAGGAACAGCTGAGTCCAAATCCAACACTGTACTGATTGGCTGCATGACCTGGGCAGGTCAATTGTTTTCTTGGCTTCAGTTTCCTCACCTGTAAAATGGGGGTGAAACTAGCACCTACATCCCAGAACAGTTATGAGGAACATATGAGATCACATTTGCAAAGTAATTTGAAAGCTTTTAAGGGTTATGGAAATGCTGGTCATTATTATTTTTAATATCTAAGGTCATACAGCTAAGAAATCACAAGAAGGATTTGAATCCATGCCTCTGAATCACCCACAATGATGCATCCCTGTAAGATTTCCAAAGTGCTTTGTCTATATGATCTCATTCAATTTCATGATTTCTCTGAAATGCTCAAATGATCACATGGTTGAGAGTTCTCCCTTAGTTGGGCAATTCTCTCCAGTCATGCAAATCATGCTCCATTTCAGGGGAGGTTTGTTCATGTCCTGCTGTAAGATGCCATGTTGGGTACAAGGTACACCGAATATAGTAGAGGTCTTCCATCATTGATTTTTCTTGCCAGTGAGGGGAAATAACAATAGAGCATTTAGGCTATCTATGTTCCCTCACTTTTGTTAATCTGTCCTACTGTTATCCCCTTTTTACAAGTGAGGAAATCAAGACACAATTAAGTGGTGGGCCCAGGATCATACAACTAGTGGATGTGAAAGGGCAGGAGGTGATTCAAACCCAAGTCCTTTTAACTCCAAATGCAGTATTCCAATCTTCTGTACTGGGATTTCTCCCAGACATCCCTCTTCCCATATATCCACTTTAGAATCTCCCAACTTTTTTTATGAGGCCATTGGGGTTAACTGACTTGCCCAGGGTCACACAGCAAGGAAGTGTTAAGTGTCTGAGACCAGAGTTGACTCAGGTCCTTCTGACTTCAGGGCTGGTGTTCTAACCATTGCACCATCTAGCTGCCCCAAGACTCTCCCGACTTTCATCCTTGTCTGTGATGGCTGGTACAGAAGCTCTGCGCCGCAAGGGCTTGGCTGCCTGTTGATGATTTTCTTGTTTCCCTTTCCCCAAAGTGCAGAATGAGTAAAGAATCTTTCCCACGCCAGCCCCCACTTAAAATTCCCTGGACAAACAATGGTCTCCAGCTCACTGGTGTTCACATGGGCTTAAATAATACATAGCATCGAGTCCAGCCCTATTTGTCAAGCACAAATACAGAGTCAGACATTAAATTTTCTTTGGATGGATTGCGTCTCGCTGAGCCCAAGGCAGAAGGTGAGTGTTCATTTCAAAGGCCTCTCAAGAAACCTTGAGAATCCATAACCCGACAGGGTAGGGAGTGTCTCTATCGACACAGTCAGATAGCCTTGGGGAAATCAAGCCATCAGAGAAAGTGTAGGGGCCTCTCTATGAGAGAAACTATTGGCCTGTGCTGATCATTCAGCTCAAATCCATCATTTTCCCTCATGGTCATAGTTAGGGGACAGATGACCCCGGGTCTAAAGACCAAGCTGGGACTTCTAAGGAGGATTGATGGGAAAGCCAGAGCATTCACACCATCTATAGGCTAGAGCTCAGAAGGAGTTTTCCCAACTGCAAAATTGGAATAATTTTTACCCAAAACATAGAATTTTAGATTCATAAGGAAGCTCAGTGGCTGGTCTGTTTTAACCAAGATCAGTCCAAAGACTCTCACTACAACATACACAAGTGCCATCAAATCTCTGCTTGAAAGTTATCAATGGGGGCAGCTAGGTGGTACAGTGGATAGAGCATAAGCCCTGCAGTCAGGAGGACTTGAATTCAAATCTGGCCTTGGACACTTAATGCTTCCAAGCTGTGTGACCTTGGGGAAGTCACTTGACCCCAATTGCCTCAGAAGAAAAGGAAGGAAGGAAGGAAGAGAGGGAAGGAAGGAAGGAGAGTAGTTTAGTAACATTTCCTAGCTGTGTGACCCTAGGCAAGTCACTTAACCCCAATAGGAAAGAAAGAAAGAAAGAAAGAAAGAAAGAAAGAAAGAAAGAAAGAAAGAAAGAAAGAAAGAAAGAAAAGAAAAGCATTCTGTTGTTATTCTTGTTTTGACAGTGGTAGAGGTGACATTTCAATTGTGTCCAACTCTTTGTGACCCCTTTTGGGGTTTTCTGTTTTCTTTTTCAGCTCATTTGACAGATGAGGAAGCTGAGACAACAGAGTAAAGTGACTTGCTTAGGGTAACACAGCTAGGAAGTATCTGAAGTCAGATTTGAACTTAAGAAGGTGAATCTTCCTGAACTCAGGCTTGGCACTCTATTCTGCCCTATTGTGGGCAACTCTAAATATTTTTTTATTGAAGCTCTTTTATTTTCAAAACATATGCAAGGATAATTTTTCACCAATGACCCTTGCAAAATCTTGTATTCCAAATTTTTCCTTCTCCTTTCCCCCACCCCCTCTCCTAGATGGCAAGTAACCTAATATAGTTAAACATGGTAAAAAAAAAAAAATGTAAATCCAATACAGGCAAACATATTTATACAATTCTCTTGCTGCACAAGAAAAATCAAATCAAAAAGGGAAAAAATGAGAGAGAAAATAAAATGCAAGCAAACAACAACAAAAGAAATGAAAATGCTATGTTGTGATCCACACTCAGTTCCCACAGTCCTCTCTGGGTGGAGATGGCTCTCATAATCACAAGATCATTGGAACTGGCCTGAATCATCTCCTTGTTGAGAAGAGCCACATCCATCAGAATTGATCATCATATAATCTTGCTGGCAATTCTAATTATTAGGAAATGTTTTGTGGCATCTAGCTAAATTGGCTCTTTTACAACTTAGCCAACCCTTAAACCCTAACTTCTCCGAATTCTGCTCCATGGGGACCAAGCAGATCAACCCTTCTTCCATATAGTAACCCTTTGAATACTTGAAGACAGTTCTCAAGTCATGAGAATATAAAGGGATCTAAATGAGGGGTGATTTTCAGTCATGACTCTAATAAAAACCATGACTCCTTCCTTTGGATTTAGGACCTCTTAGCACAGTCAGGAACAACCAAGTCAAATTCTAAAAGAAAGGGATCTACAAACTGATACATACAGATCCCTCCTAGCTCGCATCTTGTTTTAGTTTTTAAATGTAATATCATCTGTGTTTTATTGTACTTTCAAATTAGTTTTGTTACCTATTTTCCAATTACATTTTAATCTGGTTAAGGACACTGAAGGAAGTATTGCAATGACTTGCCCTCCTCTAGCCTGGAGGATCAATGATTTTCTCACCATGAAGCTAGACTGTATGTTGGGCACCCTGCTGGCCACTGGTGGGTTCCAAAACAGAGGAGAAATAGGTGCTGCCCTATTTTTGTGGTAGCAAAGAATTGGAAAATGAGTAGATGTTATCCATTGGGGAATGGCTGAACAAATCATGGTATATGAAGATAACGGAATATTATTGCTCTGTGAAAAATGATGAGCAAGCTGATTTTAAAAAGGCCTGGGGAGATTTACATGAACCGATGCTGAGCGAAACAAGCAGAACTAGCAATACATTGTACACAGAAACAGCAAGATCGTGCGATGATCAATTATGAAAGATTTGATTCTTCTCAGTGGTTCAGTGATCCAAAGCAATCCCAATAGACTCAGGACAGAAAATGCCATCTGCATCCAGAAAAAGAACTAAGGAGACTGAATATAAATCAACACATGCTATGTTCACTTTTTTTTCTGGTTTTTTTTTATCTGTCCCATGGTTTTTCCTTTTTGTTCTCATTTTTTTTCCTCTCCCAGCATGATTTATAAAGCAATGTGTATTAAAAATAAATAAATTTACTAGGGAAAAAACCAAAATAGGTGGTGCCCTCCAAAAGTTTGCATTCTAAACTAAACAAAACAATAAAAACAAACACGTAAAAATAAATGCAAAACATATGCAAAGAAAATACAAAGTCATTTCCAGGGTATAGGAAAAAGGGAAAAGAAACAACCAGCTGAGAAGATCAATGAATGCAGAGAATCACAAGCTTTTACAAGATGCCTAGTGTTTGCCACATGCTGTACTAAATAAGAACTTTACAGTTATCATTTTATTTAGTTCTAAAAACACTCCTAGGAGGGAATTGCTAAAATAGGCATCTATTTTATAGTTGAGGAACCTGAGTCAGACAGAGGTTAGGTGACTTGATCACAGGCATACAAATCTTGAAAGTGTCTGAGGCTAAATTATGAACTTAGATTGTCTTGATTCCAAGCCCTGCCCTAACTATTGAGCTATCTAGCTGTCTCTAAAAATATTATCTGGGATGTGCCCCTTGAGCTGAATCTAAGGGAGAGCTAGGAATTCTGAAAGGTGGCTATAAATGAAGAGTGATTTCCAGTCATGAACTAATTAAAGATCATAGTGGTTTGGAAATTTATGGATTTGGATCTCTTTATAGGCATTATCTCATCATGAAAGTCAATTTAACAAGCGTTTACCAAGTGACTGATGTGTGCCAGACATTACGCTATGACAAGGGCTCAAAGGAGATGATCCATGCCTTCAAGGATCTTTCTTCTTTCTGGAGATAGACAACATATACAACATTACACATAGGGAGCCACGTACTAATCGATATTTATGAAACACCTTCCATGGCTCTGTTCTAGGTGCTGGAGATCTAGAATTACAAGCAACAGAATCCCTTCGCTCTGGGAGTTTGCATTGGGGGATGGAGGAATTTGTCTACTTATAAGTTAAAGGGAGAAGGTTAATCGCTAAAGGCAAAGAATCAAGAAAGGTCTCCTAGAGGTCCAGCAGTGCACAAGTGGCCTTCCACTATCCCTTTTACTTTCCCTTAATGAATGTTCTTCTCCCATTAGAATGTAAGCTCTTAGAGGAGAGAAACAATTTTGTTTCCTATATCCCTGGTCCGGAGTCCAGAATCTGACAATAAAAACAATAACAACAATAATACAATGTTAATAATCAGCATTTATGTAAATGCTTTAAGGTTTACAAAACACTTAATAAATTTTCTCAATTGATTCTCACAGCAACTTAGGGAGGTAAATGCTATTATTATGCCCATTTTACAGATGAGAAAACTGAGGCTGAGAGAAATTAGGTGATTCATCCGAGGTCATATAGCTAGTAAGAAGCTGAGGATGGTTTTGAATTTAAATTTTCTGCATTCCAGGTTCAATATTTTATCTCTTGGACCACCTCAAGATCTGTCTCTCCTTCTCTCCCTTCTCCTTCTCTCTTTCTCTCTCTCTCTCTCTCTCTCTCTCTCTCTCTCTCTCTCACTTTCTCTGTCACTCTCTCTGTGGATCTCTCTCTTCCCCTTTCTCCTTCCCTCCTTCCCCCTTTCTGTCTCTCTCCCTCTCCTTCTCTCTCTCCCTCCCCTTTCTTTTGTCTCTCCTATCTTCTTTCTCCTCTCTCCTTTTTCTCTTCTCTCTCATATATATCTGTCTTTCTTTCTATCATCTGCCTAAATCTAGTTATTTTCTCAATATAGCTATATATTTGTATGTCTATTTATTTATATATATTTATTTTAATTTATTTGTTTTTATTTTTACATTTTATATACATATTTTATATTTATATATTATATATACATCTTTGTATGTCTATTTATCTACCCATCTATTGATATTGAATTCTGAGGAAAGGTTCTATGAGGTAGAGGTGAAGGGGAAGAGCATTCTAGACTTAAAGAGCATCATAATCAATTTAATTATATAGCAGTTGATAAATTTAAAACACATAGTATTTTCTCACTTTCAATCTAAGCCTATGTGCATTTCTCCAGTGTCAGCTATGTGCCAGGTACAGTGCTAGCCTCTAGGAACTCAATGATAGAAATAAAAACTGCCCCTACTCCAGCAGCTTTCCTTCTACTAGGAGGAAACAACACATTTGAAGATACACTGATAGATAAAAACAAAAGACGTGCAAAATAAATATAAGTAATTTGAGATAGGGACTGGGGCTGGTGCTAACAACTTGGGAGACTTCAAAAAGTCTCTTGTAAGATAACTTCAAACTCAGCTTTGAAAAAAATCTATAGATTTCTGGAGGTAGAGGTGGGGGAAGGGGTATGCATTAAATCCAATGCTGTGAAGTAGAAAATTCAGGGATTATTATTATCTTAATTTTACAGATGAGTAAAGTGGGGCTCAAAGACATTGTGATATTGTGGCAAGGACACTGGATTTTGCATTACTTTATGCACTATATCAAATATCGTCAAACTTTTTTTTATCTCAGGACCCTTTTAAATGATTAAAATTATTGAGGACCTCCTCTCCAAAGAGATTTGGTTCATGTGGGTTTTAACTATCAATATCTACTATATTAGAATTAAAATGTCTTAGTCTTATTGTGAAAATCATGGCCTCGCATATTCCCCCTGCTCAACACCCTTCCTGAACCAGATGCTGGAACATTATTGATATTTTGCAGTTTTTCCAGCTCCAGATGATTTGCAAGGAGACAATGTTTTCTCAAAGAGCCGTCACGTCATGAAGGTGTTAGTAAGGTTCTTTTGATGGAGGATTTCCAAGACCAGTTTAGAACGCCTTTCTCTTGTCTCTGAGGAGTAGCACAGTGATCTCCACCCTTTTTCTTGTCTCTGTTTACTGCTTCTGGGAGGTAGCCTTCTTCAGATAATGGCCACAGGGACAAAGGAAACAAGGAAGAGTTTCTTTCTCTGTCTTGTCCCAATGGCAGTACTTTTTTCCATAATCAAATCTCTTGGCACCATTCAAAGGAGCAGAGTCTAGCATGGTTCTTTGGGTAAAACATCCTCTTACCAGATAAAGGTGTCCTCTCATTACTTCATGAAAATAATAGAAAGTCAACTCAGATCTATCGAAACAAGTAACTCAACCCATCAATTACTTGTCCAATCTACGCCACAATGACACCAAATTCACAATCCCTATCATGTTGGAGGGTGAGATAAAGCTTAATGCAAGCTTTCTGAGGGAAATACAGTCATCTTTTGAGAATCTTTCTATTGTTCTACCCAAGAGGCTGAGGGTTCTCTTGGGGACCACACCATTCTTAAAATGAAAAGAGACACAGTTAGATTAAAAGTGTATAATATAATACATCTAATTTGTAGTAACTAGGTTGCACAATGAATAGATCTCTAGACCTGGAGTTAGGAACACCTGGATTCAACTAGTTGTGTGATCCTGAACAAATCACTTTACCGTTATCTGCCTCAGTTTCCCCAGTTGTAAAATGAGGATAATAACAGCATCTCCTCTTCAGGGTTGTTGTGTGGATCAGATGAGATGGGATTTTTTTTTGGTAAAGTGCTTAGCATAATACCTTGGATCACAGAATATTGCCATAGTATATCTATATATGTCAGTTATTATTGCTATTACTGTTGTTGTTACTTAATTTCTGCTGCGGTGCTAAATTTAACCAGATAAAATATCCACATCAGATGTCATAGTCAATATAAGTGTCATTATTTAAAATCATGGATTTTGAAAAGGGTATTGAATTTTGAGTTAGACGTCAGACTATCAATTCAGATTCTGCTATTTATTGGCTAGTTATTTATTTAACATTTTAAAAAAATATTTATTTAGCATTTGTGAGTCACTTAACTCATCTATAAAATTACAATTTGGGATTAAATTATTTTAATGACCCTAAGAGTTGTTCTAAGGTCCAAGGTCACATGTCTCAGGGAGGGGTGAAAGGCTCCTGACTCCAGACTAAATAGTCTTTTCTTGAAGGCCTATTTAGCCCAGTGGGCTTACTTACCAAATTGCTTACAGAACCTGGGCTAGTTTCTGAGGCATGAGAATCATTGCAGTCTAAGTTCATCTTGGCCTAGTAAGTCATGTCTCTTGTGCTGGTTCCAGGTCAACAGGTGTTGGGACTGCTCTCCAGCCCCAAAAGGACCAATAGCAGCAGCAGCAGCAGCAGCAACAGATGCCTAAAGTCCCTAACTCCTATCCTCTCCATTTACCAGTGTAAATACCACTCACTGCTCTAGTTTCTCAGAGGGAGTCTGTGATCTTTAACGTTCAGCCAGACCAGCTGGAGAGAGAGAGAATAAGAAAATGTCAGAGAGGTTTTCCACATGGTGAGTGGACTGTGGAATTATTTCCCTGAGAGGTGGAGCTCAAGCTTTAAAGTTTTCAGCAGCTTGAGAAAAGTCCCTGCAGACCCAAAGCTGAAAGGGTAAGCAGGGTTCTCATGTGGAGTTCTCACACTGTAGGCAAGTGCCAGGTGGTACATGTGGAGCAAGCGGGGTAAGGTGTTGTTCAACTGGGGGGCTGAGGGTGTGAAAGAGAACAAGATAGGGCAGAGGAACTCCCATCAACCAGGGTATCAGGTCACTTCCTCATTTCATGAATTATTCTCACAAACTGAGAGCTTGTATGATTTGGTGAATAGAGAACAGGTCTCTATTTCAGAAACACTGAATTTAGATCTTTCCTCTAACACATGACTTCAGAATTCAGGGCAAATTTCTTGATCTTTCAGTGCCCTAGTTAATCCTCTAATGACGTAGAAATATGCCCATGACAGCATTATAGGTCCATAGGTTGAGAGCTGGAAGGTGACTTAATTACAGACTGTCTTGTCCAATTCTTCATTTTATACAGGAGAAAACTCAGCCCCAGATATTTCTCTTAAGTCATATAGATAGCCAAAAAGCAGGGCTTTGTGGAATTTGTACTAGATTCTGATTCCCAATGAAGCATTCTTCTCACAGTTTCAATGGCTTTGGGTAGGTCATTTTAATCTCCCTAGCCTCAGTTTCCATATATGTAAAAAATGATAGATTAGGGGACTACTAAAGTCCCTTCCAACTCCAAAAACAGAGGCAGCATTCAAACGCGGGTACCGTGACCTTTCTTTAATCCAACACTGAAGCTGAAACAAGAGATTACTCAACTTCATCTTCTGACCCCCTGATATAATGAAAAGAGAAGTTCATTTGAAGTTAGGAGAGAGCTGATTTCAAATCCTGCTTCTGATATCTATTAACTCTACATCTTGGGATCCCTCTATGACATTGGCGGGTACATACTTGCATTACTCGTGTCTCCGAGTTGACTTACTGATATTGTGAAGTGTTTGTATCTGTTGTTATTGTTGCGGTGGTGATGGTGGTGGTAGTGATAGTTGCTCAGTCATATCTAACTCTTCGTGAGCCCATAGACCATAGCACTTCCAATCCTTTTATCTTCCTTATCTCGCAAAGTCTCTCTGAGCTCATGTGCATTGCTCCCATGACACTATCTATCCTTATCTCTGCCATCCCTTTACCTTTTGCTTTCAATCTCTCTCAACATCAGGGTCTTTTCCAGTGAATCTCATCTTCTCATTCTATGGCCAAACTATTGAAGCTTTAGTTTCAGTATTTGACTTGCCGATAAATAATCTAAATTAATTTCTTTAAGCATTAACTGATTTGGTCTGCTTGCTGGCCAAGGGACTCTCCAAAGTCGTCTCCAGCACTACCCTTTAAAAACATTGATTCTGTAGCAATAAACTTTCCTTAAAGTCCAGTTTTCACAGTCATACATTGCTATTATATGGGCCTTTCTCAGCAAGGTGATATCTCTGCTTTTTAGTCTACTGTCCAGATTTGCTATGGCTTTCTTTCCAAGGAGCAAGCATCCTTTAATTTCATGGCTGCAGTCATCCTCAGTAGTAATCTTTGAGCCCAAGAATATAAAATCTGACACTGCTTCCATTTTTTTTCCCTTAATTTGCCAGGAAGTGATGGAACCAGTTGCTAAAATCTTAGGCTTTTTTATATTCATCTTCCAGCCAGCTTTTACAGTCTTTCACCCTCATCAAAAGAATCCTTAATTCTCCTTCATTTTCTGGCATTGGAATGATATCACCTGCATATCAGAGATTGTTAATATTTCTCCCAGCAATCTTAATTCCAGCTTTTGATTCCTCCAGGTTGGCATTTCGAACGATGTATTCCAAAGCTAAATTAAATAAATAAGGAGACAACATACAGCTTTGTCATACTCCTTTTCCAATCTTAAACCAACCAGTTGTCCCATGTTTGCTTCCAACTGTTGTTTCTTGACATTCACAGGTTCCTCAAGAGACAAGGAAGATGATCTTTTTTGAGAACTAGCCACATTTTGTTGTGATCCATCACACAGTCAAAGGTTTTAGTGTAGTCAATGAAGAAGAAGTAAATGTTTTCCTGGCATTTCCTTGCTTTCTCCATAAAGCAATGCATGTCAGCAATTTGGTCTCTAGTTCCTCTGCCTCTTCAAAACCCAGCCTGCTTTTCTGCTAATTCTTGGTTCACATATTGATGAAGTCTAGCTTGCAGAATCTTAAACATAACTTTGCCGGCACAAGAAATGAGCACAATTGTTTGGTAATTTGAACATTGTTTGATGTTACCATTTTTAGGACCGGCATGTAAGCTGATCTCTTCCAATCCAGCGACCCCTGTCGTGTTTTCCATATTTTCTATCATGTTGAATGCAGCCACTTAATATCACCATCTTTTAGTTCGAGTAAAAATGGCTCAGCTGGAATTCTATCACTTCCACTATATGCAAGCCCCTCTGCCACAATAAAGCAGTGACTCAGAAGGGGTGTGTTTGCATTTAAGTAATACCTGTGGTATCATGGAAACTGAGGCAAGCAGGGATTGGTTTTTAATCTTTAACGTGAAGTTTAAATTAGATGACTGGATGAGACTCTTGTCTAAAGCATTCCATGCTGATAAACTGAGGCAGGGAACTTATATAGGGTTTATCTATTCTGGTTGAATACCCTAATCAGCTAATCTGAGGATACAATCTCATAGGGGAATCAAAGGCAGATAAGGAGGACAAGGACACTGGGAGGATGGACAAGCCATAATTCCAGGAAAGGATCATAACTTAAACCTGACAGGCTAGGAGTCAAGATAAGAAGGTTGAAGGCAGGAGACGGGGACTCAAGGGGCAATACTCAAAAGGAGGGGGAATTATCCTAGCAAGGATCTAAGATAATGCACCTGGAGTTTATCACACAATGGTATGTAAAGGGGGTCAGAGCTTCAAGATTTTTCCTGGGCTCTGTTTTGAAACTCAATTTCCAGTCCTAATGACAAGGGAGGGGGTGACAATGATTTTTTTTTATTCAGGGTTTAAAATACCAATTGCTGCTGTGAGTAAAATAGGGATTAATACTACTAGTAATCACAACAATGATAATAAATCATGTCTGCCTCCCAGGATTAGTACATGAGCTAAATGAGATAATATGTACAAAGAGCTTTGTAAAACCTAAAGACTTTATAATCCTGAATCACTTTACTTCCCTGGACCTCAGTTTCCTCACCTGTAAAGTAGAAAGGTAGACAAGATGGCTTTAGGGGCTCTGCTAGCTATAGATCTATGACCTTCTGAACCTCCTTGACTCTAGGACCTCTTTGACCTGGGATATTTTGTGCTCCAATGAAACCAGAAGACTTGCTTAAGAACTAAAGGAATACTCCCTAGTGGCTCCCAGCTCTCAGCCCTCAACAATGACAGCATGGATCCAGGAGAAAGGTATAGCTGGGGCAGTTCCAGACAAAAGTCCTTTGTATAGGAAGGACTGTGTAGAGGAAGGTATAGGGAGAGGTATAGGAAGAGTGACTGTTCCCACCCACTTTAAGGCTTCTGGGACTGTTCCCAAGGCCAAGGTGCCCTCCTTCCTTTGCACAGGTCCAGTCTTTGGAGAGTGTCCTTGCTTGGGAAAGGAAGGTACTCCAACTTCAGCAGCAGGAGAAGAGCAGCTGCAGAGGCAGAGATAAGACCACATTTGCATCTCTTCCCGACTCTGGCTGACTCCATCACAGCAGGCAGGGAGGCAGAGAGGTGGGGGCAAGAGCTGGCAGCATTTCCCTAATGTACAAGGCTTCCCCCGGTTCCCCCCCGTAGAGGTGGCTTCTGCAGTTATGCTGGATGGGAGACAGTGCTGGCCATTGACCAGAGGAGGCTACTTCATGGCAAATTTATTCCCCTCCCCGGGAGGTGAAAGAGCTCCCTGCCATATTCCAGGCAACAGGATGCCCAGCAAGGGTTCTTAAGCCACTTAACTCTTGCAATCAACAAGAACAAAGCCAATCAAGCTCCCTGTACACTTTTGTTTGGTGAATGAATGAATAAATAAATAAATGAATGAATGAGGAGAGGCCCTGGTTCCTCATCTGCTGCCAAAACTGATAATAACTATCATTTCTCTGGGATTAAAAGAAACACAAAGAACTTCTCTCTCCACCCCCCTCCCAAAAAAGTCTGGTGAAGTGGATGTTGAAAATATTATTATCCCCATCTTATAGATGACAAAACTAAGACTCTGAAAGGAGAGTGATTTGCCTTAGACCTTAGACTGAGGCAGAATCTGTCCCCAACTCCCTCTTTCTTCCAAGCTTAGGACACTCTTTAGGGTGCTGTGCCAGAGTTAAGCAAAGGAGGAAATTCGACAGCCCCTCCCTCCCAGCTAGGGTTTTAAGATGGGAGAACCTGAATTCAAACCTTCCTTCCAGTACTTACCAGGTGGTTGATTACAGTAAAGCCACTTTACCTCCCAGCCTCAATTTTCCCATCTGTAAAATGGAGGTGGTAATAGCATTTACTATCATAAGTTTCTTGCACTCTCAAAAAGTGTAAAGTATTTTGCGTACTTTAAAGTGTAACATAAATGCTTGCTAGTATGATTATTTTATGAGCTCTCTTTAGGCAAGACAGTTAACCTTTCTAACTTCGATTCCCTTCTGTCAAATGAGGATACCTAATTAGAGAATAAAATCTGAGAATCTGAGTCCACAGGTTAGTTCTGTAGTTTACCCCTGTGTGACCTTAGTTAAATCACGTCCACTTCTAAGCCTCAGTTTTCTCATCTGTCAAATCACACATTCTGTGGCTTAATTATCTCAAGGGTTCCTTCTAGTTCTAAATTTCTGAATCTATAATTTTGAATTGAAAAGGCCCGTAGCAATGACCTGGACCTTTCCATTGTGAAATGAGTAGGAATTATTATATCCCCTTTCCTTTGTAAAAAAAGAGTCAAATTCTTTTTTGGCACAAAATCACCATTATCTGCTGAATACATAAGTACTGCATTCGTATACCAGGTGTTCTTGAAATGGGACATAATCATATTACAGGGCATTTGGATGACACGGAGATGGAACATGAGACATGGAGTCAGGAAGACTTGAGTTCCTGCTTCAGATGCTCCCAAGCTGTTTGATCCCAGGCAAGTCACAACCTCTTTTTGTCTCAGTTTCCTTATCTATAAAAGGGGGCCTACTTCCCAGAGTTGTGAGGATCAAAGGACCTTGATAATTACAAAGTACCTATCATGTAATAAGTGCTATATAAATGTTAGCTATCATCTTCATTATATGAATTAACATATGTAAAGCACTTTGTAATACTAACCCCCTATACAAATGCTAAGTATTATTATGGATGTATTATCATTATTACTGTTACTCCTGTTACCAACACTATTATCACTATCATTATCAATACTGTCACTACTACTACTACCATTACTACCACTATCACTACTATCATTACTACCATTACTACTACTGCCATTACTACTACTACTACTACCATTACTACCACTACCACTATTGCCATTACCACTACTACTACTACTAATACTACTATTACTACTACTACTACTACTACTACTACTACTACTACTACTACTACTACTACTACTACTTTTGACTTCTAATAAGAAGGTTTAGAGAAGTCAAGTTGCTCTCCATGGTAGAATAGCACTCATCATTTATACTTCCTTTTTTGAAGAGGACCAATGATATTACAGGGTGATGACTTGAATTTGCACCTGAATTACATTTAAGAGATGTAGAATTGCATCGTCATTAGCCTCACTTTCTCTTCCAGGATAACCAAAGTTCAGTGGTAATATGAAAGTCAAGAAGACTAGCAATGATTTGGGGGTGCAGTGGATGACTTTAGCATCTTCTATGTCTGACCAAACTCCACAGCTTTTGCTTCAGCCCCCTTTATGACCATTGGAAGAAAATGTTCTCATTCACCCCACTGGAGGAAATCTTTACATGCTTAGAACAAATATCATCCTAACTCACCAATAGGTATGAGGCCTGTAGGCTTCACTCAACCTGGTTTGGCCTTGTCTGCTAAGATAATTTTACTGGGATATGACCCCTGTGCATGCTGCATCTTCTTGGAGCCACACTTCTATGGTGTCTTAAGGCTTACCAAATACTTTCCTCACAACAACCCCATAAGAAAAGTAATGGATTACCTCAGAGTGTCAGTTTACCCATCTGTAAGAAGAGAATAATAGACCATCTGTAAGAAGAGAATAATGTTTATTATTCTCTTCTTACAGATGAGTAAACTGACACTCTGAGGTAAAAAGTGAAGGCCATAGAGGTACTGGAAACTAACTTTTGTTTCATAGATGAGTAATCTGAGTTGCATGGGTAAAAACCAATCATTGAAAATACCAAACACTGAAAATTGTAAATTTGTTTTTACATTACTTTCATTTTCAGATATGCCCATTCTTTTCCCAGAGAGCCTTTCTTTGTAGCAAAAAATGGAAAGAAAGCAGATCTACAAACCTAACCAAAACATCAACCAAGTCTACTAGTACATGCCATGTTCACACCAAAAGAAGTTCTCTTCTTTTCATTGAAGGGAGAGTCAATGAGTATTGAGCATGAACTACTTGGTGGCCATTATGTTAGGTCCTGAAGATATAAAAATAGCAAATGTTATTGCACTCAAGGATCTTGTAAACTACAACACCCAGACCCAAAAAGACATTCATGACAAATGTCTTCTGACTCTAAATTTAGCAAAATTTCTAAGCCGCCTTCTTATTGGAAGCTGGTAAGTAGCAGAGCCAGGATTAGAGCCAGTTTTGTTGACTATGTGATTATTGCTTTTCTCATTGTACTACATTTTCCTCCCAGCGTACAGCATCCTTCTTTGTTCCCGAGTACTTTACCATTTCTTTGTAAAGCCTGGTCCTCAAGAGCTCCTGCTGAGCTCCATAGAAAGGGGGTTTCATCCAAAGGCCATTAAGCTGGGAACAGTTTGGAAATCACTATTTTCCTCCTGCCTAGCTCTTCTACAAGCTTCCTGGCTGACTCATTCTCTCCATTGTGCTCGGGGACCATCTGTGGATATTCACCCTCCCCCATTATGTCTGTGGCAATCTTCTTCAAGGGTTGGTTCTTCTCTCAAATACTTCTCCTTTCTATAAGGTATCATGGGCAGGAAATCATACCTGGCTTCTTTCTCTAAAGGGTTTCCAGAAAACCCAACTTCACAACTAAAATGGAACTTTGAGGCCATCCAATTTAACTGTCTCATTTTAAAGTTTCAATATATAACCTGGAAATGGGTTGAATGACTTGTTCATTTTCACAAGGTAGTGAGTATTAGAGGAAGGATGTGAAGTCAGTATCCCATGAATTGGGAGAGAGGGTTACTTCCACTGTATCACACTATCCCCCAATTTTCTACTCAATGTCATACAAGTGATAAATAACAAAGCTGAAATCCAAACCCAGGTTATCTGAAAATGTAGTTTACTGGTGTCCTGGAAATAGCTTTGGCTTTTCAATTGGAGGAGGGGAAGGAAGAGATTATATAGTCAAACCCCTTTGTTTTACAATTTGCTCAAGGTCTCAGAGCAAGTTAAAATCAAATAAAGGATTTGAACCCACAGATCTTGACTCCCTAGACTATTCTTTCCATTACAAGCTGATAAGAATGCATATTTATACCCCGACTAATCAACAGGCCAAATAGCACTTGGCTCAGTGCTGAAGCATATATTATTTGTTCAAGAAATCTTAAATGTTATCTCACTCACATGGCACTTGGATTGAGAATAGAGTGAGAATAGAGACCTGGATTTGGAATCAGGAAAACCCTGTTTTAATCCTGGCTATGTGACTTTGGAAATAAAATCTTTCTTTTACTTTTTTTTTTTTTTTTTTTGCTGAAGCAATTGGGGTTAAATGACTTGCTCAGGATCACAAAGCTAGGAAATGTTAAGTGTCTGAGGTCACAGTTAAACTCAGGTCCTCCTGACTTCAGGGCCAGTGCTCTATCCCCTATGCCATCCAGCTGTCCCTTGGCTATGTGACTTTGAAAAGTTCACTTCACACATCAGTTAAAAAGGCTTCAATTCTTTTGACTATAAGATCAGAGTGGATGACCTTGCAGGACTATATTGAACTCTATATCTCTAATTATCCTTCTCTATAAACTATGCAGGTGGGACCAGGTGACCTCCAAGGCACCTTCTAGTTCTAAGTCTATGCTCCTATTCTTTGATTACAATCATATAGTCAATAGATGTTAGAACCAAGAATAAAATCAGATTCTCCGACTACTCATCCAGAGATCTCTGTAATTGCTCATCTACAAGTTTGCTCATGGAAACAGTTATGAAGCCCTCCTCCACCAAGCCTTCTCTTTCTGAGTCTAAAAATCCCTCAATTCCTTCAATGTATTGGGCAAAGCTCTTCCCTGAGCTAGGAAAATTATCATAATTGGTTCTAACCATTTGAAAAGCAGGCATGTAGAAGAAGTCAACAAGTCAGTTAGTGAGCAATTTTGAAGTGCTTATTCTGTGCCAGCTACTGAGCACATAGCAAGAGGAAGAAGAGGTTTTCTGCTTAAACCTAATTATAATGGCATAATGGGACATCTGTCTACTAGAAGCTATAGGTAGAAGTCAGAAAAAAACAAATTTAGGCTTAATAAAAGGAAAATCTTCCTAATAATCAGAGCTGCCTAAGAGCAGAATGACTGCCCCAGGAGGTCATGGCTGTCCTCTCATTGAGATCCTTCAAGCAGAAGCCAATGTAGATAGAGTTCTTGTTAAGGAATAGGATGGACTAAATGAACCATGACCCCATGAAGACAGGGTCTCTAAAACCCTAGGCCAGTTCCAGAAGAAAATAGTGGCAAGTATGCCTATTTTTATCACCTCCCTGCAGTCTCTGAAGTGAAAATATCCACATCTGAAGGATAAAAGGGAATTTCATCCACTCTCTCAATTGGTGAACTAAACATATTGAGTGGTGAACTGCCTGTTGAAACTTAATCAACTGAGCAGTCAGTGCATAGAATAGACTCAGCTTCAGTTCTGGCAGCAGCCCCAGTGCATTTTTACTCCTACTCAGAGAAGGTGCTGTCCATGGTTCTATAGCATACTGATGACATTGCTGAAGCTAGAAACCAAGCCTGCTGATTCAATCCAGGCTTCAATCCAGAGTAAGCTGCTGCCATGGATCACAGAGAGAATGACATGATTTAATTTCCATAGATTGCATAGATTATAATTACATTATGTGGCTACACATATACACATTTGTATTTTACAAAGTATACTTCTATCTATTTGATGCCCACAATAATAAAGTAATACAATTATTATTATCCTAAGGATGATGATGATGATTTTTACATAGCATTTGCTATGCACCAAGCTTACACCTTTACAATGATTATGTCATTTGATCCTTACAACAATTCTGGGAAATAAGTGCTATCACTATCTCCAAGTTACAGTTTAAAAAATGAAGCAAAGTCAGAGGGCAGCAAGGTGTTGCAGTGGATAGAGCACTGGACTTGGAATCAGGAAGACTTATCTTCCATAAGTTCAAATCTAGCCTTAAACACTTACTAGCTGTGTGATCCTAGCCAAGTCACTTAAATCAGTTTGTTAAAGATGGTAGAAAAAAGCCAGGGAATTGCCTGAACTCTTCCAAATTTACTTCAGGAACAGTGTTAAAGCAAGCCTCTAAATGGATTCTGGATTGACAAAAACCACAAAAAGACAGAATGAAACAATTTACCAATTTAAGATAAGTTAGAAGAATTTCAGAAAAAGTCTATCACACTTGGGTAAATCGGGAAGGTAGCCCAGTTCAGACAGTGTTTGGGCAAGCCAGTGGAAGGGTATTAGCCACAGTCCAGATTAGCAACTGAGGCCCCAAAGTCCTACTTCAGCAGGCCAGTGGCATAGCAGGCCAGCTATGAGACCTCCAGTCCCAGAACAGAAGAAAACCTATCAGCCCCAGAACTCTCCAGGACAGCAGACATGGCTAGCAGCACACCCCAACATAGTAGGAAAGCTGTGAGTAACTGAGACCCAGTGTGGAAAGTCAATGACCAGGCCCCTACTGGCCAGCATAGGAAGCTTAGGACAGTACCTCCAATACCTCATGATCAAAGACTTTAAAAGTCATGAAATGGGCTTAAAATGAGCAAAAACCAGAAAGAATTCCTGAATATAGAAAGCTAAAAAGAAAAAGCAAAATTGGAAAAGAAATCAGAGTTAAGCAAAAGAAAATTGACAGCTTGGAAAAGGAAAGACAAAAATTAACTGAAGAAAACAATTTCTAAAAAAAAAAAAATAGAATTGGCCAAATTCAGTGAAAAAAATCTACTGGGGAGTGGGGGGGAACATAATTCCTGCAAAAGTATAGTTGTGGAATTTCTGGTGCCAAGATAGTAGAATGAAGAAGGAACTCTCTGAAGTCCTTCCAAATTTCCCTCAAACAACTAGACAATCTTCTTTGAATTGATCTAGAGGCAGGAAAGTAGGTTACCAGATTGGTAGAAAATGACGGTCTTCTTGAGCTGGGAGGAGAATGAGATCCAAGAGCAGTAGCAGCCAGACAGCCTCATCACAGGGAGCCTGCTGCAGGGCTTCAAGCAAAGGCAATCTATTAGCAAGAAAACATCCTGCTGCAAACCACTAGATCCCTGGAAGAATGAGCAGTCAGTGTAGCCAGAAAGATCCCATCCCAGTGACTCCATTCCCAGCACAAGCCACTAATGAGGCCTTGACCCCATTGCTAACCAGTAATAAAACTTGCCAACAAGAAGACCCAACCCCTGGGGCCTACCAGCAGAGGGACTTTATTTTCATAGCAATTCAACAAGAGGTCCCTACCCTGGAGCTGAACCAGCAACAAGATCTCTCATTCAGGGTCAGTCATTAGAAAGACAATGTTACCATAGTAATCCAGCAGCAAAAGCCCATTCATAGAACAGAACAGGAGCTAAACATCACACTCAGGGGAGTTGAATGAGGAATCCCACCTCCCATGCCAAGCCAGAAAACACAGGTAGGTATCATAACTATAAATGTGAATGGGATGAAGTCACCCATAAAATGGAAGTGGAGTATAGAATGGATTAAAAACCATTTTACTACAATATGTTGTGTACAAGAGATACCTCTGAGACACAGAATTATACACAAGGTAAAGGTACAGTGCTGGAGCAGAATTTATTATGCTTCAGCTGAAGTAAACAAAGTAGTTGTAGCAAAAGCAAAAATAGATCTAATTAAAAGAGATAAAGAAGAAAACTTATATTATTATATAATAATACTAAACATACTTGCACCAAATGGTATAGCATCTAAATTTCTGAAGAAGTTGAATAAGTCATAGGAGAAAATAGATCATAAAACTATACTAATGGGAGACCTCTTCCCTTTCAGAAAGAACCCTTTCCCTAATAAGGGAAAAAGGAAGGAAGGAAGGAAGGAAAGAAGGAAGGAAGGAAGGAAGGAAAGAAGGAAGGAAGGGAGAGAGAAAGGGAGGGAGGGAATAAAATCCTGAGGAAGTTATGTTAGATCTCTGGAGAAAATTGAATGGGAATACCTTCTATTCCTATTCTATTACTTTTATCTCAGCAGTACACAAAACCAAAAAAAAAAAAAAAGATTATGTTTTAGGTCATAAAAACCTCACAAACAAATGCAGAAAAGCAGAAATAGTAAATTAGTAAATTCATCCATTTCAGACCATAGTGCAATAAAAATTGCATTAAAGGACAATAGAAAAAGAAATTAAAAATTAATTGAAAATTAAGTAATCTAATTCTAAAAAACAAGTGGGTCAAAGAACCAATCATAGAAACAATCATTTGATTAAAGAAAATAACAAGACAACATAGCAAAATTTTGGGAATCAGTCAAAGCTTCACTCAAGGGAAATTTTATATCTCTAATTGATTACTTCAATAAAATAGAGAATAAGTAGATCAATAAATTCAGCTTTCAACTAAAAAAAACCTTAGAAAACAGAATAAATTTAAAATCCCCAATTAAACATTAAATTGGAAATCCCAAAAATCCCCAGAGAGATTAATAAAATTGAAAATAAGGAAAAAATTGAGTTAATAAATTTAACTAAAAGCTTGTTTTGCCAAAAAAACAAATAAAATAAAATAAAATAGACAAACCATTGAGTATCAGCATCATTGTGTTGTAAAAAATAATTTGGGAAGACTCCTTTTTTGCCTATTTTCCCAAATAGTTTATATAGTATTGGGATTAATTGTTCTTTAAATATTTGGCAGAATTCTCTTGGGAATCCATCTAGCCCTAGGGTTTTTTCTTAGGAAGTTCTTTGAAAAGTTGTTCAATTTCCTTTTCTAAGTTTGGGTTATTTAAGTAGTATATTTCTTTTTCAGTTATTATGGGTAATTTATGTTTTTTTTGTAGATATTCATCCATTCCACATAGATTGTCAAATTTGTTGACATATAACTGGGCAAAATAGCTCCTAACAATTGTCTTAATTTCCTAAACTATTTGGGAAAATAGGCAAAAAGGAGTCTTCCCAAATTATTTTTACAACACAATGGTGCTGATACTCAAACTATGAAGAGCCAAAACAGAAAAAGAAAATTATAAACCAACTTTTTTAATGAATACTGATGCAAATTTTAAATTAAAATATTAGCAAAAAGATAATAGCAATATATCACAAGGATCAAACACTACAACCAAGTAGAATTTATACTAAGAATACAGGACTGGCTCAATATTAAAAAAAATTATTAGCATAATTGACCATATCAATTAAAACTAATATGAATCATGTGATTATCTCAATAGATGCAGAAAAAAGCCTTTGACAAAATATAGTACCCATTCCTATTAGAAACATTAAAGAGAATAGGAATAAAGGGAGCTTACCTTAAAATAACAATATTTATCCAAAACAATAAGCAGGTATCATCTGTAATGGAGATAATTTAGATGTCTCAAAACAATTGGGATTAAGCAAGGAAACCCATTGTCACATCTATTATTTAATACTATACTAGAAATATCCATTATAGTAATAAGAAAAGGAAAAGAAATTAAAAGAATTAGAATAGATAATAAGGAAATAAAACTATCACTCTTGGCAGATGATATGATGGAATACTTAGAGAATCCTAGAGATTCAAATGAAAAACTACTTAAAATTATTAACAATTTTAGCAAAGTCACAGCCTATAAAGTAAACCACATAAATTATCAGCATTTTCATATATTACCAAAAAAGTTCAGGCGCAAAAGATAAAAAGAGAAATTCTACTTAAAATAATTATAGACAATACAGAATACATGAGAGTCTACCTGTCAACACAAACCCAGGAACTATATGAACACAATCATAAAACACTTTTCACACAGATAATGTTAGATTTAAACAATTGGAAAAATATTAATTGTTCGTGGGTAGGCAAAGCCAATATAATACAAATGACAATTTCAACTAAATTAATCTGTTTATTCAGTGTAATATCAAGCAAATTATTTAAAAATATTTTTCCAGAGCTAGAAAAAAATAATAACAAAATTCATCTGGAAGAATAAAAGCTTAAGAATATCAAGGGAATCAAAGAAAAAATACAAAATAATGTGAACTAGCTGTACCAGATTTCAAACACTATTATACAGTGATAATTATCCAAACAATCTGGTATAGGTTAAGAAATAGAGTGGTGGATCAGTGGAAAGGCTTAAGTACAAATAATATTGTGATAAATGACTATTGTAATCTAGTATATGATAAACCCAAATATTTAAACTTTTGGAATAAAAACTCATTGTTTGACAAAAAAAAAAAAACTATTGAAAAAACTAGAAAATAGTATGCCAGAAATTATTTATATTCCATTTTTTCATGCTATATACCAAGATAAGGTAAAAATTGTTTCATGATTTATACATAAATGGTGACACCATAAGCAAATTAAAGGAGCATGAAATAGTTTATCTATTGGATTTGCAGATAAGGAAAGAATTTAGGACCAAAGGAGATATAGAGAGCATTATAAAATGTAAGATAATTTTAATTATATAAAATTTAAAAGTTTTGCACAAATGAAATCAATATAAACAAAATTATAAAGACAGCAGAAAACTGGAGAGAAGGAGCTTTCCAACAAGTATCTCTGATAAAGACATCATTTCTCAAATATTCAGGCAATTGAGTCAAATTTGTAAAAATACAAGTCATTCTTCAGTTGATAAATGGTCAAATGACATGAACAGAAAGTTTTTAGATGACAAAATTGAAGTCATTACTAGTCATATTAAAAATGTTTTTAATCACAAAGAATCAGAGAAATGCAAGTTCGAACAGCTCTGCGGTATGACCTCACACAACCCCCATCAGAGTGACTAACATGACAAAAAAAAAAGGAAATGTTGAATATTGGGAAGGATTGTAGAAAAACTGGGACACTAATGCACTGATGGTGGGATTGTGAACTGATCCAGCCATTCTGGAGAACCTCCAAAGACCACAAAACTGCATACCCTCTGATAGAATAATGTCATTGCTAGATCTATATCCCAGACATCCAAAAAAGGGGGAAATTACTTATTTGTACAAAAATATTTATAGCAAATCTTTTTGTGGTGGCTAAGAATTGAAAGCAAAGGGATGATCATTAATTGGTAGTTGGTTAAACAAGCTGAAGATAGACAATTGCTATGGAGTATTATTATGCTGTTAAAAATAAAAAGCCAGATGATTTCAAAAAAAACTGGAAAGACTAATATGAACTGATACATAGTGAAATGAACACAATTAAGAAAATGCAATATTGTTTAATGAGGAATTATGAATGACTTAGCTAGTCTCAACAACATGATGATCCAAGACAATCCCAAAGGACTAATGATGAAGCATACTAACTGCCAATGGAGTAAGTACTGATATTGATTGAATACAGTCTGAAGTATGTTTTCTTTCATTTTTTTCTTTGATTCAGGTTTTTTTTTTTTTTTTACAAAATAACTCATATAGAAATGTTTTACATAATCACACATTTATAACCTGTATCTGACTGCTTATTGTTTCAGGGAGGAGGGAAGGAAGAATAGAATTTGAGACTCAACATTTTAAATAAAATATTAAAAATAAAAAGCTCCAATGAGTTAAAAAAAATAGGGAGAAAATAATTCCTTTTTTTTTTTTTTTGGCTGAGGCAATTGGGGTTAAGTAACTTATCCAGAGTCACACAGCCAGGACGTGTTAAGTGTCTGAAGCCATTTTTGAACTCAGGTCCCTCTGACTTCAGAGTTGGTGCTCTATCCACTATACCAACTAGTTGCCCCTGAAAATAATTCCTTAAAAATTAGAATTAGGCAAATGGAAGATTATTTTTAAAAAATGAATGTTGAAAATATCTTTGATATAAATGGAAAAAATAAAATACTGTTTAGAATATTTTTTTAAAGTTTGCCTCACTTTACTTTTCTATGAAAGGAACTGGAAAAGAAAATGTCAATCTCTCCTATATCTTTGTCTTCAGACATGACTAAAAATTACTGAACAACAAAGATAACAATGATTTTTCCAGAGTCGCATGGTAATGAGTGGGTGAGACTACATTTGAAGTCAGGTATTCCTGACTTTTGCATGCCCCATAAATAAACTAAGATCCAGAACTTCAAAGAAGTAACTAAAATTCAAAGAGTCCAAGGATTGAGAGCTGGAAAATATTTGCCAATCAATTAGATCAACTCACCCATTTTATAGAAGATGAAATTAAGAGAGCATGATACAGTGACAAGAGAAGTAGGGTTGAGGTTAGATGACCAATGCACTTACTCTGCCTCTGTCATTGTCTAGCTATGTGATCTTGGACAAGACACTTCACTCTAAATCTTAGTTTCCTCCTCTATAAAATAAAGAGATTTCATTATATGTTTTTGATACCCTTTTGAGCTTTAAATCCATGATTCTATCCTAAAGTAACAACTAAAAAACTACTACAAACAATCCACAACTTTAGCAAAGTTGCAGATATAAAATAAATCCACAAAAATCATGAGCATTTTTAGACATCATCAACTGTATATGTAAGAGAGAGCTATTAAATTCTAGTAGGTAAAGGAACTTACCTCTATTGCTTTTTTAGAGGAAGATGAACTGATCAGGAAAAATAGGGCACTGCAGTGGGTTGAACAATATTATTGTTATTATTTTGGATCATTTTGGCCAACACTCTGAATATAATAATCATGACATCCCTGACATCCTGTGTATCCCTTAAAGTTGTACAGAAGCTATATTCAGTGAGTCTACAAAAGGTGAGCTTACATCTCACTTTTATTACTCAATTACACAAAAATCAATCATTTTCTCCACCTGCACAATAGTCTGTAGAATATCAAATATAAAAAGGCTATGGCAGAATAGCGACTTTTCCTAGGACTGTTTCTATTGAAACTCTATCTTTAAAAAGCTGAAAGGAATGAAATGAAAAAGTGATGTTCATGACCATATTTCATTGCATTTTCTCTGAGAGGAAAGAACCGTACTTTCCTATTTTATATCCGTTCTGGAATTCTAGAACTCATATACTTTGCATGTATCATCATTTTCTTAATTCACACTTTGAGAGGGTTTAATGGTTATGAAGAAGCACTCTCCCCCACATGTACCCCAACAACATCCTGATAGGGTTAGATATCATAGAGATTATTTTTATTACTGTTATCATTGTTATTATCATGCTTATTTCACAAAGAAACCAACTGAAGTTCTGATGTGATTTCCTCAGAGTCACACAGTTAAGAACTCTCTGAAGTGCTATTCAAAACAAAGTCCATCAATTCCAAGTCCAGTAATCTGACCTTTACACAAAACCATCTCAACTATACAATGCTTCAGATATGAGGATAATATTACTGATCTAGCAGCATTTGTACCGAAATGTCAAGTTAGATTTCCACAAATGGGGGGTCTGTTTGAACCTAGACTATCTAGTGAATATCATGATTTTAGGCCCAAGGTCAAGACAACAGGTCTAAGGAGGAATCAGATTCACTAACTTCATCCCCATAGGAACAGAGGTTATCTAATCCCAATCTGCCATTAATAAAAAGATATTCTATTGATGCTTATTTCTAGGCAACTTGAGTAGGGCATTAGACCTGGAGTTAGGAAGATCTGTGTTCAAATCTAGCTTAATTTCCTTACAAGATGTGTGATCCTCAGCAAAATCAAATAAGATAATATGTGTAGAGTGCTTAACATAATGCCTGACATATAGTAGGTTTTTTTTTATATTATAGCTTTTATTTACAAGTTATATGCATGGGTAATTTTTCAGCATTGACGATTGCCAAACCTTTTGTTCCAACTTTTCCTCTCCTTCTTCCCACCTCTCCCCCAGATGGCAGGTTGACCAACACATGTAAAATATGTTAAAGTATAAGTTAAATATGTATGTGTACATGTCCATACAGTTATTTTGTTGTACAAAAAGAATCAGACTTTGAAATAGCATACAATTAACCTGTGAGGGAAATCAAAAACGCAGGTGGACAAAAGGAGAGGGATTGGGAATTCTATATAGTGGTTCATAATTATTTCCCAGAGTTCTTTCGCTGGCTGTAGCTGGTTCAATTCATTACTGTCATATAGTAGCTTCTTAATAAATGTTTGTTCCCCTTCCCCTACTTTGGTTGGCTGGTTGGTTTTTGTCCTTTGTTCTCCAAGAGGATCAAAACATCATCACTATATTAGGGTCAAGATACAGTATGTCTGATTGAGGCTGATCAAATAAACACAAGCTCAGAATGCTCTGCCACAGATCCAAAACATATAGTCTCTTTGAACGTTTGGGGGGCTTCTCTGACTATGCACATCTCACATTTCTTCTGAACGAATTCAATTCTGCTTTGCTCAAAGAGCACAGCCCCCTCTCTGATGAGGTCCCGCCGTGCTGGGAGGCCCTGGGCCAGTGTTTCCCATGTCATATAATCAATTCTAAAGTTCTTAAGAGAGATCCTGAAAGTGTCCTTCTATTGCTTTTTCTGACCACCTTGTGAGTGTTTGCTATATGTGAGTTCTCTATTAAACAATCTTTTGGGCAAGTGTACATTTCCATTTGAACAAGGTGACCAACCCAACAGAGTCATGCTCTCTGTATAGAGTCATTCTGTCCGAATGGGTTTCTTCATCTGCAAAATGGGGATAATAATACCATCTATCTCTCCCAAGTTTTTGTGATATAAAACAAGGTCAGATCTTGGGAAAACTTAAAGCACTATATATAAACATTAGTTTTTTTATTATTATTGACTTCATATCACAGTTATTTCCTACCCTACCTTATCGAAAATCAAAAACAAATGAAAAACCTCCAATACAATTATTGTATCTGATAATGCATGCAATATTCTACCCTAGGAGGACTCCACTTCTTTGCCAAGAGGAAGGAAGTGTGCTTCACTGTCCATTCCCCAGGACCTTCATTATCAACCCTTCAAATGAAAACTGAAAGCAAGTATCTGGACGGATTCTTATTAGAGGTAATATTGCTTGTCCTTCATTCTTGAAGAGGACCATGGCATCAGGAAGATGTTGCCCTGACATGCAGGAGAACTGGATTTAAGTGGGAGAGGACTGAGCAAGATCACCAGCCTCATTTTCTTCCCCAGATGCACCTGGGTCCAGTGGCAAGATATAGATCAGACTGACTGGAGATGACCCTAGATTCAGCAGGATATCTTGGCCTGTTTAAGCTAATGTCTTTGCCAGGTCTAAGTTTGACTGAGGCAACACCCAATCAGGTAAGAAATAAGACAGAGAATGCCATTTTTTACAGAGAAAGAGAGACAGAGACAGAGACAGACAGAGACCAAGAGACAGAGACAGAAAGAGAAACACAAAGACACAGAGACAGAAAAAGAAAGAGACAGACAGAGACAAGAGACAGAGAAAGAAAGAGAGAAAAAAGAAAGAGACAGAGAGAAAAAGAGAAGAGAGAGAAAGAGAGGGAGGGGGGAAGAGAGAGACACACACACAAAGAGAAACACAGAGACAGAGAGTCAGAGAGAGAGGGAGATGGATCAGAAGGTCACTTAGGCCCATTCCAAAGGAATGTAAGCTTTTGAGAGTTCATTGGAGAGCAAGGAGATCAAACCAGTCAATATTTAAAGAAATTACTTCAGACTTTTCATTGGAAGGAAAAATACTGAAACTGAAGTTTGAATACTTTGGCCACATAATGAGAAGACAGGACTCATTGGAAAAGACCTTGATGGTGAGAAAGATAGAAGGCAAAAGAACGGGACAGCAAAGGATGAGATGGTTAGAGAATGTCATGGAAACAAAGATTATGAGCTTGGACAGACTTCAGGAGATAGTAGAGGATAGAAAGTCTGGTGTGCTATGGTCCATGGGGTCATGGAGAGGCAGACCTGATTTAATATCAAGGTTGGAGCTCATTCAGAACAGCCTCCTCATTTAACATGAGGGACTGAGGCAAAAACAAGTGAGGTGACTTAATCAGGGTCACACAGCCTCTGAGGGGGGCTTTTCTGCATATTCTCATGCCCCTTTCTGTGCACAAAGGATGTTTGTGACAAAAACTAACAAGTAAATTTGTTGAAATTTGAAATGAAATAAAGAACCTTGAGAAGGAATTGTTGTTTAGCCTTCATTTTTGAGGACAATTTTGAGGGCAGATTATCGGATACCTTGTCAAACACAGTAACGTATTGGAGATTTTTGCTTCATTTGCTGATTCCTGTTTCTATTTGAATTTAGCATCACTGGATTAGAGGGACTTTTAAGGCCCTTAAAGCCTGTGATCTATGAGAGAGTTTAAGGTTCTTTCCACTGTAACACACTACCTTTCCATTTCAAACAATTGGCAGGGTTTCAGTATTCTTCCTTGTCACTGAGGGCAAAGAAATGGGAAAATAAGGAGTGAATCTCTGCTCCTGTCTACTTCCTAACCTACTACATCCTAGAGCTGGGGAAAAGGTGAAGGGACCAATTATAAAGGGATATCAAGTCAATTTAGGGTTGGTAGAACAAGCCCTAAATCCATTTCTTATTACTGAGCTGATTACACAAAATGCTTTAGACAGATCTGATTTCTTTGCTCCCCTCTACCTTTTCCTTCCTCATTCACTTCTTCTTGGTGCCATCCTAAGAGATCCCTGCTAGTGCACAGAAATGGCTGCTCTGTGTCACATTTATCAGCTTGGGGCCATCTTCCCTTCCACCGCCCCATCCTTTCCCCAAGTTAATCGGAGAAGACGGATGGATGATGGCTCCTCATGTAACTTAATTAAGATAAAAGCCTCAGCTGATCTTCCCGTCTGAGAGACAAAAGATGCTAGAAGTGATAACTCCCCACACTGACACATCACATGTGCAGAGGCCAGCCAGTTCCCACTGAATCACGTTCCTCATGAAGGACACTTCTCTCTGAGAAGCAAGAGTCTTTGAAAGGGATTAAAGATGAAGGTGGTTTTGGAGGTTATGGAATAGCTAGCATTGGAAGAAATCCTTAAGAAAGGGACCCATGTGTGCACAAATATTTGTGGCAGCTTTTTTCATAATGTTAAGAAACTGGAAAGTGAGTGGATGTCCATCAGTTGGAGAATGGCTGAGTAAGTTGTGGTATATGAATGTGATGGAATATTATTATTCGGTAAGAAACAATCAGCAGGACGATTTCAGAGATGTCTGGCGTGACTTACATGAACTGATGCTGAGTGAAATAAGCAGAACTGGGAGATCATCATAAACGGCAACAGCAATGTTATACAACAATCACTTCTGATGAATGTGACTCTTTCCAACAATGAGATGACTGATGCCAGTTCCAATGATCTTGTGATGAAGAGAGCCCTCTAAAACCCAGAGAGAGGACTATGGGAACTGAGTGTGAATCACCACATAGCATTTTCACTCTTTTTGTTGTTGTTCATTTGCATTTTGTTTTCTTACTCATTTACTTTCTTTTATTGATCTGATTTCTCTTGTGCAGCAAGAGAATTGTATACATATGTTTATACATATTGGATTTAACATATATTTAACACATTTAATATATATTGAATTGTTTGCCATCTGGGGAGAAGGTGGGGGGAAAGAGGAGAAAATCTGAAACACAAGTCTATGCAAGGGTCAATGTCATCAAATTATCTGTGCATAGATTTTGAAAGTAAAATGTTTTAGAAAAAAAAAAAAGGAAGAACTCCTTAAGACCATCTGGTATAAATTCTTTCATTTTACAGATTGAGAAACTGAGAACTAAAGAGGTTAAGTAATTTACCAGAATTCTTTCCACTTTGCCATCATAATATCATTTCACATTTTATAAAGCATAAAGGTTTATAGAATATTTCACTCACAAGAATACTGTCAGGTAGACAGTGGAAGCATGACCACCCCCACTTTACAGATTAAGAAACTGAGGATGATAAGACAAAGTGAAATGTCCATAATCACTAAGCAAATCACATACCAGAGGTCAGATTCACATCCAGGACACATGACTCTTTATTTGATCCAACAATAGTAATCAGGCCATTTTTTTGTCTCAATTATTGCTTAGCCCTTTGTTATTGAATGGGTGTCATTTCAGAAAAACTGAAAGCTAGGAAAATTTCTTAATTTAGAAGGACCAAGACCATCTATTGCATCATGGACCATCTCAGCTCATTTTGACTTTTGTCTTGGCTCTGGATTTCGGTGACTCTGGAAGAGAGAAAAAAGCTGGTGGTTTTGTGTTCATACCCTCCTTATTTCAGTAGTTTCCTTCAAAAATGAAGTAAAAACAACAATTCCTTTATTTAATTTCAAATCTCACCAAATTTATTTGTTTTGTTTTTGTCATAAACATCTTTTGTGCATAGGAAGAAGCATAAGAATATGTAGGAAAACCTGCCTCAGATGTTGGGTGATCCTGGACAAGTCACCTTACTTGTCTTTGCCTCTTTTCCTCATTTATTCAATGAGGGGGTTGTTCTGAATGATCCCCAACTTCCCTTCCTGAGATCTTTGGTCCATGTTCTAGTTTGATCCTTTAACCCTGGACAAGTCATTTGTTAGTCTCAATCACTTCATTAACATCAATTCCATTTAAGTACATTGGATTGGATGACTCATAAATCACTTCCAGATCTAAAGCTAAGATTTCAGGAATCCATTAACATTCTATATGCTCATACATATGAAAAATAAATGACAATATTCAGGGTTCTGCAATCTTGAAGAATGAGGGAATCTCAGAGTTGGAAAGAACTTGGGAGGCAACTGTTGTTCACCCTTTGTTTTCAAAAAAAACCAATGACCATTGACATCATGAATTTGAACCAGAATATACCATATCATATCCCTGATAAATTGTCACCTAGCCTTGCCTTGAACACCTTTTACCTATTCTTTCTAGCTTTTGGATATGGCAGGTGGGCATTGGAATAGCTACAGCTTTGATTCTAATGATGGGAAGACCTGAATTAAAATCTAACTTTAGACACTTATCCGCTGTGTGATCCTAGGAAAATCACATAACATTTGTTTCCTTATCTGCAAAATGAGCACAATAAAAACATCTACCTCCTAGCATTGTTGTGAGGCTCAAGTGAGATAGTTGGTGATGGATTGGTTGTTGTTTCTCATTCTTTAAGAGGACCAAAATGACATCACTATGTTAGAATCAAGTTAGAGTGTGTCCAACTGTGGCTGATCAGACCAATATGAGCTCAGAATGCTCAGCCAGAGGTTGGACGCCAATAATCCATATGAACATTCGGGGTGGGTTATCTAATTTTATATACCTCACATTTCTTCTGAGCCAATTCAGTTCTGCTTTGCTCATAGAGCACAGTGTCTTCGTCTGATGAGGGCACGCCATGCTGGGTGGACCTGAGCCAGTGTGTCCTATATCATGTAATCAATTTTAACATTTACCTGATGTCTCTCTCATTAGACTATGAGCTCCCTGAGGGCAGAGACTTCTTTTGTTTTCATTGTATCTTTAATATTTAACACAGTGTTTGACATATACATAGTAGATGCTACCTTAACAAGTTTTTATTGACTGACTTTTGAGGAAGAACAATCCCATATTGCTTCAGCTATTTAAGCCATCTTGGTCAAGTCTCTACCTCCAAGGGTTGCTATCCTTCTTGCTCCAAGGCTGTACAAGCAGTTGCCAACCTCTTCAGGAATTGAGAGAGCAGTTTCCTTTTCCAATGACCTTCTTTCCTTAACTCAATCAACTCTACTTCTATGTTTGTCCAGGGTCATAGCATAATTCAAGTTTGTGTGCACATCTATTTTAAGGCTTCGTTTCCTTATGTCCTGCATGTGTCCCAAGGCAAGTCAGTCAGTAATTAAGCATTTTATTAAGCACCACAAAGGAGAGGGAAACCACCATCTCTCTGCTGATGTTATTCAATTATTTTAGTCATGTATGACTCTTAATGACCCGATTTGGGATTTTCTTGTCAAAGATACTGGAGTAATTTGCCATTTCCTTCTTCATTTTATAGATCAGGAAACTGAAGAAAATGGAGATTAAATGACTTGCCTTGGACAACAGAGCTCAGAAGTATCTGAGGCCAGATTTGAACTCAGAAAGATGAGACTTCCTGAATCCAAGTCCATCACTTTGCCCAACCCTCTCTCTAGACAGTAAATAAAGAAGCACTTACTTATTCAGCCTACTACGTGCCAGTCCCTGTACTAAGTGCTAGGATAAAATGAAAAGCCAATGCTTGCTCTCAAAGGGGTCTTCATCCAATAAGAAGGAGATAATATGTAAACGATTATGTACAAACAAATTAGATACAGGTTAAATTGAAGATAAGTCACAAAGGAAAGGCACTAGAACTAAGGGGAATGAGGAAAAGCTTTCCATTAAACAGTTCATCTTGTCACTGTCAGGGACCTGCTCATCCTTTAAAAATTCTGTCACAGACCCAGCCCAGTCTTCCCCCAGGGAGGGCAAGATATCTTCCCTTGAAATTGTTCCTAGATTGGGTTTATCTCTACTGTCTCTGATGATGTATTCAGTTTGTGATCCGTCTCCAGGGGAGATTTCTCTCTGCCTCTCAGGGGACTGAGCCCCTGTTTGATGTACCATTCAGATATTTCTGTCCATCTGAATGCAGTTATCTTAGAGCCTTCTCTCTAAGTCAGGGAAACTCACCCTCTGAGTTCATCTAGGTAGAAGTAGAGGAAGTATTTTTGATCCAGAGCAGGGGATTCCTGACTAGAGAGATTCATGGACTTGTTATTTTTGCCTTGATAATTATATATGATTTCCATTCTTGATGAGGTCTAAATATAGGATATCTAAATGAAATTAGGGTTTACTTGAGATCTAGTGGCAGGTTTGGGGTACAGGGAGTCAAATAGAGTTCCCCTGCAACGCCCCTGGATTTGGCGCAAGGATACAGCGGTAAATGAGGTCTAGTAGCAACCCGAGTCCTCAATAAAAGCATTTATCGGCCTGAAAAGCTGGATTGATAAAAGAGGTTTATTATGCGGTTTGGAAAGTATAGTAGAGGAAATAGGTGAAGGTAGAGATAAGAAGGGCACAGGATAGAGGGTCCAGTGGGTCCTGACATGCCAGGCATAAGGCTGCCATGTTTGGGACCTCTGCAAAGAGGGGTTCCCAGCATGTCCCTTTTATAATGGGAGATTTAGCTAGAGGGGCCTGTGGGTGTAGTCCCAAAGTTGGCTCAGATCCGAGTGGGGATGGGACAGGTCCGGATCTTCTATTGGAATTCAAAGGAACCAGGATTTGTGAATCAAAAGGTAATTACATTAAATGGGGGGATGGGGAGGAGGGAAAAGAGGGAATCAGAAAGAAAGGAATCTTAAAGGGACCACACCCACATCATTCTAATCCTATACACATTGTTTTCTGAGTTTAAGATACGATTTTGAGAAGGGACACATTAGGCTTCATTGGGCTGCCCAAAGGGTCCATGAAACAAAAATAATTAAGAACTCTTAGCCTATAGGATGTGAACTCTACATCATCCCTGCATATTTTTTCTTTAATATTCTTTCTAGGTGAAATTCCCAAACATATGTTCAAACTTAAGCTTTAATGGCTCCGATGAAAGTTTATTACATAATTCTTCCCCCTCAGGTGGAGAATTGTCAACCAATTTGCAGGTCCTTTCCCCCTACCTAGATTTTTTTTTCCCCAGGTAGTTTTGAATAGTCAAATGAACTTGGTAATGCACATAGCATGTCCTTAATGAATTCTCCTACTCTTGATCCTGTCTATCCTTTTCTATATTTCCCCTAGTTCTCTTACTCTGGTTTTCAACAATGCTATTAACAAGCTTTCCCTTACACAGTCATTTTTATATCACTCCTTTATTAATATTAGTCTCAATAAATTGGCAATATATTTCAAGAACCACAACTCATATTTTTACAGTGGTGGTCCATAATGCAAATATTTACTGAGTCATTGAAGAGCAATAACCCAATGGACTCAACGATTTGATCGATTCCAACAATGCAAATTAGAAATGATAATAGCAGTGTCAGATATAATTAACAGCAAATTATGGCTGTTATAACACAGTTGGTGTTCTGTTAGGCATAGATCAAAATTAAGGTTCTTTTAGTACTGCTCAAATGTTGAAGCAAAACTACAAGAAAGCCTGCCTGAAAAGGTAAAGGAAACAAACAAAAGACAGAGTTTTTGTTTCTAGACAGGCCTGGGGAAACAAACTGGGAGGAAAGAGTCAACTTTCTTAAACTTCTTTCAATCCTTGAAAAGGTGAGTATAACCAGTGGCTTCAGACTGAGTCCTTTGTTCCAAGTTGACTGCCAGAGTCCAGTCACACACTTTGATTTCTTCCTCCTGAGCTATGGCTCAGCTCTCCCTTTACTTGTAACCTCTAGGTACCTCGAGGGCCAACCATAAATTTCTGGTGCACTTCAATGGAGACATACCACCATGCTGACATTAAACCTACTTTTTGAGTCCACTCAGTCACTCAGCTCTGAATCCATCTGATAGTACTATCGTCCATCTTTTCGACAACAAAAATATGGCACACTTCATCAAAACATTTCTAAAATCTAAGCAAACTGATGAGGTCCTGGATGGATGGGTGAAGTTGGCAGAGAAAGACTACCCTGAGGCAAAAATGGAAGGGCACTGATGGGGAATCGGTTTAACCTTATAGTCCCACTTTGCTGTGTCCAGCCAAGAAATCCAAGTCATGTCAAACCCCTGAGATCCACCCTCCACTGAGGTCATAAGCAGCCCTGCCTTGCTATGTCCAGCTACAAAATCCCAGTCAGGCCCTGAAATTAAATTTCCCCTATAAATCTGCCTATAGACCCCTTCATCTTTATTGAACTCCTTTAGGTCAGTCCACTGCAGCACTCTGCCTTTTCTCTTCAATGCTCCCCCATGCCACATGGTGTCTCTCTTCTCATCCCCCCAGCTTGATGGTGTACCCCCTTCTTCTGCAGTATGCTTTACTGAATCTTTCTCCTCCTTATCTTGTAGAGTGCTAAATCCTTTTTAGGATTTGGCCTGCCAGCTAAGGACATGCCCCAAGCTCATGGGGTGTTTCCTTTCTCTCTGCTAACTGTGAGTTCCACTAGGGAACTTGTCTTTTCTATCATTAATTATTAAAAGCCCTTTCCTTGTCATGTGCTCTCCCAACTCTATTTTTATTGTATTTTTTCATTTTGTCTGTAACTCTTCTCCTAAATAAACCTACCTTTTCCCAAAGAGAATAGCCATTGTGAAGTTTTCACATAACCGAACCCCATTTCGTGCTCTCCTAAATCACATTATCTGGTGCCTCCAACCACATTATTTGCTACATCATAAACGATATCCATTTTAGTCTACTCTTCTACTAACTTAAGTAATTCTGTCTTTAAAAAAAAAAAAAAAGATAAATAAAATTAGTAACAATGGCCCCAAGTTGCTGAGAGGCAAATCCAGGTTTGGCATCTGGAGAGGGGAAGGAGGAATATTAATAATTATAGTTATCCCTGTAGGGGAAACGTGCTAGACCCCCTTCCCCAAATTAATTGATCAGAGACAGCTTCAGGTACAAAGAGAAAGCATTTATTTAGTTCTTGCAGGGAGAAGCCCAGACACACCTGGGAAGCATCTCAACTCCCAACATGTGCCTGACCTGACAAGCCAGAAACAGGAAAGCCGATTAAATAGCAAAAGACCCAAGCCTTTTCATTGGATAGGATAAAAGGAAGTAATCCTCCTTGACTAATGATTATCAAGTTGTCTGCTTCCCGTGGGTCATGTCACTTCCCGTAGTTGACTTAGAATCTGACCTTTAGAGACTTCTAGGCCCAGAGATCACATGACTTCTGCAACCTGGGTCCAAGACCTGATCTGCAGACCTCTGGGAATAGGGATCATGTGACTCAGGGCTGTTTTGACCTACTCTATCTCATAGACTTTTTGAAAAAGCTTCACATAGTCCCATTCATCCCTGAAGGGAATGTTCTGTCTGGAGAAGTAGAAATTTCCTCCTCCTTAGAGGTTTTCAAACAGAGACTGGTCAATCATTCACTGGGTATATGAGACTGGGGATATCTAGATTCTCAAGGCTGCTGAGGTGGCCCAGGAAGTGCCCAGGAAGCTGAGATTCTGGGATTTTGATCTATCTAGCATGATAGGTAGAGCTCAGGCCACCCTTACTTCTACAATCACCTTGCTCCCCCCAAAAATAAAAATAAAAACCCTAAGTCACTGACTGCTGTGCCGTTTGCCAGTACAGGTGAATCAAAACCAGATCCTGCAGGTGGAAAAAGCATGGGATTTTTGAACTAAAAGGTTTGGCTTCCAATACTATCTGTGTCATTTCTACCTGTATGATCCTGGATAAGCCTTTCAATTCCCTGACCTTCCATTTCCTCCTTTGAAAAATGAAGATGATATTAAAAAAAAAAAAAAAAGTATTTATAGGATAATAACAGGAGTTGGCTTTGGCGTAGACTTTAAAGTTTTTCAAAGTGATTTTATTATTCATTCAATCCTCACAACAATCCTATGAGATTATTGTGTTATTATTATCAACCTTTTTATAAGAAGGAACCAGAAGCTGAAAAATGGCCAATCCTGGGTACTTGGCCAGGGTCTAAGGCAAGGATTCGAATTCAGGTTTTCCTAACTACTAGTCTAGTGTTCTGACCACTACTCCACTTAATAGACATGAATTAAACTAGATGGTGGCTGAAGTCATTTCTAGTTAGGATTAACTGGCCCCAGAAGCCCTTTTAACTCTTGAGCTCTCTTCCTATGATCCCTGTAAGGAGGAACAAAGGAAGAACCTCAGGCCAGCCTGCTGGGGGCAAGGGCTGGAATGGAAAAGTGATGTGAGGGAGGGGAACATAATAGCATAATAACTCTTTCCTAGTGAGGCTGGGCAGTGACAGGTCTTTTAATGAAGGATAATGGTATTTTGCATTTAAATATACTCAGCTGTTGACTCATTACTGCAGTAGCCCCAGGAAAAGCAAGTAAATCAGAAGGGAAGGAAGCATTTGTCAGGATTGGTTCTTGTTGAAGAGAGTTTATGAGGGCAAGAGATTTGGGCTCCTTCCAGGTCTCCCCCATGCCCACCCATCTGACCCATCTGCCTGCTCTTCTTAAAGAATAGCACTGACTTGGGAGCCAAAGAAGAACTTGATGACCTAGATGAAAGTTAACTGCCTGAAATTCATCTACCAGCTTATAGGAACATAGAAGCTTAGATCTAGAGCAGGGCGGAACCTCCAAATCTAGTTCAAAGCCCCCTCCCCCATACCACATCCCCATAGATGACCAAACTAAGACTCAGGAAGTGAATTACTTATCCACAAGCATTCAAGTAGAGAATAGCAGACATGGGACTTGTGTGGAATTAACTGAATGAAGACACTCTCATGGGAATATAGTCTTAAACTATACTTTAATTGTCACTTGAGACTCTCTAATAACAAGTAGAGTTATAGCTTAAAAAAAAAAAGTTGCAGGTGTTTGTCCCCTCTTGTTTCCCACCACCTCTTAATTAGCATTGAAGGCAATTTATTCTTTTGTTTCTGGGTTCAATTTTTGCAATTAGAATATAATGTAATGCCGGAGAAACTGAGGCAAGATAGAGATTAGAGTTTTAATATTTTATTTGAGAGGGAGAGATTGTGGTGAGACCAAATGGACCCATGATTTGGTCCCAGGGCTGAATGAGATTATCATCTC